>NC_060145.1:264585455-264895627 GCF_021461385.2 Schistocerca piceifrons | reverse complement strand
AGCTCATCTAAAATCGAAGCTTTCAAAAAGTGCTATTTACGAAGTGCTTGGTGCCCAGGGTCCTGGGTGGTATAAAGAATGACGTACTTTGGAAAGAGAAAGACGAAAATACTGACAATGATGTGACACCTTTGAAGATTGTTTAGAGGAGTAATATTTTGCATAATTTACCTAAATTAAAATATAAAAAATGGATTAAGCATACCTATATTTAGAGCAGTTTTTGTATATCGGTAATGTTACACACGCTTTTTTTCCAATGAATTTCTCACTTTCTCACCCACTCAAAACTAAGATTGAGGCGTATGTTGATGTCAATAAGGTGTGTATTGTTGTAGCCTCCAACACAGAAACATGAAAGCTTTCTTACTTTGCATATTTTCGCTCAATTACATCCTATGATATCATACTGTGAGGCACACTGTCTATTCGAAATGTACATTCTTAACCCAGAAACAGCAAGAACGATATGCGGTCTGAGATCACGAACTTCCTGCAGGCCGTGGTTTAAGCGTCTAGAAACTCCCATTCAGCCATTCCTCTACGCATTCTCCCACATGAGATTTATGGGATTTGTTGTTAGTAATGCAGAATGATTCAACGGGAACTGCCACTCTGTCTTGGTGAACACTGAACGACTAAACGTTACGCACATACACTTCCTTGATCACTATACATGAAAATCTGCACTATTTTTGAAGGTTTCATTTTCAGCAGAGTTACAGCAGTACTGAACATCATGAATGATAAACCCGATTATCAGATCTAATTAGCGGACTGCGATTACGCGTAGTCACCGATTTTGTCTAAATTTCTGGTCTATGCAGGGCTTGGCCAGAAATAAAAGTGAGGGAAGAGGGAGCTCCAGACGGCCAAGTGTCTAGAATCACTAGCATTTGTGACATCGGTTAGAGTAGTTTCCAAGCGGCGATCATTGCAGCGGAAAGAGTACAGAACGGTAATCCGAGGGTCGTGCAGAGGCAGGACAAGAGCTGTATCATTGTAAGATATACAGAGGCGAGTAAGTGTGAGGGGGCTTACCCTAGTTCATTGCTACCAGAAGCCACGTCATCATAACACGCCTGTGCTTGATATACGAAGGACTGAACCATAATCTAAGAGTGAAATTAAAAATTAAAATAACTTTCGAAACTTCGTCAGTGTATGCTACAGTATGTAAATGTTAGCACTGTAAGGTCTTAGAATAATCAAGTGAATGTGTTGGACAAAGTATACGAAATTAAGAAAAACGTAAGAGGTGTTGAATAATAAGACCACAAAGCGAAATATTGTTCAGAACGTGCAAATATATGTCACAATTACAAGTTACAAATCTCAACTTGATCAGAGCAATGTTTTGGTTAAAATCGGCATTTTTAAGAAAAATTGAATCCGCTAAATGT
The DNA here is from genome assembly GCF_021461385.2 of Schistocerca piceifrons. Taxonomy (NCBI): domain Eukaryota; kingdom Metazoa; phylum Arthropoda; class Insecta; order Orthoptera; family Acrididae; genus Schistocerca; species Schistocerca piceifrons. The sequence continues at coordinate 264,894,224 of NC_060145.1, read as the reverse complement.
TAAGCTCAGAAAGCTGGAAATTGGTATGTAGCCTCAGATTCATATAAAAACAGTAAATATGTGACACCAGTAAGCTTCCTCTATTAGTTTTTAAGTTATTTACTTTATTCATGATAGATTAAGTAACATTTGTATTTGTAATAGAAGGTTCTAATTACAGCACTCGATTACATTCATGCAAAATTCCAGCTGGCAAAGTTTAAATGCAGTCGAGCTAAAACATTTTTAGTAACTAAAGTAAACTTGACTTTTTTGTCATCAGTCAAGATTGGTTTGATGCGGCCCGCCACGAATTCCTCTTCTGAACTAACTTCTTCATCTCAGAGTAGCACTTGCAACCTACATCCTCATTATTTGCTGGATGTATTCCAATCTCTGTCTTCCTCTATAGTTTTTGTCGTCTACAGCTCCCTCTAGTATCATGGAAGTCATTCCCTCATGTCTTAACAAATGTACCATCATCATATGCCTTCTCCTTATCAGTGTTTTCCACATATTCCTTTCCTCTCCAATTCTGTGCATAACCTCCTCATTCCCTACCTTATCAGCCAACCTATTTTTCAACATTCGTCTGTAGCAGCACATCTCAAATGCTTCGATTCTCTTCTGTTCCAGTTTTCCCACAGTCCATGTTTCACTACCATCACAGTGCTGTACTCCAGACGCACATCATCAGAAATTTCTTCCTCAAATTAAGGTCGATATTTGATATTAGTAGACTTCTCTTGGCCAGGAATGCCTTTTTCGCGATAGCTAGCCTGCTTTTGATGTCCTCCTCGCTCCGTCCGTCGTTGGTTATTTCACTGCCTAGGTAGCAGAATTCCTTAACTTCATGACTATCAGTCCTGATGTTAAGTTGCTCGCTGTTCTCATTTCTACTACTTCGCATTACCTTCGTCTTTTTTCGATTTACTCTCAGTCCATACTGTGTACTCTTTATACTGTTTATTCCGTTCAGCAGATCGTGTAGTCCTCCTCCACTTTCACTTAGGATAGCAATGTCATTAGCGAATCGTATCATTGATATTGTCACATAGAAGAAGGTGTACTTACAAGGGAACCTCGCCACCGCACCCCCCTCAGATTTAGTTATAAGTTGGCACAGTGGATAGGCCTTGAAAAACTGAACACAGATCAATCGAGAAAACAGGAAGAAGTTGTGTGGAACTATGAAAAAAATAAGCAAAATATACAAACTGAGTAGTCCATGTGCAAGTTAGGCAACATCAAGGGTAGTGTGAGCTCAGGAACGCCGTTGTCCCCTGGTTAGCGTGAACAGCTGCGGAACGAGAGGTTCTTGGTTCAAGTCTTCCCTCGAGTGAAAAATTTAATTTTTTATTTTCAGACAATTATTATCTGTCCGTCCGTCTGCCCGATGCGAGGTAACTGCGCCGTAGTATGGGGACGCTACACCTAAACAAACATCTAAACACACTTTTTTGGGAGTGGTTATCACATCCACAAGAAAACCTAAATCAGGCAATGTAGAAGAAGCTTTTTACCCATTCGCCAAGTGTACAAGTTAGGTGGGTTGACAACATATTCCTGTCATATGACGCACATGCCGTCACCAGTGTCGTATAGATTATATCAGACGTGTTTTCCTGTGGAGGAATGGGCTGACACATGACCTTGCGATCAAATGTTTTCGGTTCCCATTGGAGAGGCACGTCCTTTCGTCTACTAATCGCACGGTTTTGCGGTGCGGTCGCAAAACACAGACACTAAACTTATTACAGTGAACAGAGACGTCAATGAACGAACGGACAGATCATAACTTCGCGAAAATAAAGAAAGTAAACTTTTCACTCGAGGGAAGACTTGAACCAAGGACCTCTCGTTCCGCAGCTGCTCACGCTAACCACGGGGCCACGGCGCTCCTGAGCTCAGAGTATCCTTGATGTTGCCTATCTTGCACATGGACTACTAAGTTTGTATATTTTGCTTATTTTTTTCATAGTTCAACACAACTTCTTCCCGTTTTCTCGATTGATCTGTGTTCAGTTTCTCAAGGCCTGTCGAGTGTGCCAACTTATAACTAAATCTGAGGGGGATGCGATGGGGAGGTTCCCTTGTTAGATGAATGACGAATACTAACTTCACTTAACGATGGTTTATTCAGCACTTGCACATACAAGAGCTCGGAGCGAACTGCCTCCGGCCAGAACACATACAGAATATACAGGGTGGTCCATTGATCGTGACCGGGCCAAATATCTCACGAAATAAGCGTCAAACCAAAAAACCACAAAGAACGAAACTTGTCTAGCTTGAAGGGGGAAACCAGATGGCGCTATGGTTGGCCCGCTAGATGGCGCTGCCATATGTCAAACAGATATCAACTGCGTTTTTTTGTAATAGGAACCCCCATTTTTTTATTACATATTCGTGTACTACGTAAAGAAATACGAATGTTTCAGTTGGACCACTTTTTTCGCTTTGTGATAGATGGCGCTGTAATAGTCACAAACATATGACTCACAATTTTAGACGAACAGTTGGTAACAGGTAGGTGTTTTCAATTAAAATACAGAACGCAGGTACGTTTGAACATTTTATTCCGGTTGTTCCAATGTGATACATGTACCTTTGTGAACTTATCATTTCTGAGAACGCATGCTATTACAGCGTGATTACCTGTAAATACCACATTAATGCAATAAGTGCTCAAAATGATGTCCGTCAACCTCAATGCATTTGGCAATACGTGTAACGACATTCCTCTCAACAGCGAATAGTTTGCCTTCCGTAATGTTCGCACATGCATTGACAATGCGCTGACGCATGTTGTCAGGCGTTGTCGGTGGATCACGATAGCAAATATCCTTTAACTTTCCCCACAGAAAGAAATCCGGGGACATCAGATCTGGTGAACGTGCGGGCCATGGTACGGTGCTTTGACGACCAATCCACCTGTCATGAACTATGCTATTCTATACCGCTTCAACCGCACGCGAGCTATGAGCCGGACATCCATCATGTTGGAAGCACATCGCCATTCTGTCATGCAGTGAAACATCTTGTAGTAACATCGGTAGAACATTACGTAGGAAATCAGCATACATTGCACTATTTAGATTGCCATCGATAAAATGGGAGCCAATTATCCTTCCTCCCATAATGCCGCACCATACATTACGTTAACGCTGTGGTGAATGACGCTTCGTCGCTAAATAGAACGCGTGCAAAAAATCTGTCATCATCCCGTAAATTCTCTTGTGTCCAGTGGCAGAACTGTACACGACGTTCAAAGTCGTCGCCATGCAATTTCTGGTGCATAGAAATATGGTACGGGTGCAATCGATGTTGATGTAGCATTCACAACACCGACGATTTTGAGATTCCCGATTCTCGCGCAATTTGTCTGCTACTCATGTGCGGGTTAGCCGCGAGAGCAGCTAAAACACCTACTTGGTCATCATCATTTGTTGCAGGTCGTGGTTGACGTTTCACATGCGGCTGAACACTTCCTGTTTCCTTAAATAACGTAACTATCCGACGAACGGTCCGGACACTTGGATGATGTCTTCCAGGATACCAAGCAGCATACATAGCCCGTTGGGCATTTTGATCACAATAGCCATACATCAACACGATATCGACTTTTTCCGCAAGTGGTAAACGGTCCATTTTAACACGGGTAATGTATCTCGAAGCAAATACCGTCCGCACTGGCGGAATGTTACGTGATACCACGTACTTATACCTTTGTGACAATTACAGCGGCATCTATCACTAAGCGAAAAAGTGGTCCAAGTAAAACATTCATATTTCTTTACGTACTACACGAATATGTGATAAATAATGGGGGTTCCTATTAAAAAAAAAAACGCAGCTGATATCCGTTTGACCTATGGCAGCGCCATTTAGAGGGCGAACCATAGCGCCATCTGATTTCCCCTGTCAAGGTTCAAATGGCTCTGAGCACTATGGGACTTAACATCTGTGGTCATCAGTCCCCTAGAACTTAGAACTACTTAAACCTAACTAACCTAAGGACATCACACACATCCATGCCCGAGGCAGGATTCGAACCTGCGACCGTAGCAGTCGCGCGGTTCCGGACTGAGCGCCTAGCCCCTGTCAAGCTAGACGAGTTTCATTCTTTGTAGTTTTTTGGTTTAATGTTTATTTCGTGAGATATTTGGCCCGGTCACTATCAATGGACCACCCTGTATACACCTACAGAACATTCTAGTACATGATTCTTCACACTTGTGGATACTTCTAGAATGTAGTCGAACCGAATATAGAAGTTAAAATGGTCAGTCCACGTGATTTATGAACTCACGACCCCCAGTTCATCAGTTTAGTATCATACCCACTACACCACGGTACTACTCAGCTTCTTCTGCGACAATATCCTTTCACCTTGAATTTCAATTCCACTCCTGAACCTTTCTTTTATATCCATCATTGCTTCCTCGATGTACTGACTGAACAATAGGGGCAAAAGGCTACATCCTTGTCTTACACTCTTTTTAATACGAGCACTTCGTTTTTGGTGTTGGCTCTGTTTATATAGAAATTTAGAAGATTGTACATTGTTAAACGACACAGCTATTAATTAAAACGTGTCTGAGAAAGGCTCCATTCAGATGCTGCTACCTGTGCCTGTGCTGCTACCTGTGGGCGGTTCATAGCAGATGTTCCGTTTGGCAGTCTGGTGCACCCATATATAAATGAAGCCAGGGAGGCAGTGGAGAGACGCACTTCGCACCCAGATATTAATCTGTTCGCGTCAGTCAAACGTCAGTTTGCGTTGTGCCTCGGATGGCGTCAGAGCTGGGCAGACTTGAATGTGCTTTCGGTAACAGTAGGAAGGAAAACCTCAAGGACTGTACACCATCCTGAACCGCTTAAATTTCGCGGAGGTAACTGTTTGTGTGCCACCTGTAATGTTGACAAAATTGTGTGGCGAGTGGCGAGATTATTTTCCACTTTTAAGCTGAACAATTAACTTTTGGTGATTAGACGAGAGGGCGATAGACCATTTTATTTGTAACTTCCCGTAGAAGTAGCCTAACTGTTGATAGTGCTGTTCCTGATAGGGATATTATTATTATTTATTTATTTAAATTGTTTAGGCGCATAAAGGATCACACAAAGCGAACTACAATCTGTGGTTGCTATTTTTATTGTCCTTCCTGAATTGTTTCATCCTCCCTCTGTGTTTAGTTCAACGTTCTTCTTTCCATTTTCCCGTAGATCTATTGTGTTTTTCTTCTGGTCCAACTTCCCTGCAGTGGATCTTCTATCTGAAGATCTTTCGAACTGCGATGTCTGCGGATGTGCTATTGGCATTTTTGAGATCAGTTTGAACTTGTTTGATCTAGACTGATGTCGTTTTTAATTCCTGTGAGTACATTAGAATTTTCTTTGTTAATCTGTTGCCATCCAGTCTCACGACGTGTCCATAGATCTTCAGTCGCCGTTTGCGGAAGTTTGTTTCAGTGTTGGAATATTTTTCTGATCTCGTGCTTGAATGTAGCCGACATCCTTCGTTTGTGACCTTTGTACCCAGGATTTTGCGAATGATTTTCCTTTCAACTTTTTTGATGTTTTCGAGATCCCCTTTGTAATAGAGGTTTAGGGTTTCGCTTGCATACAGTGTTTCAGGTTTGATGACAGTCGCATTGTGTCGAATTTTTGTTTTGATGTTCATGCACCTTTTGTTGTAGATGTTCGAAATTTTCCCGTATACTTTTCGCATTTTGACTTTTTGGACTAATCTTTCTGTTCCTGTGGCTTCGTTGATGTTACCCAAGTATTTAAAGTGATTGACTCTGTTTATTGTGCCGTATTCTGTGACCAAATTTTCTGTTTTGACGTGTTTTTTGGCTAAAAATTCAGTTTTTATGAAAGAGATTCGGAGCCCGACTTTTTCGGCACATTCCTTGAGTACTTCGATCTGACGAACTGATGTTTGTTCATCCTCCGAGAGGATCACGAGATCTTCAGCGAAGGCTAAACAAGTGACGTTGATGTTATCCCATTTTTTCCTAACATGACGGGTCTCCAACTGTTTTGTTTTTTCAGTTCCTTTTCCCATTCTTTGATGACCTTATCGAGAACGATGTTAAAGAGTAGTGGGGAGAGTCCGTCACCCCTGTCGGACGCCGTTTTGATGAGGAAAGGTTGGGACATTTCTCCGCTGAACTCGACTTTGGAAGTTGTGCCGGTTAGGGTTTGTTGGATGAGTCGTTGTGTTTTCGGGTCCAGATAGCTTTCTTCGAGAATATTAAAGAGGGATTGTCGATCGATGAAGTCGTAGGCTTTTTTTATCTCGACGAATGTGCAGATGGTTGGGAGATTTCGTGTGGCTCAAAGTTTTAATGTGAATTTCAGGTTGAAAATTTGTTCAGAGAATGATCTGTGTTGTCTAAACCCTGTCTGGTATTCACCAATTAAGGGCTCGAGCTGTTCCTGTGCGCGTTGTAGGAGGCACACCGAGAATATTTTGTAATGGACGGGGAGGAGGGAGATTCCTCTGTAGTTACTTACGTCGGATTTGTTTCCTTTTTGTGGAGTGGATGGATGAGTGCACATTTCCAGTCGTCTGGGAGTTTTTCACTTTGCCAGATTTCTTGGATGATCTGTGATTTCCTGAAGTGATCATGCCCCAAATTTTTGAGTAATTCTGCGACGATTGCATCTTCTCCTGATACCTTTCCATTCTTGAGTTTCTTGATGTGGTGATGGATTTCTTCTTGTGTTGGCGGATCTACATCTGGTTGTGTGCGCTCTGGGACTAGGTGTTGGAGATGTTCGGGTGGTTGGGGGCAGTCGAGAAGGTCGGAAAAGTACAGTGCTAGGTCTTCGCAGTTTTCTTGGTTGGTGAGTGTAAGTTTTCCATCTGGTTTCCTGAAAGTAAGATTTTGCGGTGAGTAACCTTTGATTTTACTCGCGAAAGTTTTGTAGAAATTATTGCTGTTGAAGTTCCTGATGTTATCCTCTATTGATTTGAGTTGTTCAGTAATGTAGTCGCGTTTTGTTTTCCTGATGGTTCTGTTTGTTTGCTTGCGGACGTTGAGGAAGTGCTGTTGGGTTAATGGTGATCTGTCACTGTTGTATTTTTGGAAGGCGACTTGGTGGTTAATGATGGCTTGATCACAGTCAGAATTCCACCAGGGGTGTTCTACCTTCTTTTGCAGTAGGATCAGTTCTTTGGATTTTCTGATTGTTTTGTTGCGTACGTCAGTCCAATTATTATTATTATTATTATTATTATTATTATTATTATTATAGAGGATATCATTATATTTTGTGCGTGTCAGCTTTCAAAGAACATATCAATAATAACAACTAGGGACGATTTCTGTGAGTGAGCACTAAAAGTAATGTGGAGTTCCAGACTGCAAATTATGAACAGTACGTTCTCCAGCGCTTTCTGGCTGACCGCAAAAATACTTTTGTAAACGGCGAAGGTAGGTGTAAAGCATGCAGAGATAATTTAAGTGTCATTTCATAACAACATAGCGAAGTAACAACAATTTTGATTACTTACCCTACGCCCCACAGTGGAATCGCGACCCTACGTGGAAGCTTTTTCCAATTTTCAGTTTCTACATTTCTTATGTAATGTATTAAAATGAACCGAAATAATGAGCAATATATCGTATTTATTATTATTTTCATAAAAGGCATGAAAAGGAAGGGCGAAAAAAAATTTGCGACTGTAGATGAATTTGCAGAGAGGGTCTGTAAGGCGGATACGAGAATTTCGTAGACAAAATTAGGTTCTTTAGTTATTTTACAACTGATGATTTAAAGTGCTGGGAAAATATTCATCGTAAAAACAGGGGAGCTTGTTTTCAGCGTGCATCTGCAGAGAGCTGTTCAAAGCACAAAATGAAGCTAGCGGAAGCCCTATAAGGTTTAATTAAAATCCCTTCCGGGAAAGTTATTGGCAGAGCCCTTGTGACCGCTGTAAGTGCAGTCATTTCTTGGAAGTCATTCTCAATCTCAAATTTTCTTTTCACTTCCCTTTTCATGCCAGTTTGAAGACATTAATAAGTAAAATATTGAGCATTTTTTCGTTTTATTTGTATCGTAAGTAATGTAAAAGTTGAAAATAAAAGAAAGTTCACGCATTGGCACACGGTCCTTGAATTACCGTTCTGTACTGTTTCCGCTGAACCAATTGCTGCCTGGGAACTATGCAAACATAAATAGCTGATGTCTCGCACCACCTGCGCCAAAAAAACTTTTACGTCGAATTAAATACTGGCGGGGTTAGGACGATGAAAACGAGAAACGAAAGGAGTACAATAAGAGTGCCGTGCTGTACTGTGTTACAGATGTCGAAATTTCTGCCTCGTATTAAAGGCTATGTATCAGTATTCTTGTTTCAGCGGATGTCCCATCTTAAGCTGCTAGTTTGATACTTATATCTTCCTTGCTTCTCCCTTTAATTGTTATTTTTTCTCGAAGTTTTTTTCCGAAACGCGTCATTTTCTGAAGCTCCCAGTTCAATCACGTTCCTCTCTGGCCAACCTCTGCGTGTACCATAAATTTGGAAGAAATGGATGATGACGAGTGGATGCGGACCTCTTGTAAAGTGAAAGCGTTTCTTGTGAAGCATTCCTTTTATTCTGCTCAGCAGTTTCTCGAAATCTTTAAGAGCCATTACATATTGTACATATAAGCACTCCGTCTTCAGGCCACAAGTGGCCCATCGGGACCATCCGACCGCCGTGTCATCCTCAGATGAGGATGCAGATAGGAGGGGCGTGTGGTCAGCACACCGCTCTCCCGGTCGTTATGATGGTTTTCTTTGACCGGAACCGCTACTATTCGGTCGTATAGCTCCTCAATTGGCATCACGAGGCTGAGTGCACCCCGAAAAATGGCACCAGACCATGGCAGCCCGGACGGTCAGCCATCCAAGTGCCGGCCACGCCCGACAGGGCTTAACTTCGGTGATCTGACGGGAACCAGTGTATCCACTGCGGCAAGGCCGTACCATTATTGTATGTATATTCTGTTGTAAATCTTTTCTTAAATTTTTACGGCCATTTTAGGATTTTTGATTTCTCGTTACCTGTCTGTGAATCATCTAGTGACTCGTTCCATGACTAATTAGCCTTGACTTTCATAGCTCCACGGAATCTAATTAATTAAATTAAATAAAGGAAATCTCTTATCGATCACTATATAAATGTTCCTAATAGCTTCAAGATTGACAACAATCGCCACGTCCTTAGCGGGTGTACGCATCACCCTCGACAATGTCGCAGGACAGACAGCAGGTCAGGATGCAAAACAGAACACTCCCTCTCGGTGCCCATGTGCATAAATATGAGCCTAAAAGTTTGTTCCAGAGAGAATATTTCACTCTGCGGCTGAGTTTGTGTCGTGTTGAAACTTCTCTGGCAGAGGTAAGGGCGGAAGCAAAACTATGATGGCGGGTCGTGAGTCGTGCGAGGGTAACGCAGTCGGTAAGGGCATTGCCTACGAAGGGCAAGACCCCTGGTTCGAGTTCTAGTCAGGCACGCAATTTTAATGTGGCAAAAATTTTCAGTTACAAATCTGCTAATACCAGCATTTTATTAGAGATTCTTACAAAATCTTAAAATTCAGTTAAGTTTACGATGAAACAAATTGATGTGTTTACGTTCTTATGCTCCAACGGCCAGTGTCGTTTTCGATAAGATAATTTTGAGTATTAGGGTGCGTCAGTGTAAAACACTAAACCCACTAAATCAACTAAATTGCAAACATTTTGACCGACTCGCTACGGTTGACAGGCTTGAAAAGGACCGCAACACGTCGACCGAAACGTCGGCAATTTAGCTGATTTAGTGTTTTACAATGACACAGCCTAGTAACCAAATTTATTTTATTCAAAATAGATGTTTGCGTTACAGCTGGCAATATTAGTCTTCATGAGACAGTAATCGATACATATGGGGCGGAAGGGGGGGGGGGGCGAAGGGGCGCCCGTATTGCCACCCGCGCCGCCCCCGCCAGTTAGCCCGCTCGCTATCCGTTTGTTTCTTTCGTCAGTCGACTCGACTGAATTGAGTTATCAAGTAGTTGTACTTTCCTATGTAGCATTATCATTTAAAATTCAACATACTTTTGCCCTCACAACTACTGACACATGATTGGTCTGGCACATGAACTGAATCAGTGCTTAACTGAACTACCGTCCTTTGAAGAATTACTCTTTATGATTAAAAAGAGACTAATGGGAGAGATTCTTCAATACAAGCAAACGAGCATAAACGCTGTTAACGACCGTGATTCTGTTACTCAAGCGTTCTCTGTCTGTCAGATCTGACTATCCTACTTTGCACACGCTGTACAAAACATTTGCTGGTCTGCCTGCATCTTTTGCTACAGTAGAAAGAAGTTTTTCAACATTGCGGCGTACAGAGACACACCATGTGTCACTGGATCTAGAACTTCATGGCACCGATTTCCATAACCCGGTAGTGTTCTGTGAATGGGCACTTTAACAAGTGCAAAATACCCCCACATTCTTTGCCGAGGTACTATTTTCCAATGAGTCTACGTTCACAAAACATGGTAACGTTAACCGACGTAACATACACTAATAGCGTGTAGAAAATCACCACTGGTTACAGCAAGTTGTCCATTAACGTCCTTGGTTGGATAATATACTGGATGGCATCATGGGGAACAAACACATACGTCCGTATTTTACCGACGGCACGTTGAATGGATGCAAATAACGAACGTTTTAGGAACAAGAACTACCGGTTCTACTGCAGCATGTTACCCTGGACGTTCCACAACGTATGTGGTTTCACCATGACGTTTTCCCAGCGCATTACGCAACTGAAGCACGGTCGGTATTATACCGTGTTTACTCTCGTCAGTGGATCGGCAGCGGTGGTTCTATTAATTGCTTCCCCACGCCCGGGTTCCCGGGTTCGACTCCCGGCGGGGTCAGGGATTTTCTCTGCCTCGCGATGGCTGGGTGTTGTGTGCTGTCCTTAGGTTAGTTAGGTTTAAGTAGTTCTAAGTTCTAGGGGACTGATGACCATAGATGTTAAGTCCCATAGTGCTCAGAGCCATTTGAACCATTTTATTAATTGCTCCGGTAGGTTGCCGGATTTGACGCCGCTGGATTTCTTTCTGTGGGGATATTTAAAAAATAAGATGTACTGACAAGTGTCAACAGGCCCTGAAGGCATGGTCGACCGCATCTGAAATGCCTGTGTTGACATTCCCGCAGATATGGTTATATCTTTTATATGGTCGACTGAAAAGCAGAACACTAAGTGTATTGAAGTTGGTGGTACTACGTTTGAAAGTTACTCTAATTGGAACAGTAGAGTAGCGTTCGCCTCGAGCGACGGCCGCACACTGGCGCTTCGAGTAGTCGATAGGATACAACGTTGCGAATGGGGTTTCCATTTAGAAGTTGTGAAATATTGGACCTGTCCTACCCTCGCTGTATGGAGGTGGATCCTACGTGCTATTGGATATTCAAGGGCCATTGAGTACCATGTCGTAAATTACGATTATGTACCCATTTATATCCCTCCGATTACAGTGCCATCTGTGGCGAAAAGAAGAAAAGGCTTCAGACAAAACATAAGTAGATTTTGCGGTAGAATCGTATTCTGCAAAGAAATAGAGGTAGGCTTTGAAGATTTCAAAGTTGTCCTCCGCCACCCACGCACGGGGTGGGATGGCGGGTCGAGTGTGGTATCGTTGGATGTCCTCTTCTGAGAGAAATTTCAATTTCAGGTGATACGAGGTGCGTGTGCGACGTATTTGTACATTGCTTACTAAACGTTTCATAGCAAGTTACTCCTTGTCGAATCGACGTTGGCTGTGTTACGTTATTAAATAATCAGTACACTCTACCTCACGCTCCCCGCCCGTGAGTACCTGAAAAACGGATACCGTCACCTCTCGATATGAAGGGCGGTTGTTGTCCATGGCCAGCATAATTGGTTGATTTAGTTAACTATGGGATTTATTGGTCCGCCCGGTTGGCCGTGCGGTCCAACGCACGGCTTTCCGAGCGGGAAGGAGCGCCGGTCCCCGGCACCAATCCGCTCGGCGGATTTGTTTTTAGGTCCGGTGAGCCGGCCAGTCTGTGGATGGTTTTTAGCCGGTTTTCGATCTGCCTCGGCAAATGCCGGCTGGTTCCCCTTATTCCGCCTCAGCTGCACTATGTCGGCGATTGCTGCGCAAACAAGTTCTCCACGTACGCGTACACCACCATTACTCTACACTCGTCTGGTGTGAGACGTTCCCTGGGGGGGTCACCGGGGGCCGAATCGCACAATAATCCTGGGTTCGGTGTGGGGCGGCGGAGGGGTGAAGTGGACTGCGGTACGAGTAGTAGTCGTGGGGTTGTGGACCACTGCGGCTGCGGCGGGGACGGAGTCTCTCCGTCGTTTCTGGGTCCCCGGTAAACATAACATAACATGAGATTTCTTAGTGTATGAAGCCCCGGAAGCAACTGGAGAGCAATTTAGTGCTCGCATTCTGGAGGACAACGTTTCAAACCCGCATCCAGCCGTGCTGATTTAGGTTTTCCGTGATTTCCTCAACTATTTTCAGGTAAATGTCAGGATAGTTACTGTGAAACCTCGCGGCCTACTTCCTTCTCTATCCTTCCATAATCCGATAGGTCCGATGACTTCGCTGTTTGGTCCCCTTCCCAGAATCAACCAACCAGCAACTGACTGCTGCGATCCTGGTTAGCTGTCTCATTATACAGCTGACCACGACACGAGATATTTGAGGGAGAGCGGAAAAACGCTGTTCGCCACTAAAATGGACGCAGAGAGATCGTCAGTCGGCTCTCCGTCTGGTTTTGTGGTTATTATAAGGTGTGGGTTATAAGTGTAAGTAAGAACCTAATTTTCATTTCCGATTGTTGGTTACTTATTTCAAAATTCTCAGTTAAGGAACTTCCACATCTATAACTGATCCTGAAGGTTTGGGACAACCTATATTAGCGTTAACACGTGGGAAATGTGCATGCATGTCTGAAGGACACTGTAATTTGAAGATGCATACACTATACAAACAGACACATTGCAACCATCATTAATGTATACATGCCTAGACGGGCTAAAATGACGATAAAATATTTGTCTCTCCCCGTGCAGGAATCACAAAATGTGCGAGCCTAAGGGTGTGGACTTTATGACATAACGATAGTTTGGGTTGGTGCTGGAGGTGTGTCCGGACAATCGAAATGGTTAAAGCGACAGCTCGCGATGAGCGGGAAATCCGGTTTCGAGACCCGGTGCGACACAAATTTTCATTTCACTGACAAAATGCGAATTAGTTTCATAATAATTACCAAGTTGTTATCTTCAGAACAGTGTTCCTTCAGACATGCACACGCTGATTTCATTTAGTATTGCCGTGTGGCATTTTTCGTTCGGCACAACTCTCTTCAGTTCAGCAGAATCGTGGTGTCAACGCTGTTTAGCCTTAGCTATTTGTTAGAGGTATGAAGGATGTTCCAGATCCAGAGGCTGTTTGTACGAAAAGACAATCTAGCGACCTATCGTCAGAAGCCTTTAAAAAGAGATGAGAATGACGGAAGAAAGGGATGGGAATTCTGACTACACTCATGCTCATAAATTAAGGATAATGCTGATACATGGTGAAACAGCGCTCTGGTGGTCGGTTTGCGGGTTTAAATCACCTCGGGGTATGACCATGCGGTGCATCTGACCTGTGGTCGTCGCACGGTGGCGCTGGCAGCAGTCCACATACGCAGAGGTGTGTTGGTGCATGTCAGAGTACGGTGGAGCGAGTAAGTGTGCAGACGATTTCGACGTGCTAATGATGACTGTGTGTTGAAAATGGCTCAGAGAACACATGTTAATGACGTTATGAGGGGTAGAATATTATGGCGACTCGAGGCTGGTCAAATACACCAGGTCGTAGCACGGACCCTCCGTGTGCCACACGGTGTGATCTCAAGATTAAGGCAACGATTCCAGCAGACAGGAAACGTGTCCAGGCGCTACAGTACGGAACGTCCACAATGTACAACATCATAAGAAGACCGATATCTCACCATCAGTGCCCGCAAACGGCCACAGAGTACTGCAGGTAGCCTTGCTCGGGACTTTACCGCAGCCACTGGAACAGTTGTCACCAGACACACGGTCTACAGACGACTGAACAGACATGGTTTATTCTCCTGGAGACCTGCAAGGTGCATTCCACTGACCCCTGGCCACAGAAGATCCCGTAAAGCCTGGTGTCAAGAACACAGTACATGGTCATTGGAATGGTCGTCCCAGGCTATGTTCACGGACGAGTGCAGGTATAGTCTGAACAGTTATTCTCGCCGGGTTTTCATCTCACTTGAACCAGGAATCAGATACTAACCCCTTAATGTCCTTGAAAGGGACCTGTATGGAGGTCGTGGTTTGATGGTGTGGGGTGGGATTACGATTGGTGCACGTGCATCCCCGCATGTCTTTGACAGAGGAACTGTAACAGGTCAGTTGTATCGGGACGTCATTTTGCACCAGTATGTCCGCCTTTTCAGGGGGCAGTGGGTCCCACCTTCCTCCTGTTGGATGATAACACATGGCCCCACCGAGCTGCCACTGTGGAGGAGTACTTTGAGACAAAAGATATCAGGCGAAAGGATTGGCCTTCCTGTTCTCCAGACCCAAACCCCATCGAGCACGTCTGAGATGCTCTCCGTCGACGTATCGCTGCACGTCTTCAAACCCCTACGACACTTCAGGAGCTCCGACAGGCACTGGTGCAAGAATGGGAGGCTATACACCAGCAGCTGCTCGATCACCTGATCCAGAGTATGCCAACCCGTTGTGCGGCCTGTGTACGTCTGCATGGTGATCGTATCCCATATTGATGTAGGGATACATGTGTAGGAAACAGTGGCGTTTTGTAGCACATGTGTTTCAGGACGGTTTTCTCAACTTGTCGCCAATGCCGTGGACTTACAGATCTGTGTAGTGTGTGTTCCCTATGTGCTTATGATATTAGCTTCAGTTTTGTGTAGTGCCAGGTGTGTGGCACCACATTTTGCAATTATCCTTAATTTATGAGCATGGTTATGCTGTGGCATAAGTGACGGGAACAGCAAATTTGCTATTAAACGACGTGCCGTTCACTCACAAAGAACTTAAAGATTTCGTTGACAATGGAAGAGCAAAAAATTACAACGATCGGCAGACGAATAGTAAAATTTCTTGAGTCGCACCTGTTATTCCACTTTCAGTTGCAACAGTTTTCAATGGAGTTACTTTATATATCGGTGCCAAGCTCTTGTAAAGGGCGTACCTGGAACGATTATTTGATTTAAAACACGCTATTGATGAATTTATGTAGAAAAAAGGAGAGCAGGAACGAAAATTAGAATATCCTGAACGGATTGCAGGCCGCATATTTTGAGTGGACTTGACTGCACATTGGCCAGAGTAAGCCACTGCGAGATGAGAAACAATTTATTTCTCATTTGATGCGGATGAATTTAGAAAGAAAATCACATTGTAGAGGGGACAAATTCTGTCAAACACAGTCCAGTTCCTCGAGTTCACTGGCGTTGAAGAAAACACAACGTGTGAGGAATTCAATGTGACCTTGAACGATTTACAAGGATAGTTTTCTAAATGTTCGAGGATACTGCCAACCTTACATCTGTCTTCGAACTATTTTTGATACCTTTGGCCATTTCACTCTAAAGCGCTCCTGTGCATACGCAAATGTAGCTGACTGATCTGCAATGTAATTTCCGTTTTAAATCCAAATCCTTTTACGTTCAAATTGTCCTGGACATCTATATTGCTTATCACAGGTAGAGTTTCCACGTCTCCATAATGAGATTGCAAAAGTGCTACAACATTTGCTCATCATGTGTGTGTGTGAAAGACCTTTTTTCGATTATAAAACTGAGTAAGTCTCGATTATGTGCCAACTTGAGTGCGGAAAAAATGTGAAATTTTCTGTGTCTGTCTGTATGACAACAGTTGGTACCAGATACAAATTATGTTTTCAAGGTGCCACAAATAATTAAATAATACTGAAACTTTGTTTCGTTTGTCACCTGTGTTGTTGAGAAATATAAAACCAAATCATATGCAGTGCGAGTGCGTTGCCATCCAAATACGCCGCATTCGCACTTTCCACCTCTTCCTCGTACTCCCACTCAGATAGAGTAGCCTGTCAATGGGGAAATGTACAACAAGGCAGAGTGCTCTTGCAAACGAGCCAGGGCACGGCTCGCGAACTGAATTCTTGGTTGCTGCTGATTATCATGTGCAGGGTGTTCTCCTAAGTGCCGTCAGGCGCATTTTCCCTGATTGTTTCGGCGTATACTTGAAATTTCGTTGTTACAGTGCGAAGTTGGAGTCAGCCCAAGCAAATACTGATCATCATGCCTTTCATGTGACGCCCAATATCAATGGAAAGCTTTGGTTTGTTTCACGTTACAAACAAAATGATTTACGCGCCCATCAGTTAGAGCAGTCCCAGATTAGTCTAGTGCAGTATCCTGAAATATGACTTGAATAAAGTACCCTCTTCCATACGAAATTTAGACCTACGAAATCACATGACAACGATATCTGATTTCACCCTTAAAGAAACATGACAAATGAAGAACAGAAGGCCGGCCGCTGGTGGCCGAGCGGTTCTGGCGCTACAGTCTGGAACCGCGCGACCGCTACGGTCGCAGGTTCGAATCCTGCCTCGGGCATGGAAGTGTGTGTTGTCCTTAGGTTAGTTAGGTTTAAGTAGTTCTAAGTTCTAGGGGACTTATGACCTCAGCAGTTGAGTCCCATAGTGCTCAGAGCCATTTGAACCATTTTTTTTTTTTTTTTGAAGAACAGAATTAGCTTACTCTGCACGACGTACTAATAATGGGCAAACATACACAGTTGACTGAATTACACGATCGTACTAGATGGTGACAAGCAAATGATTTCACCTGAATAATGTGTAACACAATTTGTAACCAAGTTACGTGCATGGGTCATGCTTGGCGTAATCTGTTACCATAATCTTTCTATTCAGAAATCTGAAGACGTAACATGACCACGTTTTACATAAAGAAATGAACTGCGAGCCGGCTTCACAACTACCAGGGCTGACTTATCTCAGTTCTGTGAAAGCACACACAGAAAAATATATGAAATGTTCTACTCAGTGTGGTTTTTAAAACGGAAACGTTGTTTGTAGTAGTTGTTCCTAAGACAATGTTTTTCTACCGATGGCAGAAAAGAACTTTACATTTGGTTCAAAGCCGACTGTAGAGTACAGTTCGGTCGAAACTAGATTGCTGGCCGGGGTGGCCAAGCGGTTCTAGGCGCTGCAGTTTGGAACCGCGCGACCGCTACGGTCGCAGGTTCGAATCCTGCCTCTGGCATGGATGTGTGTGATGTCCTTAGGTTGGTTAGGTTTAAGTAGTTCTAAGTTCTAGGGGACTGATGACCTCAGAAATTAAGTCCCATAGTGCTCAGAGCCATTTGAACCATTTGATTTTTGAAACTAGATTAGGATTTTAGATTAACGGGAAGAGATGATGAACAGAGTTTAGAATTTGTAAGAAAGAAAGTAGATAATTGCATTTAATGTATGGTTAAGGCCACCATGACCCAGACAACATCCATATGTAAAAAACGTGGTACATTGAATAACTGCGTGTAAAATATTTAAAGAAAAGCAACGTCATATGTATCAAAATATACAGAAATAAGCTCACTGTTTGTCAGTGAGAATGTGACGAATTCGAATGCCCTAGTATTCGAATGGATTGATATAGCTTAAGCCTAATTCTGTGCTGTGCTTCGAAAATTAACCATCTCATTAATAATCGGACGAAACAACTCGATGTGGATATGAATACGCTAAAGTTCTGATATTACCGTAAATTAAAACTTCTCTAAGTCTTCAAATACATACCAAGGGACGAGGACGCATTAATACATCTGCGAATGACCAACAGACTGACTGCAATTCTAGTCAAATCACACTCAACAATGTGGCGTCTTACTATATCAGAACATCTGCCCATCCATCGTGTCAGTTCAGAAATAACGTTCCCAACTAACAATGCATTCTGCTCCACTGTCATTGGTCCATTACAACCTGCACCTAGAAGAGCTTCCTACTAGCATCCTACTGACAACGGTCAATGAGAGCCATGCTTTTAGAGACCGACCGCTTGGTACAGAGTATACTTTGCGGAATATCTGTGATATCAGACACGCAAAGGAAAGTCAGTACTCAAAGTTGGGGTTTTGACAGACAACTTTCAAAGTAACGTCGCCAGATTACTAAGGAAATGGGGAATGACCTAGGACAGATACGACCAAGAACTTGGCTCCTATACAGTGCTTGGCTGGCACACGTGCCAATCTCTCTCGTCCAAGTGCACACGTCTCCCTCTACCATCCCGCATTGTCAGCGTAGGAAGAGGGGGAAAATGGCAAATACGACTGTGTCTCATATATCATGTTTCTCAACGACATACGTTACAAACGAAACACGTTTCTTGTATTATTTAACTACTTTTGGTTCGTAGAAGACATAATAAAATGTGTCTGGCACAAATTGGAAGCATACGGACACATGCAGGCAGTTTCCCAGATTTCCGTCACTCGGGTTGTCCCGTATTTTTGACCTATTTTGTTTAATAACCGGAGGAATCCCTTCTCACGCATTTCTTTTGGTCGAAAGATTGATATCACATTCGCAACCTCATTATCGAGAGTGACAATTTTTTCTGTGAACAACAACTTAAAACTACTGGACAGTTGTAACGTAGAATAATTTGTCTTTTAAACAGGAATTACCTTGAAAATCGATCAGTTCAACCCGGAAATGTGCAGGAAAACTTTCAACTGAAATGTTAAATGATCTCAAAAACAGATGTACGATTAGCAGTTTCTCAAACTTTCAGGAAGCTATTCCTTTAGTTCTTCAACACCACAATGGATTGTTCGAAATTCACGTTTTCTTTAACGACAGTGAGCTTATCGAAATGGACATTGTTCCTTGTCGGAAGTTATCTCTGCAACAATGCGGTTTTCGTTTTAAATGCGTCCTCTTTCGCCATGACATGAGAAATAAGTTAATATTCTCCTTTTCTGTCTTATTGAGGGCAATGTACCATCAACGCCGTTTAAAATTCTGGATCTTATACTTTCGTTCTTGCTTCCTTTTTCCATTCAGAAATTCAACAATAGCGAGGCTTGATTCGAGAACTCGTTCAGGCATATCCTTTGATTTAATCAATGTACTTTGTGTACTTTGCAGTAATATATAACGTCTTCATACTCTTTTTTTTTCAACTCCATCAAAAACTGTTGCAACTGATGATGTAATAGTGTGTACGGCTTCAGAAAATTTATTATTCTCACGACCCATTTCATCACATGTTCCATACTTGCATATTTGACACAAAATTCCTCTTGATGTACAGAACAATAAATCCCGTACACTCATCTATCGATTATTACAAATTGTAGCTCTTTGATCGTCAACTAAATCTTTAAATTGTTTCTGCGTGGTAGTGTAATGCCGTTTCATAGCAAATTTGTGGTTACCGTCCATTATGGGACTATATAATCGATATTGAGAGTCCCCATCCTCCTCCTATATAAGTCCCATTCATTTTTAAAGGACTGTGCCGATAGATCGCTAGCTGCGTCTTTTTGTACAAACAGTCACTAGAACTGCGAACTTCCTCTATAGCAAAAACAAATAGCGAAGGAAAAGCAGCGCTTACACAACAATTCTGGCGAGCTGAAGAGAGTCGTGGTGACAAACATAAGCTACACCAAATTCTGGGAAAAAGTGTCGCATTACACTGCTAAATGAAATGTCGTGCTATACTAAGAACGACCGAACAAAGCCGAAATGTAACGGGCAGTACCGAGACATACCGAGCCGCGCGGAGTGGCCGCGCAGTTCGAGGCGCCATGTCACGGATTTCGCGACCCCTCCTGATGGAGGTTCGAGTCCTCCCTCGGGCACGGGTGTGTGTGTGTGTGTGTGTGTGTGTGTGTGTGTTGTTCTTAGCATAAGTTAGTTTAAGTGGTGCGTAAGTCTAAGGACCAATGACCTCAGCAGTTTGGCGACTTAGGCACTCACATCCATTTGAATATTTTTGAGACATGACGAGCCTCTGACTGCACGCAGGCAGAACATTGTGCAAGCGTGAAATTTTGCATGCCATGGCCGACCCTGGCTTAGACAGTATTTCCACCTGCTCTTCTAAAGACATCTGCCTATTGCTGTAGGTTAATGCAAGACAAACATAAGGACACGATAATATCCGGTTTAATGATCAGTGGGAAGTATGTAGAGCTTTTCGTTTCGTTTAAATACTTAGGTGTAATATTCTGAATCGACAATAAAAGAGCAAACACTTGAAATGAATTGTGTAGACGAAAAATGGAAGACTCATATATCTTGCAAGGAGCCTGAAAATTTTCGGTGAATCTATTAATGTTTCACGAGTGCATGCCAGTCTGGAGTAATAATAAAATTTTTGAAGTCTTCATCACTATAATACGTTAACAAAATAATAATGATTACCACTCAAGGAAAAGACATTCATACATTCGAAGGGCGTTTGAAAAGTCCGTCCAGAGTCCGAGAGATGGCACCACCGGCGCGTATCAAGGTCATGTTTAGTTAGTAGCATCTTTGGAAAGAATGCACACCAAGTTTTAGCCATATTGGTCTATTTCTTTGTGTTTGGCATTCGTGTGAATCAAGGAAGTCGAGTGATCGTCAAAAAATCGGCGAAAACGAATTTCGTTTGGTGATTAAACATTACTTTTTGAAAGGCAAAACGCCTCAGGAGACTAAAGAGAAGCTTGATAAACATTACAGTGACTCTGAACCTTCGATTAGAACAGTTTATACGTGGTTTCAAAATTTTCTGAGTGGCCATATGGGGCACAAGTGATGCTGATCGTTCTGGATGCCCTGTGGAGGTTACAACTCCAGAAATCGTTGATAAAATCCATGATATGGTGAAGGATGACAGAAGAGTTCATGTGCGTGAGATTGCTAGTGCTGTGGGCATCTCGAATGAACGGGTACCGTGCGTAATATGTTGCATACACATTTGGACATGAGAAAGCTATCCACAAGATGGGTTACGCGATTTCTCACGCTTGATCAAAAACGGAATGGTGTTAAGTGTTGCATGGATGGTTTGCAGCTGTTCAGGAAGAATCAGCAGGAGGTTAAGCGTCGTTTCGTCACTGTGAATGAAACACGGATACATTACTATACTCCTGACACCAAACAACAATGGATTACCAAAGGAGAATCTGCACTAAAAAAGGCGAAGACCATTCTTTCGGCCAGAAAGGTTATAGCGACTGTCTTTTGGGATTCGCAAGGGATAAACCTCATCGACTATCTGGAAAAGGGTAAAGCTATTACAGGTGCATATTATTCATCGCTACTGGACCGTTTGAAAACCGAGCTGCCAGAAAAACGCCGGTGATTGGACCACAAAAGACTCCTTTTCCATCATGACAATACACCGGCACACACCTCAGCAGTTGTGATCGCAAATTTAATGGAAATAGGATTCCAACTCGTTTGACATACCCCCTATTCTCCCTCGGACTACTATTTGTTCCCCAACTTGAAGAAATGGCTGGCGAGACACAGATTTCATTCAAACGAGGAGGTGATTGCAGCAACTAATAGCTATTTTGCAGACTTGGACAATTCCTATTATTCGGAAGGGATCAACAAATAAGAACAGCGTTGGATGAAGTGTATATAAAAGGAGACTATGTCGAAAAATAAAAGAGGGTTACTCCAAACACATAACTAGTTTTTATTTTTGCACGGACTTTTCAAACACATATGAGAAAATTATGTTATTGCTAATAATAGAAATGTTCATATTGTTTACGTAAGCTTATGAGACAATGATGAGTCGCCTATCTTGAGAAGCTCTGCACATCGATTCGTTGGTGCACTCACACAGTCCAGTGTTCGTAAGTTTTGTAAACTTCGAGTTTAACCTTTTGGCTTCTTGTGTCTCCTTGTGTGCTTTGGTACGTCCCCATTTCATTTGACAATTATTCTCGTGTTAGCCGTAATGGACGTGACTCGGACAACAGTACGTTAAGTCTTCTTGGGTTAGAACTGATCTCATTTAGTATCAGGTGATACATAAATCCACCAACACTGTTTTATACTGTATATTTGCGTGTGAATTACATAAAACGCTGCTTCGTTTTCTCCCATAAATAAAGATGACTCTAGGGCTCATGCTTTTCAGAACAAAACAGGAGGCCATCTCCAAGAAGAGAGTAACGAAAGAGGATCAAAAAACTTCACCTTCTCTTTTACATCAACCATTCTCTGGCAAGATAAGAAATTATACTTCCACATATATCTTTCTCCATTAAATACGTACTTTCTTTTACACATTTTTAGAATTATAACATTTTTTCTTTACAAGAATTTTTATGTCCTAAGTGACATCACATCAAGTAGGTTCAACAGCTGACATCGAAGGAATGCAGACGTCCTGCTGAGACTAAAATAGGTCGGTGTACTTAAAGAGCAGCAGATGTGTTCAGCGAAGTTGAATCGAAATCTTGAGCGAAATGTGACGCTGTTCACACAAAACATTGGATATGAATTTAGAGAAGTGTTTGAAGTACATTGTGCCATAATATGCTTATTCCATAGTATAACTAGCGTTCGGTTCGTGAGTGTACGACAAGGAAGACTCCACCACATACGGAGGCCAACAATCAGTTTTACAAATGTTTGATATTCCAGTCTTTGATCACAATCTCAATTCATTAGACGATGACCCGTTTCAGTCCGTAATGACCATCCTCAGATCTTTTTTACACCATGTCCTAAAGTGATAGGGCCATCTGAGGATGATCATTACGGACTGAAACCGGTCATCGTCTAATGAATTGAGATTGTGATCAAAGACTGGAATAAAAAACATTTGACAGTATTGGATCACTGTATACGCGACTATGTCGCAGTTGGTGAAATCAGTTTTACCTCGCTACGAGGAAATGGAATGCGACGTGGTGTGGTTAATACTATTATGCTCTCCTCGCACTGTTAGCGTGGCTTACGAAGTATGTATGTAAATGTAAACGGATCTGGTCCAAAAGCTTTCTGTCCACGCTCTTCGAGCTGTGGTACTGCAAATATTATATTATATTATATTGCCTCTTAAGTTTAAATATGTAAGATTCTGAGTATTTAAAAGTGTGCGGAGAACGGTTACTTGCTGAGAAAGATGAAAGGATTTTTCTGAGCGCTCATTCTCGTGCCCGGAGACAGAGAGGGTGCTTTCGCCGAATTCCGGAAGTTCTCAGAAACTCGACTCTAAGCAAAGCCGCTGAATGCAAAACCTTTGACCTATTCATTCAGTTATTTAACGGGTTCATTTCCTTACTTTCTTACTTTACAGGCTTTTTATTCGGCTCAGCGGACTTTTGAGAGCTTGCCTAACTGAAGCGCTGGGTTGCAGAGAGTAGCCAAGTTCTCAGCGGCTGCCTTCATCTGATGGGATAGCATGGAAGTGGGGGGGGGGGGGGGGGTGGTTTAGGACCGGGAAGGGGGGGTGGTGTTGAGGGGAGTGACCAGTTAGGCTCCTTTTGTTAGGAAAACTGCAGCCGCTGCCGATGAAAAAGGGCTCAACGTTCGATCAGTAGTCAGTTCGCGTGACCTTTCTTGGCGTGTGCAGAGTATGTGATGGAGTGGTCGCTTGTAACATATCAATATTAGCAATTTCATGTTTATTCCATTCGCATGCTCACATGCTCACATGCTCACCGAGTCAGTCTGTTGAAGGATTGTGGAAGATGCTTTATGCTCGCGTTACGACATTTCTGAGCCTGGATATCTCCTCTGTATGAATGAACATGGGTTCCGAAAACAGCAATTGTGGACAATCCAGCGCCGTCTGTTCGTCCACGAGACGCAAAGAGGCAGTAGATACGGCTGCCGAGGTAAATACTGTGTTCCTTGGCTTCCGGAAGGCTTTCGGCACATTTTCTATCCGTTTTATTTTATTCACTGCCATTTACTGAGACCTACCACCTAGATGCTAGAACAAGTCGTGCGTTTAGAATACCATCTTTTACATACACGGAACATGATGAATTCTTCTGATTCTAATTAAGTGTAACGATATTGCAGCTTTAAATGATTATAAACTTAAAACGAATTATGGGATGGAAATACTTGAACCCAACACTTATGTGACAAAAAGAAAACATAAAGAGGATAGGAAAGAATTCAGACATAATGGATGACAGCACAGAATGGAGGGGAGAGGTTCGTTTCGCCACCTTAGGCTTTCGGCGGTGAACATCTTGGTACGTTCGTCGAGCTGTTGATTTACAGACGCTTTTAATCGTGCTGAATAATTACAATCCTCATTTTTGATCTTATACTGAGTTACGTATGGGGACTCTGATAATGTTGTTACAATGTGTGTTTTTTTAACTATTCTAACTATGTATCTAAGTACAAGTTTAGAGTTACTCTTTGCGCTACAATGACAGGTCACTGTCTGATTCTACTATACATATGTTTTACAGGATACTAATAGGTTTATTTTCTGGTTCTCTTACGTGTCTAAGCTTACTTTATGATCGGGCTATATTTACGTATTTGCTTGTGTGGGTTTTGCACCATGTGCATATTGACTCTTGCTTTTTTTTCGGCTATCGTCCGTATTCGTCTGTCCTGTGGGGTTATTCTTGATGCTGCGTATTATGATGTCTGTAGTTTACTCGTCTCGGCTTGTGTTTTAAGTGTGTTCCGTGTGTCTTCGTTACGCACTTTGTTGTGTATGGTGCCACATGCTAATGTATTTCTGCGTTGTCCTGTCTGCAGTATATTTTTGAACAGCCTATAAGTCGGGACGGTGTGTTCCGGAGTTCCAGTTTTCCCGCTTGTACGGTTTGAATCGTTGCTCAGCGTCATGCGATGTAGGAGCGTGGGATAAGAGTTGTGTCCGGACAGAAAATGAACCATGCCATACTTTCGGTGCGGTTCCGTACTGCTGTCTAAAGAACAAAATAGAGCGTTCGGAACATCAAACAAACAGCGTGTTCCAACCAAACAGAACATATACGCTACTGGCCATTAAAATTACTACACCAAGAAGAGATGCAGATGATAAACGGGTATTCATTGGACAAATATATTATACTAGAACTGACATGTGATTACATTTTCACTTAATTTGGGTTCATAGATCCAGAGAAATCAGTACCCAGAACAACCACCTCTGGCCGTAATAACGGCCTTCATACGCCTGGGCATTGAGTCACACTGAGCTTGGATGGCGTGTACAGGTACAGCTGCCCATGCAGCTTCAACAAGATACCACAGTTCATCAAGAGTAGTGACTGGCGTATTGTGACGAGCCAGTTGCTAGGCCACCATTGACCAGACGTTTTCAATTGGTGAGAAATCTGGAGAATGTGCTGGCCAGGGCAGCATTCGAACATTTTCTGTATCCAGAAAGGCCCGTACAGGACCTGCAACATGCGGCCGTGCATTATCCTGCTGAAATGTAGGGTTTTGCAGGGATCGAATGAAGGGTAGAGCCACGGGTCGTAACACATCTGAAATGTAACGTCCACTGTTCAAAGTGCCGTAAATGCGAACGAGAGGTGAGCGAGACGTGTAACCAATGACACCCCATACCATACGCCCGGTGATACGCCAGTATGGCGATGACGAATACACGCTTCCAATGTGCGTTCACCGCGATGTCGCCAGACACGGATGCGGCCATCATGATGCTGTAAACAGAACCTGGATTCATCCGAAAAAATGAAGTTTTGCCATTCGTGCACCCAGGTTCGTCGTTGAGTACACCATCGCAGGCGCTCCTGTCTGTGATGGAGCGTCAAGGGTAACCGCAGCCATGGTCTCCGAGCTGATAGTCCATGCTGCTGCAAACATCGTCGAACTGTTCGTGCAGATTATTGTTGTCTTGCAACATCGATCATCAGGGATCGAGACGTGGCTGCACAAACCGTTACAGCCATGCGGATAAGATGCCTGTCATCTCGACTGCTGGTGATACGCGGCAGTTGGGATCCAGCACGGCGTTCCATATTACCCTCCTGAACGCACCGATTCCATATTCTGCTAACAGTCATTGGATCTCGACCAACGCGAGCAGCAATGTTGCGATACGATAAACCGCAATCGCGATAGGCTACAATCCGAACTTTATCAAAGTCGGAAACGTGATGGTACGCATTTCTCCTTCTTACACGAGGCACCACAACAACGTTTCACCAGGCAACTTGGGTCAACTGCTGTTTGTGTATGGGAAATCGGTTGGAAACTGTCCTCATGTAGCACGTTGTAGGTGTCGCCACCGGCGCCAACCTTGTGTGAATGCTCTGAAAAGCTAACATTTGCATATAATTGCATATAACAGCATCTTCTCCCTGTCGGTTAAATTTCGCGTCTGTAGCACGTCATCTTCGTGGTGTAGCAATTTTAATGGCCAGTAGTGTAGTATGCTATTCGTGCGGGAGACCAATCTTCTAACGTAAATTTAATTTGTGCGAACCCCAAAGGGAGTATTATAGCACCATTACTTTTCACGATACGTACAGGGTGTTACAAAAAGGTACGGCCAAACTTTCAGGAAAGATTCCTCACACACACAAAGAAAGAATATATGTTATGTGGACATGTGTCCGGAAACGCTTACTTTCCATGTTAAAACTCATTTTATTACTTTCCTTCAAATCACTTTAATCATGGAATGGAAACACACAGCAACAGAACGTACCAGCGTGACTTCAAACACTTTGTTACAGGAAATGTTCAAAATGTCCTCCGTTAGCGAGGATACATGCATCCACCCTCCGTCGCATGGAATCCCTGATGCGCTGATGCGGCCCTGGAGAATGGCGTATTGTATCACAGCCGTCCACAATACGAGCTCGAAGAGTCTCTACATTTGGTACCGGGGTTGCGTAGAAAATAGCTTTCAAATGCCCCCATAAATGAAAGTCAAGAGGGTTGAGGTCAGGAGAGCGTGGAGGCCATGGAATTGGTCCGCCTCTACCAATCCATCTGTCACCGAATCTGTTGTTGAGAAGCGTACGAACACTTCGACGGAAATGTGCAGGAGCTCCATCGTGCATGAACCACGTGTCGTACTTGTAAAGGCACATGTTCTAGCAGCACAGGTAGAGTATCCCGTATGAAATCATGATAACGTGCTCAATTAAGCGTAGGTGGAAGAACATGGGGCCCAATCAAGACATCACCAACAATGCCTGCCCAAACGTTCACAGAAAATCTGTGTTGATGACGTGATTGCACAATTGCGTGCGGATTCTCGTCAGCCCACACATGTTGATTGTGAAAATTTACAATTTGATCACGTTGGAATGAAGCCTCATCCGTAAAGAGACCATTTGCACTGAAATGAGGATTGACACATTGTTGGATGGACCATTTGCAGAAGTGTACCCGTGGAGGCCAATCAGCTGCTGATAGTACCTGCACACGCTGTAAATGGTACGGAAACAACTGGTTCTCCCGTAGCACTCTCCATACAGTGACGTGGTCAACGTTACCTTGTACAGCAGCAACTTCTCTGACGCTGACATTAGGGTTATCGTCAACTGCACGAAGAATTGCCTCGTCCATTGCAGGTGTCCTCGTCGTTCTAGGTCTTCCCCAGTCGCGAGTCATAAGCTGGAATGTTCCGTGCTCCCTAAGACGCCAATCAATTGCTTCGAACGGCTTCCTGTCGGGACACCTTCGTTCTGGAAATCTGTCTCGATACAAACGTACCGCGCCACGGCTGTTGCCCCGTGCTAATCCCTACCTCAAATGGGCATCTGCCAACTCCGCATTTGTAAACATTGCACTGACTGAAAAACCACGTTCGTGATGAACACTAACCTGTTGATGCTACGTACTGATGTGCTTGATGCTAGTACTGTAGAGTAATGCGTCGCATGTCAACACAAGCACCGAAGTCAACATTGCCTTCCTTCAATTGGGCCAACTGGCGTTGAATCGAGGAAGTACAGCACATACTGACGAAACTAACATGAGCTGTAACATGGAAAGTAAGCGTTTCCGGACACATGTCCACATAACATCTTTTCTTTATTTGTGTGTGAGGAATGTTTCCTGAAAGTTTGGCCGTACCTTTTTGTAACACCCTGTATAAATGATACAATCGGTAACGTCGGGAGTTCCATGAGATTTTTTGCGGATGGCGCTGTTGCATACAAAGAAGTCGCAACGCTAGGAAATTATAGCGAAATGCAAGAAGACCTGCAGAGGATCGAGCTTGATTTTGGTCGGCAATGGACCATCGACATAAACAAATGTAGCGTATAGCGTATAAACCGGCAGGAAGGCCGATTAAATTGCGACAGCGGAAAAATGTTCCTGTCGAAGCACAAAGAAGATGAATATGCCCTGTTTAAACGACTGTGAGAGACAATTGGGTAACCCGCTGCCTCTGTCTTCGTTCCCACCTCCTCACGAAAAATTTTGGCATGCGAATATATTTACGCTCTTTTAACGTAGATCATTCTAAATCCTTTTACCCCTCTCTCTTTTTAGTTACGCCCTCATACTCAGCACCCCCCTCTCATTGCCTGTATACACTGATGGAAACAAATTCCCAACACTAAGAAATAATTAATGTAGAGTAACGAAATTTCGGGAATACGTTTGTATAGGTAACATACTGAAGTGATTGACGTTGCAAGATCACAGGTTACTGTGAGCGCGAGAAGAGCCATTGCAAATATGAAATGCTGATACATAAACAACAGACCTAATCGCCAGAATGTTAAATGCAAGCATGCAAACGTAAATGTCTCGTCTAGTGCAGGCGTCGGATGCTAGTTTGTGGAATGGATTTCCCTGCCTGTTGCACTTGGTCGGTCAATACAGGGACGGTTAGCGCTGATGGTGGATGACAGTAGAGTTTTCGTCCGATGATGTCCCATTCGTGCTCGACTGGAGTCAGGCCCAGTGACAGAGCGGGCCAAGGCAACTCGTCGACACTCTGTAGATGATTTAAGGTTACAAGAGCGGTATGTGGACGAGCGTTGTCCTGTTGGAAAACACCGCCTGGAATGTTGTTCATGAATGGCAGCACAACAGGTCGAATCATCAGATTGAAGTAGAAATTTGCACTCAGCGTGTGTGGGATAAGCAACGAGAAGGCTACTGGTTTTATACGAAATCGCACCCTAGACCGTAGCTGTAGGTGTGGGTCCAGTGTGTCTAAACAGCAGACATGTTGCCTGCGCACACCTGGCCTCCTCCTTACCAGCTCTCGGTTGATACCACTGAAGTCGCAAACTGCGTTGGTTTCAGATAAGTGGGACGCACGCTATAGGACGTCCGGCTTGGAACTGTCCTTTTTTAACAGCTCGTTGTGTCACTGTGGTGCCAACTACTACTCTAATTGCTGATTCAGATGCAGTACGATGCTCCACAGCCATACGCCGAACACGATGGTCTTTCCTTTCGGTAGTGCCATAAACAAAAAAAGCAATAACTCATAATGGAAAACTACGACACTACAACACAGTTGTTTTACCATACGCTTTTTATGAGGAGGAAACCACAGTAATAAGAGAGATGACAAAAAATCGTAACAAAAAAAAGCAAGAACGAAAAATTCTTAGATAAATCTATGACGCTGTTCTCCAAAGCAGAACTTGGGTCAGACGAACTATAAACGAACTCTACGAACACACAGACATCATCACAGATTAATTTAGGTAAAGGCACCTATAGTTCTACGTACATCTATGTAGGATGCATGAAAACAGTACCACTAAGAAAATTTTTCACGTCGTTAATGCAACTGATTTTACGATGTGGCCTTTGTACCTTTAGCCCATACATACATATTCCTATTCGCCCCCTGCTACAAGAGGCCTTCTGAATAAGGTTAGTAATGACCAGTGTTCGCAGCTACCTCTACTCTGTTTAAAGTTAGCTAAGTTTGTTTTACTGGGTTATGTATATGTATATGGTGTCACAGAAATATTGGTTCAAATGGCTCTGAGCACTATGGGACTTAACATCTTAGGTCATCAGTCTCCTAGAACTTAGAACTACTTAAACCTAACCAACCTAAGGACATCACACACATCCATGCCCGAGGCAGGATTCGAACCTGAGACCGTAGCAGTCCCACGGTTCCGGACTGCAGCGCCTAGAACCGGACGGCCACCGCGGCCGGCACAGAAATATTGAGACAAAGTTTGAGGGATTGTAGGGGGCGCCTGAGGAACAAATCAAGGCTACGAATCAGTGTCCAGAAACGTCATCGAACGATGCTACAAAGCGTCGAAGTTATAGGCGCCTGCGTCTGCCACTAAGCTACCCCTTCCACAGCAAACATGACTTACGCTGACATACCGTAGGCGGAACGTCTAGCAATGTTTTTGTAATTCAGTGATTACGCTGTTTTGTCTCCTATGAATACAATGCTCTGTTATCTCGGTGGATGACGGTTTCAGACATAGGTTTCAGCCACAGCTTATTTTTCCGCAGGAGCCCTCTGAAATCTCCAGTGTTTTTCGATATGCAGGGGAAAAATGAAAGGTATATGGATACCCTTAGCCGACACTGTCGTCCTCCAAGGCAACAAGCATCGTGTTCATAGTAGACAAGGCTTATCTATGCAGCAGCAGCCTCCATCATTTCCACAGGCGATTGTGGCTATCAGTGACGATCGCTGAAAAGCACACAACATAGCAAGACGTTCCCTCTACGCTCTGTCAGTGAACAAAATCGCATTTGCTGCCAAAGGAGTGGTCCAATGGCGGCGGTGGCACCTATAACCGATGTTTCGAACAGTCGTTGGATGACGTTTCTGGATCTGGGTCCCTGTCCTCGATGTGTTCCTGAAGCCACCCTCTTCAATCCCCCCAAGTTTGTCGCAACATTTCTGGGGCATCCTTTATATGCAGGGTGGACGCACTGACGCAAAACGATTAGTCTATACTGACAGACGTATTCCATCTACTGGTTCAGTTACGAACATTCAGAAAACATCAGATAGTAAATTATATGATGTTTTTGTGGGAAGTTAGTTACCCTGAGGATTGCTTATCAGTGACCTTGAGGTAAGCACATATTACTTCAAGCAACAGTTTTTATTGCCTTTTACGTTCAAATTAGATACATCAAGAAAATCACTATTAAAATTCGAAATCGGCGAACTGGTTTCCTGTGAAAACTGCGAGACGATGTTGCACGTACAAGTTTCAGATTTCTTGGTACAGTTGTCAGCAGAGGGGCACCGATACACAGCCTTTGTGGAGGTTTCGTTTCATTTAGGACATCATTTCGAACAAGGCTGAACGGATGAAGTTGCAGGAGGACAAGCTGCCTTGGTGGTGCTTTTATGACCTGCATGGTCGGATGCTGTGGAAAATTTGTGGAAGCTGATAACATCTATCTTTCCTCATCACGTTCAGTATTTCTAATTTCGCGAAATGTTTTTGTTCTTCTTTTAACTTTGCCAACATGGCGACAGGCATTGAAGCAAGCCTTTCGTCCTCGTTAATTTCTTTATTTGATTTCTCTTGTAAAATATTTAAGAGAGATTTCTGTATGAAGAGCCCTTCTTGGCTTATCTGTTAGTAGGATGTCTTACTTTTGTGCTCTGTGCTGCATAGTAGTAGTTGTTTTGTGAAGACAATGTTAGAGCGGAACGGGGGGGGGGGGGGGGGTTGGAGAGATGACGGCGACCGACGACGACATCCTTCCTTGTTTCTTCTGCTATTTGTCAGAATTTCGATGTCTTTGGTGGCCAGTCTCTCTTCCATTTGAGGGAGCAGAAGTAACATTGCATCGAAGTGCTGATATTTCATCCGTTTTCTTGCAGCACCGCCAGACGGAAAATTTCTCTGTGATTCCAGTTCTCTTGCGGAACAATCCTTTATATTTTTCCACTTCTTTCGAATTTCTTTACCTGTCATGAATGAAATTAACACCGCGTATACTTTATTGTGAATATGTACCCTATATTCCTATGAATAAATATTAATGCTATTACTAAATATAATTTCTTCCAGATACTTTGCAGCTGCTCTTAGAATGGTGCGACGCGCTTTTGGGATTTTGGCTAACAAATGGAGATTATTTCAACGACCTGCCGATGTGGATGTTGGTTTTTGAGACATAATCATAGCAGCGTGTTGTATTCTACAAAATTTCATAAGAATAAATAGCGATGTACGAATCGGTGATGAGTTGTAAGAATGGCTTCTGCTGCGCTGTGAGTCTTTGGGAATAAGAGAGCCTATGTTTGGTATGCAGGTAAGTAAGCATTTTACAAACTACGTTGAGTAGCTTGGAAATATAAAAAAATTAAATTGTTGTATTGGCGATGTGTACATGAACGAATAAAATTATGGAAGTATGGAAACCTTTGTTATCCTTTTCTGGTACAGACAATTCAGTCAGGTATCGAATGACGCTACAGCACATTTTTCCCCACAGTTTTTCCTTCAGTTTGCGATCACGGTATTCTTTTAATTTCCTTATGTAGAGGGATGTCCTCCTTTTTAATTATGAAATTAGTCTTTCTGAATCGACAACACAACGTAAAATGTCATGTCTAACCCAACTCTCGTTGTCAGACATGCTTTTAGTTCACAGAAAATGTCTCCCCACAACGTAATGCAAGATCGACTGAGAAGCAGCGTCGCTATAGCGCGCGGTCCCATGCCAGTGCTACTGTCACGTCGCACGTGAAATAAGGTCGGTGGCGTCTTTTTAATCGCCGCTACTGTTTGATCGCAGCTACACACGCTCGTATTATAGCCACCGTGTTTCATTCTTGCGAGAAACAAATCGACAGTGAGCACCTAACCTGATTGTAACGGCTCCCGGCAGATATTCGTAGTTTAATGAGCGAAGATCTAAATGTCCGATGGGTGGCCAGAACATTTCTCGAATTGTTCAGTATGTTCTTCAAACCATCTACATCTTCGTGATTACTCTACTATTCACAATAAAG
The DNA here is from genome assembly GCF_021461385.2 of Schistocerca piceifrons. Lineage (NCBI taxonomy): Eukaryota > Metazoa > Arthropoda > Insecta > Orthoptera > Acrididae > Schistocerca > Schistocerca piceifrons. Next base: position 264,861,214 of record NC_060145.1, on the reverse strand, counting down.
TGCCTGGCAGAGGGTTCAATGAACCACCTTCAAGCTCGCTCTCTACCGTTCCACTCTCAAACGGCACGCGGGAAAAACGAGCACTTAAATTTTTCTGTGCGAGCCCTAATTTCTCTTACTTTATCGTGATGATCTTTTCTCACTACGTAGGTGGGTGCCAACAGAATGTTTTCGCAATCGGAGGAGAAAACTGGTGCCGGCCGCGGTGGTCTCGCGGTTAAGGCGCTCAGTCCGGAACCGCGCGACTGCTACGGTCGCAGGTTCGAATCCTGCCTCGGGCATGCATGTGTGATGTCCTTAGGTTAGTTAGGTTTAAGTAGTTCTAAGTTCTAGGGGACTGATGACCACAGATGTTAAGTCCCATAGTGCTCAGAGCCATTTGAACCATTTTGAGAAAACTGGTGATTGAAATTGCATGAGAAGATCCCGTCGCAACGAAAAACGCCTTTGTTTTAATGATTGCCACTCCAATTCACGTATCATGTCTGTGACACTATCTCCTTTATTTAACGATAATACAAAAAGAGTGGCCCTTCTTTGAACTTTTTCAATATCATCCATCAGTCCCATCTGATGCGGATGCCACACCGCACATCAATACTCCAGAATAGGGCGGACAAGCGTGGTGTAAGCAGTCTCTTTAGTAGACCTGTCGCACCTTCTAAGTGTTCTACCAATGAATCGCAGTCTTTGGTTTGATCTATCCATAATATTATCTACGTGATCGTTTCAATTTAGTGTATTTGTAATTGTAATCCCCAAGTACTGAGTTGAATTTACAGCCTTCAGATTTGTATGACTTATCGTGTAATGGAAATTTAGCTGATTTCTTTTAGTACTCCTGTGAATAACACTATTCCTTTTTTCAGGGTCAATTGCCACTTTTCGCACCGTACAGATATCTTATCTAAATCATTTTACAAGTCTTTTTGATCATCTGATGACTTTAGAAGAAGGTAAATGACAGCATCATCTGCAAACAATCTAAGACGGCTACTCAGATTGTCTCCTGTATCGTTAATATAGATCAGGAACAATAGAGGGCCTATAACACTTCCGTTTTACTCGATGATTTCCGTCTATTACTACGAACTGTGACCTTTCTGACAGGAAATCACGAATCCAGTCGCACAACTGAGGCGATACTCCATAGGCACGTAGTTTGGTTAGAAGACGCTTGTGAGTAATGCTGTCAAAAGGCGTCTGGAAATCTAAAAATATGGAATCAATTTGACATCCTCTGTCGATAGCACTTATTACTTCATGAGTATAAAGAGCTAGTTGTGATTCACAAGAACGATATTTTCTGAATCCGTGTTGACTATGTGTCAATAAATCATTTTCTTCGAGGTACTTCATAATGTTCCAATAAAAAAAAAAAAGGCTCTGAGCACTATGGGACTTAACTGCTGTGGTCATCAGTCCCTTAGAACTTGAAACTACTTAAACCTAACCAACCTAAGGACATCACACACATCCATGCTCGGGGCTGGATTCGAACCTGTGACCATAGCGGTCACCGGTTCCAGACTGTAGCGCCTAGAACCGCTCGGTCACTTCGGCCGGCGTTCCAATACGGTATATGTTCCAAAACCCTACTGCAAATCGACGTTAGTGATGTAGGCCTGTAATTCAGTGGATTACTCCTACTTCCCTTTCTGAGTATTGATGTGAATTGAGCAATTTTCCAGTCTTTAGGTACAGATCTTTCTGTGAGCGAGTGGTTGTATATAATTGCTTAATATGGAGCTATTTTATCAGCACTCTGAGAGTATGCTGATAATCTAACCGCGAATAATTGTAGCCTGGCAACATGGCACATCGTCAGCCCTAAAAATTTCATCGTTGTCTGAGAACATGAAATTCATGAATGAGTGCAAATGGTCTCCAAGTAGCCGAACAGAATCATTTCCAGTCAATGATCGACTCAGTTGGACCAGAGGACCCAGTCCATTTTGTCTAAATACAGCCCACACCATTATGGAGCCTCCACCAACTTGCACAGTACCTTGTTGACAACTTGGAATCATGGCTTCGTGGTGTCTGCACCTCACTCGAACCCTACCATCGGCTATTACCAACTGTAAACGGGAGTTATCTGACCAGGCGCCGATTTTCCAGTCGTTTATGATCCAACCAATATGGTCACGAGATCAGGAGAGGCGCGGCACGTGATGTTGTGGTGTTAGCCTAGGCGCTCCTGCCGGTCGTCTGCTGCCATTGCCGAATAACGCCAAGTTTCGTCAGACTGGCGTAACGGATACTTTCGTGGTATGTCCTACATTGATTTCTGCGGTCATGTTACGCACTGTTGCTTGTCTGTTAGCACTGAGAACTCGACGCAAACGCCGCTGCTCTCAGTTGTGAAGTTAAGGTCGTCAGTCGTTGTGTTGTCCATGGTGAGAGGTTATGCCTGAAATATAGTACTAGCTTGAGGATTTCCGGAATGGAATGTCCCGTGTATCTAGCTCCAACTACCATTCCGCGTTCAATGTCTGTTAATTCCCGTCGTGGGGCCGTAATCACGTCCGCCAAAACACTGCCCTTTTATAACTTGTGGAGGCGATCTCTGTGTGTGCATATCGTAATCCCATGACTTTGTCACCTTAGCGAGCGGGAGAGAAAAGAAAGGGACAGGACGAGGAAAAGAGGGAGGTGAGGCAGAAGAATAGAAAGAGAAGGAGAGAGAGAGAGAGAGAGGGGGAGAGAGAGAGAGAGAGAGAGAGAGACCTTGGTGAGAGATGTCATTGGTAAATGTATTATAAATTGTGGACACACACTGTTTCCAGTGGCTGCACGATATATCCGAACTGTAGGCTGCAGAGGCTGTCGATACTGGAACGAGCAGAAACGCGATATTCCGCCAACGCAGGTCCGTCCTCCCGCGTGTGGCTAATCCCAGAACCGGGCGCTTACGTGAGATATGTTTGCGAGAGATACGTGCAGGAAGGTGGGGCAGCTAGCGTGCTTATGTTGTTTATGCATGAGGCACGTGTACCAACGGCCAATTACCTGCCTAATTGGAATTGCGGATGGCGACGACTCGCGCGACTGCTATCAGGCAACAAGTCGGCCGCCTAACAAAAGAGCACTGAATGGAGGGGGAAAAAAAAGAGCGTTATGCAGGAGCGAGCAATATGTGCTGACGGGTAAAATGACCGCAGGAATAATTTTAGCACGTGTGGTGTTAGTGGATTCGCAAGACCGCAGATTAGGGGCACTTGTTGATAGATATAGCCAGCTCCCATAAAACGTGAACTCGCTTTAATAGCAGAAGCTAAATAATGGCTCTCGTTCGCCGTAGCATACGCTTTGTGCTTATACGCGACGCTATTGTGAAGAATGGCACGATCACCCAACAATATCTCTAGCACTATGGGAGTAAATAGTTTACGGCTATCAGGGCGTGGAAAGAGGAAGTACACCAATAGGGTGCAGCGACACAGAGAAAATACCGAGATACACTGGAAGTGATGGAACAATTGAGTGACAAAGTTGATGTGATCTCTCATGTTTTCTCGGCGTGATAACGGTGTGCCTCCGGTTGATGTGTCGAGTTTTTGTTTCCATTTTATGCGCAATGTTTCGATTACCGACCCAGACGTCTTTTTCCGGTGTTGTAAGTCTTGCTTTTATGTGCACTTTCTGCCTGATTGGAGTCCAGACAACGAGCTCAGTGACAGCAAAAACGGCAGCACCGGAAGAAGACGTCTAGGTCGGTCATCTAAATATAGTGGGTTTCAAAAGGAATGACTTGATTTTGAACGGTAATAATTACGAGACATGGGATGCGCCGGCAAGGAAATGTATGTTGTTAGAATGGGCGTAGCCTAGAGTTTCAGAAAATCGCATTTAGTCAACGCATTTTCTGTTTCCAGGCAGTCAGAAATAACATGGTTCCCGCTCAACAGAAGGCGTTTTGTGTGCTGCAGTTTTCAGAGAATGAATTAGTGGTTTCAATCTAGAGTGCTTTTTGTCGGCGTTTTTCCATTGATCCGCTTGCACCCAAAAACCTTTGTCGTTAGTATAGTCAATCTGAAGAGACAGGATGCTTGTCCAAAGGTAACAGTCCAGGTCGACCTTGCAGTTCTTATCATACGGCGGAAAGAATTGGGCAAACGTTTAAGCGGAGACCACGGACGTCTAGCTGCCGCGCAAGCACAGAACCAGAAATGTCTCATACGACGCTCTGGCAAGTGTGAAAGCCTCGTTTGGTCTATAAGCCGTACAGACTGCAATTAATGCAAGCTGTCGAGGTTGGTGATAAAAGGAAACGGGAAGACGATACATTTTTACCACGGTTAATTTTCAGTGATGATGAAATATTTCATGTTAGCGATAAAGTAAACCGACATAACTTATGCATATGGGGACTCCACAATCCTCATGATGTCACTGAGCAAGAAAGAGATTCACCTAAAGTGAACGTTTTTTATGCTGTATATCGTGAAATGTGTACGACTTCTTCTTTTTTGAGGAAAACACATGGACTGGAATTCAGAATTGGCTTTTTCCACAACTTCAGGAGGACTCAGATGTTTACATTTTCCACCACACTGGCACAACAGAATACGTCAGTTTCTCAATAACGGTCTGCCTCCAAGATCGCCAGACATGGTCACATGAGATTTTTTCTGATGGCGGTATGTAAAGGAAAATGTGTTCATCTTCCCCTTACCTCGAGAGATGAAACGAGGAACAGAATAACAGCAGTCATAACTTCCGTAAAAGCAGATACATTGTGTAGAGGTTATTACGAATTTAGTTATCAAATGGCTCTGAGCACTATGGGACTTAACTTCTGAGGTAATCAGTCCCCTAGAACTTAGAACTACGTAAACCTAACTAACCCAAGGGCATCACACACATCCATGCCCGAGGCAGGATTCGAACCTGCGACCGTAGCGGTCACGCGGTTCCAGCCTGTAGCGCCTAGAACCACTCGGCCACTATGGCTGGCGAATTTAGTTATCGTCTAGATGTTGTTCATGCTTCTCCTGGTGGAAACACAGTATTTGTAATGGCATAGCTAAAACCTTAAGATTTTGTATTTTGTAATTCATTCTATATTTGTACTATGATTTTATCAATAATTGTGGAGTTCTGAAAGCAGATCATTCTTTCTTAAGCGCCCCGTATTGTGCATAAAACGGGAAGACAACTCGGCAGAACACCAAGAAACACAGAGGTGTTTTAAGGAACAGGTTCTTTTCTACGTCCATGTTTTTCCTTGCTACGCGTAAATAACGTAGGAACGGAGATCAGTATCGCTCCGTGACTACTCTTAGAGATGAGGCTCAGGCTAGGATTAGACAAAAACGGGGAAGGACAGTTCACCTAAAGCAACGCAAGTAAGACACAGAAAACTTAAATGTGGACGCGCGGAATGGGATTGCAAAACCGCCCCTTCAGTATAGGTGCCTAGTTACTTAAACACTTAGCTACCTACCGAGTGAAGATGCAGTGGTTAGCGCACTCGACTCGCATTCGATAGGACGACGGTTCGGATCCGCGCCCAGCCGTCTAGATTTAGGTTTCTCGTGACTTCCATAAATTACTGCAGGCAAATACCGAGGTAGTTCCGCTGAATAAGGCACCGCCAATTTCCTTCCCGATCCTTTCTAAATTCTATCTTGTGCCCTGTCTATAACGACCGCGCTGTCGACGGTACGTTAAAATGTAATCTTCATGACCTGGCTTAGTAACACATTCATCAATACCTGGCCCTTAATCTGGTAACTGATTCTAAATATTTTGTGCCCCCCAGGGAACAGGCTGACCACTGCAAAAGAAATGGAATGAAGTGTAAGATGTTTGGCAAATTGCGTACATTAATGACCCATGTATTGCTTACGGAAAACTCATTGTCACACAACTACAACAAAACACATTGGGTACTTTTGCAGACACTGAGCTGACGAGTGGTGGCATTCGTATGTTTGTGCCAGTATCTTGGATCGATCTATCTGCCTGCCTGCCTGTCTGCCCCCTCCCCCCCTTCCTCTCTCTCTCTCTCTCTCTCTCTCTCTCTCTCTCTCCCTCCAGCAACGAAAACTGACAGGTTTGTGTGAAATGAGAGAGGAGTGAAATTGGACAAGACGTCTTCTAGAAAAATGAGGTGATGTCCCAGGACTATTATACGCTAACAACAGTCATGGTATAGCGATATTCACACGTGCAATGGCGGTCGTATCGGATACACAAGGTATAAAAGGGCAGTGTGCTGGTGGAGCTATCATTTGCACTCTGGTGATTTATATGAAAAACTTTCCGACGTGATTATGGCTACATCATGGCAATTAACACACTTTGAACATGGAAAGGTTATTGAACCTAGGCGTATGGGACATTCCATTTCGGGCGTCGTTAGGGAATTCAGTATTCCGAGATCCACAGTGTCAAGAGTGTGCCCAGAGTACCAAATTTGAGGCAGTGGCCAACAGCCTTCACTTAACGACCGAGAGCAGCAGCATCTGCGTAGAGTTGTCAGTGCTGGCAGACAAGCACCGCTAATTGAAGTAATCGCAGAAAGCAATGAGGGACGTGCGACATACGTATCAGTTAGCACAGTGTAACGAAATCTGGCGTTAATGGGCTACAGCAACAGACGACGGAAACGAGTGCCTTTGCTAAGAGTGCGACATCGCTTGCAGCGCCCCTCCTGTACCCGTGACCGTAATGGTTGCACCCTAGACAACTGGAAAACCATGGTGTGGTCAGATGAGTCCTGATTTTATTTGGTAAGAGCTGATGGTGGGTTTCGAGTGTAGCACTGACCCCACGAAACCATGGACCAAGTTTGTCAGCAAGCCACTGTACAAGCTGTTGGTCGCTCCATAATGGTGTTTTTGGACTTTATATGGAATGGACTGTGTCCTTTGCTCGTACTGAACCGATTATTGACCGGAAATGGTTATGTTAAGCTACTTGGAGACCATTTGCAGCCAAATAACCACAGGATTTTTATGGATGACTATGCCCTGGGACTGGCGCATAATTTGAATAGATATCATCTTTCAGATGTAGAAACACACCAACTAACTTTTGTTTACGTTGCACAACTCCTTCTTGCTGTTGCGATTTTTTTCTGGCAGTGTAATTATAAAAATCTACTATTGGCCATAAAATTCTTTAACTGAAAAATTAACACTATCTTCCAAATACCTGTAATACAGCTCTTAAATGCATTGAATTAAAAATTTTTACAGCTACTGAACAAAACAAAACTTAAGTCTCACAACAATAAAAATAGTATTAAATGACAGAAACTGCTTACGCTGGTCTGTAGTGTGCTCTTTTCCATGTTTTTGTTGTTGTTGTGGTCTTCAGCCCTGAGACTGGTTTGATGCAGCTCTCCATGCTACTCTATCCTGTCCAAGCTTCTTCATCTCCCAGTACCTACTGCAACCTACATCTTTCTGAATCTGCTTAGCGTATTCATCTCCTGGTCTCCCTCTACGATTTTTACCCTCCACGCTGCCCTCCAATACTAAACTGGTGATCCCTTGATGCCTCAGAACATGACCTACCAACCGATCCCTTCTTCTAGTCAAGTTGTGCCACAAACTTCTCTTCTCCCCAATCCTATTCAACACCTCCTCATTAGTTATGTCATCTACCCATATAATCTTCAGCATTCTTCTGTAGTACCACATTTCGAAAGCTTCTATTCTCTTCTTGTCCAAACTATTTATTGTCCATGTTTCACTTCCATGCATGGACACTCCATAGAAATACTTTCAGAAACGACTTCCTGGCACTTAAACCTATACTCCATGTTAACAAATTTCTCTTCTTCAGAAATGCTTTCCTTGCCATTGCCAGTCTACATTTTATGTCCTCTCTACTTCGACCATCATCAGTTATTTTACTCCCCAAATAGCAGAACTCCTTTACTACTTTAAGTGTCTCATTTCCTAATCTAATTCCCTCAGCATCACCCGACTTCATTCGACTACATTCCATTATCCTTTTTTTGCTTTTGTTGATGTTCCTCTATCCATCCATTCCGTTCAACTGCTCTTCCAAGTCCTTTGCTGTCTCTGACAGAATTACAATGTCATCGGCGAACCTTAAAGTTTTTATTTCTTCTCCATGGATTTTAATACCTACACCGAATTTTTCTTTTGTTTCCTTTACTGCTTGCTCAATATACAAATTGAATAACATCGGGGAGAGGCTACAACGCTGCCTCACTCCCTTCCCAACCACTGCTTCCCTTTCATACCCGTCGACTCTTATAACTGCCATCTGGTTTCAGTACAAATTGTAAATAGCTTTTCGCTCCCTGTATTTTACCCCTGCCACCTTCAGAATTTGAAAGAGAGTATTCCAGTCAACATTGTCAAAAGCTTTCTCTAAGTCTACAAATGCTAGAAACGTAGGTTTACCTTTCCTTAATCTAGCTTCTAAGATAAGTCGAAGGCTCAGTATTGCCTCACGTGTTCCAATATTTCTACGGAATCCAAACTGATCTTCCTCGAGGTCGGCTTCTACTAGTTTTTCCATTCGTCTCTAAAGAATTCGTGTTAGTATTTTGCAGCCGTGACTTATTAAACTGATAGTTCAGTAATTTTCACATCCGTCAACACCTGCTTTCTTTGGGATTGGAATTATTACATTCTTCTTGAAGTCTGAGGGTATTTCGCCTGTCTCATACATCTTGCTCACCAGCTGGTAGAGTTTTGTCAGGACTGGCTCTCCCAAGGCCGTCAGTAGTTCTAATGGAATGTTGTCTACTCCCGGGGCCTTGTTTCGACTCAGGTCTTCCAGTGCTTTGTCAAACTCTTCACGCAGTATCATATCTCCCATTTCATCTTCATTTACATCCTCTTCCATTTCCATAATATTGTCCTCAAGAACATCGCGCTTGTATAGACTCTCTATATACTCCTTCCACCTTTCTGCTTTCCCTTCTTTGCTTAGAACTGGGTTTCCATCTGAGCTCTTGATATTCATACAAGTGGCTCTCTGTTCTCCAAAGGTCTCTTTAATTTTCCTGTAGGCAGTATCTATTTTACCCCTAGTGAGATAAGCCTCTACATTCTTACATTTGTCCTCTAGCCACCCCTGCTTAGCCATTTTGCGCTTCCTGTCTATCTCATTTTTGAGACGTTCGTATTCCTTTTTGCCTGCTTCATTTACTGCATTTTTATATTTTCTCCCTTCATCAATTAAATTCAATATTTCTTCTGTTACCCAAGGATTTCTACTAGCCCTCGTCTTTTTACCTACTTGATCCTCTGCTGCCTTCACCACTTCATCCCTCAAAGCTACCCATTCTTCTTCTACTGCATTTCTTTCCCCCATTCTTGTCAATTGTTCCCTTATGCTCTCCCTGAAACTCTGTACAATCTCTGGTTCTTTCAGTTTATCCAGGTCCCATCTCCTTAAATTCCCACCTTTTTCAGTTTCTTCAGTTTTAATCTACAGTTCATAACCAATAGATTGTGGTCAGAGTCCACATCTGCCCCTGGAAGTGTCTTACAATTTAAAACCTGGTTCCGAAATCTCTGTCTTACCATTATATAATCTATCTAATAACTTTTAGTATCTCCATGATTCTTCCATGTATACAACCTTCTTTTATGATACTTGAACCAAGTGTTAGCTATGATTAAGTTATGCTCTGTGCAAAATTCTAACAGACGGCTTCCTCTTTCATTTCTTAGTCCCAGTCCATATTCACCTACTATGTTTCCTTCTCTCCCTTTTCCTACTGACGAATTCCAGTCACCCGTGACTATTAAATTTTCATCTCCCTTCACTATCTGAATAATTTCTTTTATTTCATCACATATTTCTTCAATTTCTTCGTCATCTGCAGAGGTGGCATATAAACTAGTACTACTGTGGTAGGCGTGGGCTTCGTATCTATCTTGGCCACAATAATGCGTTCACTATGCTGTTTGTAGTAGCTTTGTAGTAGCATTCCTATTTTCCTATTCATTATTAAACCTACTCCTGCATTACCCCCATTTGATTTTGTGTTTATAACCCTGTAGTCACCTCACCAGAAGTCTTGTTTCTCCTGCCACCGAACTTCACTAATTCCCACTATATATAACTTTAACCTATCCATTTCCCTTCTTAAATTTTCTACCCTACCTGCCCTATTAAGGGATCTGACATTACACGCTCCGATCCGTAGAACGCCAGTTTTCTTTCTCCTGATAACGACATCCTCTCGAGTAGTCCCCGCCCCGAGATCCGAATGGGGGACTATTTTACCTCCGAAATGTTTTACCCAAGAGGACGCCATCATCATTTAACCATACAGTAAAGCTGCATGCCCTCGGGAAAAATTACGGCCGTAGTTTCCCCTTGCTCTCAGCCGTTTGCAGTACCAGCACAGCAAGGCCGTTTTGGTTAGTGTTTCAAGGCCAGATCAGTCAATCATCCAGACTGTTGCCCCTGCAACTACTGAAAAGGCATACCTCTACTTCATGTCCGCGTTAAATTTGTATTCTTTCGTGTCTTTGTAAATACGGGTTGGGCACTGAAGCTCTTCCGCGCAAGGGTGCTTTAGGGGCTTAAAGAGGCAGAGCGTGACCTAACTATCTGAATAAACTGCAGAGCCTCTCCCACTTGACCTATGCAGCTGTGCAACCCTCTTGGGGATTGCGAAAGTCGTGGTGGATGTTTCCGTGACGTATGTCACGCACTAAAGGCAGTATCGATTACCTCCGCCGTGTCTTTTACCATTCCGACCGCTGCCGTAAATCCAACAGAGGCGAGGCGGCAACCCCTATTGGCTAATAAACTCGCATCAGTCCCCAGGTGGCCGTTGTTGTAATCACGACGAGCTAACGAGGCCGTATACATTATGTGGAGAGAGACGGAACAGCGCAATGGCTGCCAAACGAACTCTGTTTAACGTTCCGTCTGTCGCAGTTTGGCTTCACCTTGCACGTAATGTATACTCGATAGCTAGATCTACAGGGGTACCCTAAAGATACATAAAATGACGTGGCAAGAAGCTATCTATAACATATGTGCATGAAAAATGATTTAACCGATGCACCAACTCGAAAGACTTAAAAAAAGTTACATGTAACTACACCTGAGTACAACAGCGTTAGCACAAGAAAAATAACAAATATATTAAGGTAACTTGCTTGTGAACGCCTGGAACACTAACAGTTTTCGTAAAGTTTACACGGGCTCTATCTACAAATTTTTAACTCTTGGTAGCATGAAAATTTAGGATAATAGGAGTGATTCTTGCTAGACATTTTAATATACAATTAATCACATTAGCTCACACACTCACTTTATTATAGTTTTTTGTTTTTATATGCCTATCCATACTTGGAGTCTATGCACTGACTATCTATCTCACTTAGATGCTTGAAACCGTAATTACACATCAACAACGTGTCTGTCAAAAAGTAGGCTACAATCCTGTCATTTCAGCCACAAGATTTTATGTGCTTGTGTATGAATTCCTAAAGGACCAAACTGCTGAGGTAATCGATCCCTAGACTTACAGACTCCTTAAACTAATTTATGCTAAGAACAACACACACACCCATGTCCGATGGAGGACTCGAACCTCCGGCGGGAGGGGCCGCGCAATCCGTGACATGGCGGCCACTCCGCGCGGCACACAAGTTTTTATTCTAGAAATATTGTCACCCGGTGGTTAAAATTAACGTTATTTTTATAATTTATCAGTATGTATGTTCCTTCCTGTTCAAACTATGTTAGCGTCTGTAGACTATTTTGGTCTATACAGTACCAAAATATTTTAGACCTCTATCTCAAACAGATTTTTTGTGCACAGTAAAGATGTCAGAAAATATAAATCTCGAGAAATTCAATTCATAGTTATATTTAAACTGTGACTGACCTCTGTTGTCTCTAATGCACTCCAGTTGCATGATATTCTTAGTTTACATGTTCTTCATCTTCCCCCTTCGTTTTGTTTTTTCTCCTTGTTATTGTGGCATGTTCAGTTGCCTCAAGGACCCACTTTCCAGCTTCTGCCACTCTCATAGAATCAGTTGCCAACAGTGATTGCCTCACATTAAACCCAGAATGTATTTCCAGCAACTCCAGACTTTCACACCGGTTAATTGCCTCACATTGAAACCAATTGCAGGCTTAATAACTTTCAAGAATGACGAATAACAGCAACTCGAGTTACAGGAAAGTTTATGAGGAAAACAACACACGAAAACCAAAAGTAACCAAGGGAACATAAGAGCATCGCAAAGCGTATCTTATGGCAGGGCTGTCAACCTGCAAAACATTTCTACAGTACCTATTTCTCGAACTGCCGCGTAATGACAACATTGGTTTGTGAAGGCGGCGGAAACATGGCTGTGGAAGTTCATCTAGAGATCTTTAAGTTTTAAATAACTTCTCAATTTACGGTTCAGTTCTTTTGACCACCATTTTCTTAAAAAATCTGCAAACATCGGTTTAAGATGAGGAAAAAAAACGCTTGTTGCAGTTGATTCACAGGCAAGTTACCTTAAGTGGAATAATTAAACCATACCAAAGACACAGGAAATATAAGAGCAGAAACCATCTCTCTCGGCTGTCAATAGAAAGGTTTAACAACCTAGTGGCGACTTCTGCTAGCGTCGATCACGTCGATCTGCTTGGAAAACTAGCAAAGACATCGAATACTGATGCTGGATTCCAGTGTATACCACGAAAGGCTGTTGGCAGGACGTGATAAAAAAATCCTCCTAAGAAAGCAATAATTCTTCCAGCCTGTCATTGCCGAACTGTTCTTTTTGAGTTAAAAAAATTTTTTTTTATTTGATCCTATTTTATTTCCACGCACTTTGCCCAAACTTTTACCAGTGAGAAGATTCCAACTCTGAAGCATGATTATGAAACTTACCAACGTTTACAAAATACACAACTGTAGCCCATAATTTACTACAAAGTTACACTCATGTTCAGAAAAAAAGCAGAACACCTTGAACGACTAGAGATAGGGCTTTTATATTCACAAGACGTGTACATTAGCGTGCTCTGCAGAAACGATTAGCATCTGAACCATGTCGGCCAGCGGGTTCAAGATCAACATAGAAATCGTGGTGCAACACCACCTATCAGTAAAATCTGCCTGCGGCTGTCGTTGTCGCTTTAAGCCGATGGTAATGGATCAGTGTGACTAGAGCAGATACCGAGTAGACATATGCTCGAACCTTAGCGTCAGATCAGTGGTTTTGCAAGTGGGCGCATTATTGGCATGAGAGCAGGTGATACATCTATCCGGAAAATCGCTGCTCGTGAAGGACGAAGTGTTTCGGGAGTGCAACGGATGTGTACAGAATGGTTCACGGGAGGCCGTAGAACACGAGAATATGGGTCAGGTCGCATCTCACAGACCACACCGTCAACGCCTCATCCGAATGGCATTGCAAGACAGATCTGGGTCCTCCTAGGCCGTGGCGCAGCAGTGGAACAGTGTAACACATCTTACACTAACAGGACTGACAGTCCGTCACCGTTTATTACGGCATGGGATACGTGCGCGTCGTCCGCTTCTCCGCCTACTTTGACGAATGTGCAGAAATATGCTAGACGGCAGTGATGTTTGGAACTACGTCACAGGGGACAGGAAGGGCATCGCATATTATTTCGGACAAATCCAGGTTCCGTTTGAATGAAAATGATGGCCGCATTTTGGTTCGCCACTAACAGGGGCAGCGGTACCACAATGACTGCATTCGCACAAGACACACACAGCCATCTCAATGCCTTATGGTGTTGGGTGCTATGGTTACAACCACAAATCACAGCTGGTGCATGGCAAGGGCATTTTGACCAGTGTGACCTACCTGAATGACATCTTGCGACCTGTAGCCACACCCTTTCTGCACAACACTCCAGACACCATTTTTCAGCAAGACAATGCACGACGACATGTTGCTGCATAAACACGTGCCTTCTTGGTGTTACAGGATGTCGGCCTGGCTGGCCAGTGTGGCTGTGCGGTTCTAGGCGCTTCAGTTTGGAACCGCGTGACCGCTACGGTCGCAGGTTCGAATCCTGCCTCGGGCATGGATGTGTGTGATGTCCTTAGGTTAGTTAGGTTTAAGTAGTTCTAAGTTCTAGGGGACTGATGACCTCAGATGTTAAGTCCCATAGTGCTCAGAGCCATTTGAACCATTTGATGTTGGCCTTTTGCCCTGGCCCGCCATATCACCAGACTTGTCGCCAATCGAAGATGTGTGGGATGTGGTAAAAAGATGGGTGCAGCGCAGTGACCCAATGCCACCCACTAAAGATGAACTTTGGAACCAGGTGAATGTAGCATGAATGGTTATACCACAGGAGGGCCATTCTTGTCTATACGCATCGATCGCATCACTCTTGGAACAAGTTATCAGAGCTCAAGGCGAATCCTGCCCCTACTAAGCAATAGAACACATGCTGAACTGAAGTGACTGAAAGGCTGATAATTTCTGCAGAACATATTAATATACATTTCATGTGAATATGAACGTCCTATCTCTAGTCGTTCAAGGTGTTCTGTTTTTCTGAATATGAGTGTAATTACGCACAACACTCTTAAGCGTCCGAAAATTCTCAAAAATAAATCTGTTATCACGCGAATAATATTATAAAAATGAGGGTTGATTGTTTTATATCGAGGATGCTGATCCGAAATTTCTAAGAAATACAAATTTAGTTTACAACTGATGATACGGTTTGAATTTGTACTCGCAAAATACATAATATTTTTATATTACGTTACACGCAGACCTTGATATTAAGTCTAGGATAATGGAAAAATGACACTAACAGAAAAGTATTAGAATTATAATTTCAAAGTGGACCTAACTGACACGCTTGGTCTCTCACAAAGTAAAATTTGGAAGTCTGCTTGTATCTATATCGCTTTTTCATTATAAAAATATATACACTCGTGGAAATGGAAAAAAGAACACATTGACACCGGTGTGTCAGACCCACCATACTTGCTCCTGACACTGCGAGAGGGCTGTACAAGCAATGATCACACGCACGGCACAGCGGACACACCAGGAACCGCGGTGTTGGCCGTCGAATGGCGCTAGCTGCGCAGCATTTGTGCACCGCCGCCGTCAGTGTCAGCCAGTTTGCCGTGGCATACGGAGCTCCATCGCAGCCTTTAACACTGGTAGCATGCCGCGACAGCGTGGACGTGAACCGTATGTGCAGCTGACGGACTTTGAGCGAGGGCGTATAGTGGGCACGCGGGAGGCCGGGTGGACGTACCGCCGAATTGCTCAACACGTGGGGCGTGAGGTCTCCACAGTACATCGATGTTGTCGCCATGGGAGAATAGCAGCCTGCATTGCTGCGAAAGGTGGATATACACTGTACTAGTGCCAACATTGTGCATGCTCTGTTGCCTGTGTCTATGTGCCTGTGGTTCTGTCAGTGTGATCATGTGATGTATCTGACCCCAGGAATGTGTCAATAAAGTTTCCCCTTCCTGGGACAATGAATTCACGGTGTTCTTATTTCAATTTCCAGGAGTGTATATGTGTACATTTCACATCTCCTCCTGAACCACTTTACCAAATTCAACCAAACTTCGTACACGTTATCTACTATTTACGAGTATGAAGAAGCATTGTGCGGTAAGAACCACCTACATCTCAAAGGGTTGGGGGCTGGGGTGAAATAGATGCGTAACTAACTGCGCACAAATACCCATAATATTTTCATCAAGTGTTTGATAATGAGAGCACTTAGTAACTTCCAACGAACTTCACATATATTTTTAAGTCTTCATGAAATTTTTTCCTCTTTGACTGCTCCCAAGATGAAAGTAAGAAAATTTATCACTTACTACATTTTCGCTATGCATGCAACCATGACGTTTCAATTTATTACTTCTTTACTACTAATTCTATTCGCGACAAATTCTGCCCACGGTATCCAAATTGTTCAAACGGGACTTAACATCTGAGGTCAGCAGTCCCCTAGAACTTAGAACTACTTAAACCTAACTAACCTAAGGACATCACACACATCCATGCCCGTGGCAGGATTCAACCTGCGACCGTAGCGGTCACGCGGTTCCAGACTGAAGCGCCTAGAACCGCTCGGCCACACAGGCTGGCTACACGGTATCCACATAAACCAGTGAATTATATCACTGTACGATAAATAATTCAGGAGACAATATGTCATAAACAATGAGTTTTGTGAAAAATCAGATTTTCTTAAAACAGTGCAAATTACGCAGAATGTACTCGATCCTTGGTTGATAACAAAAACACTTAGCGACAAACTTTAAACATAACTTCAAACCTGTTCGAAACTCTTTCTCGCTTACAAGCTTAACGTCAAATATTTAACACATTAAGTCATTTTTAAAGTGATCATCAGTTTGAATTTCTTTACACAAGGCAGCTTATTCTTCAAAGTCTCGGTTTTACTGGTTACTTAATTCGTGGAAAGAAGCATTGTGTAGTTAAGACTCACCTACATCCCATAGGAGTGGCAATGAAAAAGGGGTGACATGCAAACATAGCACAGGAACTCCTGGAGCACTTTAAACGAAATTAGTTACGTGCGTGTCTTATTATTTGTATAAAAATGCTGTTGGGATAAGATTCCCCATACCACTAAGACGAATTCGAGAACGACGTGTTAATACTTATTTCTTGTACTTTGTTACTTGAAATAATATTAAATATGAAGGGCAATTTGTCTCGAATTTGTGCAGTTCAGGATGTCAACCAGGTTGCTAGAATGAGCACTGCAAGCCAATAATTTTTCCAAAGTGTTTCGAAACTTAAGATCAAGCCGCACAGATAAATTCAACAGCCTCTCTGGAGTCGTATGTGTAAAACTGCAGAGAATTAGACATTTATGTGTGCATTATACTTGGTAAGTCACTAACTATTGCCACCAAGAATAACTCCGAAAGTGTGATAGAAGCTGAAAAGTTTGTGGGACAAAAATTGCCTGAGACAACTGGGGCCTTAATATGACGTTGGTTTTTTGTTGCTTGGTGGGGTCGCTTCAGAGGTATGAAGGTCAACTTTGTTTTTTTTAATTGGGATACTATAGTTTGGTACTTATTTTCTGATAGCAGCTATCGAGACAAATCCAGTGATGTGAAACTGAGGTCCTTGAAAGTCTTTGAAGGTCACAAAGGTGGCATGAACGTCCATTTACAGAAGGTGTTAGCAGTGGTGATCATTGGTATCAATGCAGGGCTGCAATCTTCTCCTTATGGATTGAGTGGTATTCCTTATCACTTCGGCACTTATCAAAGCACATGCTCTGACAATTCTCTCTCGCATATCTTCAGGTGTAGTTAGAACGTCTTTATAAACAATGTCTTTTACGGATCCCCACAAGAAAAAATTCAGAGCCGTCAAGTCTGGTGAACGATCAGGCCTCGACACATCTCCTCCAAGTTGTTGTTGTTGTGGTCTTCAGTCCTGAGACTGGTTTGATGCAGCTCTCCATGCTATTCTATCCTGTGCAAACTTCTTCATCTCCCAGTACCTACTGCAGCCTACATCCTTCTGAATCTGCTTAGTGTATTCATCTCTTGGTCTCCCTCTACGATTTTTACCCTCCACGCTGCCCTCCAATACTAAATTGGTGATCCCTCGATGTCTCAGAACATGTCCTACCAACCGATCCCTTCTAGTCAAGTTGTGCCACAAGCTCCTCTTCTCCCCAATTCTATTCAGTACCTCCTCATTAGTTATGTGATCAACCCATATAATCTTCAGCATTCTTCTGTAGCACCACATTTCGAAAGCTTCTATTCTCTTCTTGTCTAAACTATTAACGTCCACGTTTCGCTTCACTCCATACAAATACTTTCAGAAACGACTTCCTGACATTTAAATCTATACTCGATGTTAACAAATTTTTCTTCTTCAGAAACGCTTTCCTTGCCATTGCCAGTCTACATTTTATATCCTCTCTACTTCGACCATTTGCTCCCCAAATAGGAAAACTCCTTTACTACTTTAAGCGTCTCTCGGGTCAGGGATTTTCTCTGTCTCGTGATGACTGGGTGTTGTGTGATGTCCTTAGGTTAGATAGGTTTAAGTAGTTCTAAGTTCTAGGGGACTGATGACCATGGATGTTAAGTCCCATAGTGCTCAGAGCTATTTAAGCGTCTCATTTCCTAATCTAATTCCCTCAGCATCACCCGACTTAATTCGACTACATTCCATTATCCTCGTTTTGCTTTTGCTGATGTTCATCTTATACCCTCCTTTCAAGAGACTATCCATTCCGTTCAACTGCTCTTCCAAGTCCTTTTCTGTCTCTGACAGAATTACAATGTCATCGGCGAACCTCAAAGTTTTTATTTCTTCTCCACGGATTTTAATACCTACTCTGAACTTTTCTTTTGTTTCCTGTATTGCTTGCTCAATATACAAATTGAATAACATCGGGGATGTACAATCCAACACTTTGGGAATTGTCTCTGCAACTCATTTACAACCATCAGCGAAAAATGTGCTGGTCATCCCCAGAGTTGTTACTACATTCTGTTCCTTGTTCCTAAAGGCATTTCTTCCAATAACAGACCTAATTTTTCTTACAGGAATTTGGTGCACTTCCTACCATTAAGATTTCCTTCGAAGAAATAGGGGCCTATAATTCTGTCCTCAAGAATCCCACACCATACATTCACCGACCACGGGTTTTGGTGTGCAACTTGCCGCAGCCAACATGGATTTTCAGTTGCCTAACAATGCATATTCTGCAAATTAACATTTCCGTGGTTCGTGAATGTAGCCTCGTCAGTAAATCAAATCAAATTAATAAATGTGTCATTCTTTTCAATCTGAAGTTGAGCCCATTGGCAGAATTCAGTGGGATGCGTACAAATCGTACCAGTTAATTCTTGGTGGAGACTGATATCGTAAGGATTATATTCATGGCGATTCAGAACACGAACAACACTACTCTGGCTCATGCCAGATTCCCTTCCGATTTGATGTGAACACAATGTTCTTGAACCACAGTGGCAAGAGTACGAATTTCCGTTTCGTAGTTAGTAACTTTGCTTTCCGGATAGGTCTCTGATGCGTTAAAGATCCATTTCTCAATTTATCATACACATATTGAAATGTACGACGTATAGGGCGATCAATTTATCATACACATATTTAAATGTACGACGTATAGGGTGAGTACGTTGAGAGTATCTTTCAGCGTATAAGTCTCCAGCTGCCACTCAATTTCGTTGGCATTCTCCGTAAATGAGAAGCATATCGACTTGTTCTTCGAAGGAATACATCAATCACATTCGCTTGAGTCTTACCGTTTCTATTAGTGTTATATTGCGAACCCGTCGAATGGTGTTTACATGTCAATGGCACGTTAGATGGATACGCCGTATTCGACGGATATTTACTATTTTCACGATATACGGGAGAGAATTGTCAGACCGTGTGCTTCGATAAGTGCCGAAGTGATAAGAAATATCACTCAATCCATGATAAAAAGATTGCTGCACTCCATTGATACCAATAGTCATCGCATCGAACACCTTTTGTAAATGGTCGTTTATACCACCATTTTTGCGTTCGTTGACCTCCAAAGGCCTTACCGTTATACATCATTGGATTCGTGTCGATAGCTGTTATTAGAAAATAAGTACCAAACTATAGCGTCCCATTTAAAAAAAAGAAAGAAACAAAGTTGAGCTTCATATCTCTGACGCGACCCCACCTAACAACAGAAGACCAAAGCCATATTATGGCCCACGTTGTGCCACAAACTTCACCAGCTACTATAATACTTCCGGAGTTATTCTAAGTGGCAATAGTTAGTGACTCACCATTATAACACATACGCTTATGTTCACGATCGAGTTCTAAGCCCCTGGATCGATTTCAACCAAACTTTGTACACATATTACATACTATCTGGAAAAGAATACAGTGGCGGTAGAAACCATCCATTGGGGGTTGGGTTGAAGGTGATAACGGTGTGACAGATAGAGAATGGTGGCGGGGATGGTAGATAGAGACAGGGGAAGAGAAGATGGACAGACAGAGATGGACACAGGAGATGAACAGAGAGAGGTTGGAGGAGGAGCTACACTAGTAGAAGATAAGAATAATATCCAGGCAACTCTAAGTTTCTCAACTAGTACGTGCATGAGAATGGATGTTGTGTCTGTCTTCCACACCTGTTAAACTAGATCGATCACAACCAAACTTGGTACACATACAACTTATCGTCTGGGAATAAGTGCTATGGTGGTAAGAGTCACATTCCATTGCAATGGTAACGGGAATGAAAATATTGTGGCATAGGAGATGAACAAAGAGAGGGCAAAGATGAGGGGGACTGCAGGTGGGGCAGAGGGAGATAGACAGCGAGAGGAGAGGAGGCAGAGAGGCACAGACAGAGGGAGAGGAGGAGGACGACATGTGTGCTATAGGGGCGGAGATATGGACAAAAAGGATTTTCCATACCTGTCATGTACATAGGCTGTGTGGCCCGACAGGTGTGTCGTACAGGTAATATTGGCATGCCTTTGAGGGACTACACATGCCAGTGGGCGTGGCTGAGCAGAGAGGTGGTAGGAGGAGATAGAGAGGGGGAGGATGAGGTGGACAGAAATAAAATAGCAGGTGGATAGAGTGGGGGTTCGAGAGGTGTCAGAAAGTTGGGATGAGAGGGTGGACAGAGAGAGGAATGAGGAGGAGAAGATGGACACATAGTAGGAGTGGAGGAGAAGGACATAGAGAGGGGAAGAAGAGATGGTCAGAGAGACAGGCTGAGGAGGAGATGGACGGCGGGGGGGCGGGGGGGGGGGAGGGAGATGCAGAAGGCAAGTGGAAGGTGTAGACAGGTGGTGGGTAGGTGAAAAAGATAGAGATGTAGGAGGTGACAGAGAGAGGGAGGAGGATATGGACAGAGGGAGGAGTGAGGAGGAAATGGCTGGAGAGGAGGGTGGAGGATAGGGGCAAAGAGAGGGGAGGTGGAGATAAGCAGATAGGAAATGGGAAGATGGGGATGGGCAGAGAGACATTGGAGGAAGATGTGGACCGAGACAAGAGAACGGAGGAGGAGATGTATACAGGACATTTGTGGGACACGTACATGGAAGAAGTTGCTGGAAAAAAGCTAGTAAAATATGAAAATGTAGACAGTGCACGCTGAGAAGTCATTTAAGTCATACAGAATTCTTTTGCTGTGTCTATCGCAGAGCACGACAAATCTCATAGATTTCATCAACGGAACAGAAACAGCGTTTCATAACTGGTTTTAATTTTGTAAAAAAAGAAGTACTACACAGAGAGATAGAATGATTGTAGAAGATAATCACGTGACGTTTGGCACAACAATCGATAGTTGGCGAAGATGTATGACTATCATGGCGATAGAACTGTGAGTTGTCTTGTCATGACTGTGGCCTTTTTTTCGCGAGTCTTCTTGCTCAACCTTTTCAGGGATTAGCTGATTTCTTAAACTGATCTAGTACATGAAAATACACTTGCACTTTTCTCACGTGAAAGTGCGAAAGCCATGGATTAAGGCAATCACGTGGAAATAGTACATATCGACTTCCGAAAAGCATTTGACTCAGTATGACACCAAAGCAATGCCGCAGTGGATACACCGGTTCCCGTGAGATTACCGAAGTTAAGCGCTGTCGGGCGTGGTCGGCACTTGGATGGGTGACCATCCAGGCCGCCATGGGCTGTTGCCAATTTTCGGGGTGCATTCAGCATCGTGATGCCAATTGAGGAGCTACTCGACCGAATAGTAGCGGCTTCGGTCAAGAATACCGTCATAACGACCGGGAGAGCGGTGTGCTGACCCCACGCCCCTCCTATCCGCATCCTCCACTGAGGATGACACGGCGGTCGAGTGGTCCCGGTAGGCCACTCGTGGCCTGAAGACGGAGAGCTTTATGACACCAAAGCAAACATATAACTATGTGGGGTACGAAATGTATGACTGGATTCAAGAGCGCATCATGTCATCTTAGATGGAGAGTCATTGACAGAAGTAGAAGTAATTTCAGGTGTGCCCCAGGGAAGAGTGATGGGATCGCTGCTGTTCATACTGTTTAGTAATGAAGTAGCAATGACCAGAGACGTTTTTGCGGATGATGGAGCTATCCTTGAGTTTCGTTCAATAAATAATGTCCCACAACTTTTATCTCTAAGTATATTTATTCTTAACAGTTAGAGTCTGGTGACAATATCAACCAAAATTTCTTTTACACGTGTTATTTGTCTACATAATTCCCATCACGTTGTATGGTCAGCCGTCAGCGGTGTTTAAGAGTATGTATTCCCTATTGGTAAAAGCTCTAGCCCTGTGCTCGTAGCCATGTTTTCACTGCATGAATTACGCTGCCATCATCTTCAAAGTGTGTCCCATGTAGAGAACCCTGAAGTGGCACAAACAGACTGAAGTCCGGGGCGCCAGGTTTGGGCTATAGGGTGGCTAAGGCAATGATGTCGAACACAATTTGGAGATAAGTTCCACTTTCTGAGACTTGTGTGTAGGCGCGCATTGTCGTGTTGGAGCAAGATTGATTGATTGATTGATTGATTTATTTATTGATTTTTGGGTTCTTCAAGATGGAACGCGTCGGAAACGGTTCTTGAGTGTTTTCAGTATCTTCACATATGCCCCTGAATTGATGGTTGATCCTTCTGGAAACATACACATGAGAATGACACGATCTCTATCTTAAAAGAAAGTCATCATGACTCTGCCAACAGAAGGAACTGCCTTGAATTTCTTTCTTTCTTTCTTTCTTTTTTACTGACTGTGAGTACTGCCATCCCAGTGACTTCCTTTTTCCCTGGCTCAAAGTGAGGCACCCGTGTCTCGTCATCTGCAGCGATTCGTGACAGAAAAGCCTCTCCATTGACCTCAGACTACTCCAACAGTTGAGATGAAATGGGTTTTCTTTTAATCTTGTGAGCTTTCGTGGAACCCATCTTAAGCACACCTTTGAATATCCAAAGAGTCTCAGTCAATGCAAATACATACACGCACTAACCTCACTGTAATTCTAGAGCAGTGGTCGTCAAACTTTTTTTGTGTAAGAGCAAATACTGACATTGTAGGGCGACACGTCGGGTCACAAAGGAAGGGGGGACAGGGTCAGCAGTGGGGCACTCAAAGAGAAATTCAGTTTGCAACAAACCATGGTTACTATAGCTTACCACTTACACATTTTGAATCTATACATTATATGGTATCGTACAAAATATTGTAAGCGAAAGATAATATACTGGGTACATGTATTTTTCTGTTTGTTTACACGGTGATGGCTATAGCAGGCCATTTTCAAACGTACTTTCGTGTTAGGTTAAATACTTCTACATTTTATTCCGCAAGCTACTTAACGAGTACTTGTGGTACCACTAACTGGTTTCCCCCATCCTTGTTCCACTCGCGAATGGCGCGCAGGAAGAATGATTGTCGGTAAGCCCCTGTATTAGCTCTAATTTCTTGAATTTTCTCGTCGTGGTAACTTCGCGAGATGTATGTGGCAGAAAGTAATATGTTGTCCGACTCTTAAGGGAAAGTGCTCTCTCAAACTTTCAATAATGAACCTCGCTGTGACGCAAAAAATGGTTCAAATGGCTCTGAGCACTATGCGACTTAACTTCTGAGGTCATCAGTCGCCTAGAACTTAGAACTAATTAAACCTAACTAACCTAAGGACATGACACACATCCATGCCCGAGGCAGGATTCGAACCTGCGACCGTATCGGTCACGCGGTTCCAGACTGAAGCGCCTTTAACCGCACGGCCACACCGGCCGGCGCTGTGACGCACAACACCTCTCTTGTAACCTCTGCACTGGA
Organism: Schistocerca piceifrons; assembly: GCF_021461385.2. Classification (NCBI taxonomy): domain Eukaryota; kingdom Metazoa; phylum Arthropoda; class Insecta; order Orthoptera; family Acrididae; genus Schistocerca; species Schistocerca piceifrons. The sequence continues at coordinate 264,837,421 of NC_060145.1, read as the reverse complement.
GTTTGTTGAGTATCTCTACAACGCTCTCGCGCGCAGTAAACGACGTTGTGGCGAAACGCGCCGCTCTTCTTTGGATCTTCTATCAGCCCTACCTGGTAATGATCCCAGATTGATGGAACAGAGATGGTTCTAAATAATATAACTTAATTCAAACATGTAACAAAGGGGTAGAATAGCGGGTGACAGCGTTGTACATAAAATTATTTGGAAGTCAGTTTTATTTGTTCTTTTGTGGTGGTTTCTTGGAAGTGAATAACTCTCACTGGGACTAACACCTTGGCCACTTTTCCCGATCAGATGCCATGTCGGCGTTAGTGATCCGAAGAGGAGACTACGCACCTGAAATAACTAACAAGGAACTACGTTTATAGGCCAAAAAACATTGTTAAAACATTGATGTTGTAAAATATTATATTACCCTCCGTGCAAGAGAAGTAACAAGAATAATACAAACCAAAAGTGATAAGGACTACCTGGAGTTCAAACAGCAAAGATCTTCTACAGCAAAACTCATTAAATCAGTAAAAAGACTATTTGAAAAGAACCAACTTATACAAATGGATAAAGATTTTAAGAGAAACAATAACAGATCCTTTTACAGCACATTCAGACAGAAACTACAAAAATATGTAGCACCAAATCTGTGTTTTAAAGATACCAGTGGAAAACTGGCAATGAATAATGAAGAAAATTGTGAAATATTAGCAAAATATTTTGAACAACTCCTGAACTGTCAGGAACCTATTGAAAAATTACCAGCCAACACCCCAAACACAGTAAACAATAATTCTGAACCCCCATGCCTCATAGAAATCAGAGAAATCATTAAAAACCTTAAGAACAATAAAGCACCAGGGGAAGACATGATAATTGCAGAAATGTGGAAAAGTGTGGATAATACAACTCAAGAAAAACTACTGGGAATAATCAATGAGATTTGAAGAACGGAACGTATACCGGAAGAATGGAAAACTGCATTAATCCACCCCATCTTCAAGAAAGGGGATAAAACCGATGCAAATAGCTACAGAGGGATATCTTTACTTCCGGTAACGTATAAAATTCTATCTAAGGCCCTACAAAACAGATTGGAGAAACAACTTGATCAAGAAATTGGTGAATACCAAGCAGGCTTTAGGAAGGGAAGATCTTGTGTGGAGCAAATTTTAAACTTGAAGTTAATTATTAAATATAGACGATTAAGAGGAAAAGACATCTTTATCACGTTTGTTGACTTCAAGAAGGCGTACGACTCCGTTGACAGAACAACCTTGGTTAACATCCTTAGGGAGTTTGGAGCAGACAAGAAAACAGTCGCAATCGTCAAAGAAACACTTACGGATACCTATGCAAAAGTAAAGTTCCGTGGTGAGGTATCCAGACCATTCAAAATCAGAACAGGATTAAGACAAGGAGATGGGTTGTCACCTACCCTATTCAACTGTGTGTTAGAAAAAGTTATTAGAGAGTGGAGGAAGAAAACGACTGAAGAAGGAATACAAAAAATCAGATTAGGAAGAATAAAGGATGGATTAGAAGTAGATTGCCTCGCTTTTGCTGATGACTTAGCGATTCTGGCAGGAAGTTTGGAAGAAGCAGTCAAACAGATCAATATTCTGAATGAAACAGCAGAAAAAGCAGGACTGAAAATCTCCTTTGAAAAGACAGAGTACCTAACCAATGTAAAAGAGGCACCGAACAATATGATTACAAAGTATGGCCAGATAATGAAGGTTTCTAATTTCAAATATTTAGGGGAAATCATCCAGCCCAATGCTTCAGATAAAGAAGGAAATAAAACAAGAACAAGAAAAATGGAAATGGCATTCCAGCTAACAAAGAATATGTACAACAAGAAGTCAGTATCAATTAACGCAAAAATAAGGCACTACAACACTGTGATTAAGCCAGAGTGTCTGTATGCATCTGAATGTTTAGCAATGAACACTAACAAGGAAACGGAAGCTGTAGCAAAAAAGGAGCGAAAAATCATTAGAAGAGTACTTGGGCCGAGGTTTGAGAATGGGACTTGGAAGCTTAGAAGTAATAGAGAAGTGTATGACAAAAGTGAGAAAGTGGGAGATACTATGAGGAAGAGAAGAGTAAGCTTTTACGCCCATTTGAAAAGAATGAATGATGAAAGGCTGACAAAGAAAATATTCATGTTTTTTGACAAGAACCCCAGAACCCAAATTACCTGGTTCAAAGAAGTCAAAGCAGACGTAGAGGAGATGGGTATAGGAGAAGATGATATAACCAACAGAGACTTAATGAGAGACAAAATTCAACATTTTGAAGGATTTGAAGTGAAGAAGAGAAGAACTGGAGGAACAGTGTGGACAGAAGACCGAAGCGAGCAGCACAGAGAGAGGATGAAGACATATTGGCAGAAGAGAAAAGAGGAGGAGCGCAATAGGAGAAATGTGCATTGAAAAATAGTTGTTTAACGCGGTCCCTAGACGGCCAAAATGGGAATAAAAAAAATTATCTTACATCAGATGACTCAAAAATAAAGTTTCTTGTAAGAAATTAGGGTACAAGCTTCGTCTGTCAATGTCACTGACAACAATGGCGCTGTAGGTATGTCAGAATTAGTGTGAGCACTTCTCGACACCCTGCAGCAATCTTCGCGTCAAAAAATATTCAGTAGGCACTTTTTGCATCCTGGGCACTTTACCATACCCTCCCCTACCGATCTTACTACTAACTGATAGCCCACATAAATGATTTTATATTAATTAATGACACGATCACAGTTTTCAATGTAGTTTTCCTTTTACTCATTGCATTGTATTACAACAGCCTTGATTTGATTTCGTATTACTTGCTACAAACATGTACCGCATTTGAAGATGACTGTCTCCTAAATGTATATTCACAAATCCGTGTTACTTCTGTTTGATAGTTATACGACAGTAGGCGATTGGTGCTTGTTGCGCACGCTCGTCAGTTGTCAGTAGACAATAAAACATTTCCCCTGTCACTTCAATTAACCCCTTAGTGGCCACGCTACATACTACTCCACCGCTGACGTAAGTGGCCAACTTTACTTATGTCTCGCTCGAATTCACCACGTCTATTGTGTGTGTGAAATCTTATGGGACTTCACTGCTAAGGTCATCAGTCCCTAAGCTTACACACTACTTAACCTAAATTATCCTAAGGACAATCACACACACCCATGTCCGAGGGAGGACTCGAACCTCCGTCGGGACCAGCCGCTCAGTCCATGACTGCAGCCCCCAAGACCGCTCGGCTAATCCCGCGCGGCCACCACGTCTATTAAAATTGAGTGCATCTTAAAATACTGCTCTCTCTGTAGACATCTTTGTTTGTTACTGACCAAGAAAAATCCACTCTGAAGAACCTCTTAATGTTAGCAGACGTTTTTGGATTCGTTTGCTAGTAGCATATTATTACAAAATAATGGCTGACGGCCCCGGGCTGCACGAATGCCGCAGTTTGAAGCCCAATGCTCTACAGCCTGCACAGATAATGGCAGCCGCGCCGGCCGGGAGCATTGGCTGTGACAGGACGTCCCTGACGTGGCCGACGGTGGAGCTCAGTTCCTGCTCTTCCTGACGCTGTAACTCACTTTAACCATCGTCCAACACTACTCCTATCAACTGTATCATCACCACACTCTGCACACAAGCTTTTATGGATGTTCATCACAGTTAACAAATTTTATAGCAATATTTAGTTTCTGATGGAAATAACGGTTACCAGTGAGGAGGCTTAACATTGTTTATGAACTGAATAATAAAAACCAATTCGTCTGAAGAGGCCTCTGAATGTAGCGATCGACAGTGTTGTTATCCTCAGCCGATAGGCATTAATGGATGCGGATATGGAGGAACATCTGGTCAGTACACCGCTCGTCCAGCCGTTGTCAGGCCTCGTGGCCGAAGCCGCTAATTCTCAGTCAACTTCCTCTTCAATTTGCCTCATTAGGGCTAAGTGCACCCCTCTTGCCAACACCGCTCGGCAGACCCGGAAGGTCACCAATCCAAGCGCTAGCCAAGCCCAACAGCGCTTAATCTGACGCGAACCAGTATTACCACCACTGCGGCAAAGCCGCTGCTTCTGAACAATGAAGAAAACGCAAAATTACTTCTCTCCGCCCCCTCTCTCTTCCCCCTCCCCCTTTCTCTCTCCCTAGTGTTTATATCGCCGTATGGGCTCCCCGTGTTTTCATGTTGCGACTAATTTATTTTATGTTTGTGGCCCGTCACCACAGACGTCAGTTAATGTGAGGGACGGACGTCGTGTACGCCATTTGCCTGTGAATCGAGTAAACTTTGTGCTGTGCGTAATTTTATTTTACTGTTTGTGTATCGTATTTGCGGAGGCGGAGATTGAGGACGAGTCCAGGTGAAGTACTATATTTGAATAAACGATCCTGGAGAACTGCGTAAAAACTGCAGTCATGTTTGCGCACCTACCAAATCTTCGGTCGTTAAACGGCTGAACGGATTCCATCCGTTTCTGTCTCGACTCCCTGTCTCGTAAACTAGTGCCCATAAAACACATTTTATATTACCAAACGGTCGCGATCAACAAATCTCAGCTATCTAACGGCTTCCAGGAGCAACGAAAATTTTGATTTCATATTTCAAGTAACGATTGACCGAATTTAAAAATTTAAAATTCTGTCGTAATCTACTCATTAAGAGGTATAAATCTTACGTTAAAAGTTTGATACCAGAGGTCAATTATTAAAGTTATAATCTGTGTGTGAGCTAGCGTAACTAACGGCGCACAAATTACCAGGACTATATTCATCCAGTATTTGAGAATGGGAGCATTTACTAACTTCGAACAGGCTTTTCCAATATATTTTTTTTTCAGTTTAATGATGTCACATGCTTAACGTCAAATATTTAACACATTAACTCACTTGTAAACAAATCAGACGTTCGATGCTGTTTTCACAAGGGTATGAACACACATTCTACTCCGCGATCGCAGTGTAGACATTTTTATTGTCCCAAGACGACCAGTTTTAATAGTCTTATGCTGCCATCAATCTGATCTCACGGAACCTGGTGTAAAGTTAACATATTATATTACTTGAAGTCAAAGCGTAAAAGACACTCCGCACTTATATGTGTCTTGGTAAAAATCCAGTTGATAAAACAAACACAGTTGATAAAACAAACACAGTTGATAAAACAAACACAGTTCATAAAATCCGCGTATTAACTGTGTGCATAAAATCCTAGTATCAAGTGTGTGAGTTTTATCAACTGTGTGCATTTTACCAATAGGATGTTTATCAAGAGGGGAGTGCCTTTTTTGCTTTGACTTCATGTAATGTAACATGACAGTCTGTAAGTAGGCTGTTTAGGTTTCTATGTTGGTAACACCACCTAGCGCTCTATATGAAAATCACTGGCTGTGCTGTGTGCAGTCTGTGGCTGGTTTGCATTGTTAGAATTTGCTGTTGTTGTGTTGTGCAGTTGGCTGTTAACAGCGCGTAGCGTTGCGCAGTTGGAGGTGAGCCGCCAGCAGTGCTGGATGTGGGGACAGAGATGGCAGAGTTTTGAGAGCGGATGATCTGGATGTGTGTCCATCAGAGACAGTAAATTTGTAAGACTGGATGCCATGAACTGCTATATTTATTATGACTTTTGAACACTATTAAAGTAAATACATTGTTTGTTCTTTATCAAAATCTTTCATTTGCTAACTATGCCTATCAGTAGTTAGTGCCTTCAGTAGTTAGAATTTTTTATTTAGCTGGCAGTATTGGCGTCCGCTGTATTGCAGTAGTTCGAGTAACGAAGGTAAGTGATCCATGAAAGGTTTAGGTTATTGTTATTCAGGGCCATTCTTTTGTAAGGATTATTGAAAGTCAGATTGCGTTGCGCTAAAAATATTGTGTGTCAGTTTAGTGTTGATCAGAATAAGTAAAGAGAGAAATGTCTGAGTACGTTCAGTTTTGCTCAGCTGTTTTAAAATCAAATAACGTAGAAGTTTTCCAGCACTGTCATTTATAAATTTTTCTAAGGGGATGTTTCAGGTTTTGTAACAACTTCCGTAAGACCAGACGATGGCAGCATAAGAGAGTTGAAACCAACATCTTGTAACAATAAGACTATCTGCACTGCTGTCGCGGAATACGAAGGGTGTTCATTTCCAACCATACCGATCCCCTCACAGGAAAGGATGTGTACCTTACATTACACATGAGAGTTCGATTCTTTAAAGAATCGGTGGTTGAGAGGGGTTTTAGTTCACACACACAATTTCCACGAAATTTAGGAACTGGGATATTTTATTTCCACTCTTTGCAAGAGAGTACATTCTGAAATATAATTGCAGACATGTATATGTGAAGTACTGAGTAATCGACCTCGCATTGTTCGACTTTCTCTCATCGAAACAATGCGAGAAGTGATGATGTTTGGTTTGTGGGGCGCTCAACTGCGTGGTTATCTGCGCCCGTACAATTTCCCAATCTTTTCTCAATCGAATCTCGCCACTTTCATGAATGATGATGAAATGATGAGGACAACACAAACATCCAGTCATCTCGAGACAGGCGAAAATCCCTGACCCCGCCGGGAATCGAACCCGGGACCCCGTGCTCGGGAAGCGCGAACGTGACCTCGAGATTCAAAAGTAAAATAGTGGCAGTGGATCTGAAGCAAAATACCAAGAACTCTTGGTCACATCTAAAGAGTATAAATGAAACAGTATCACTTATTTGGTCGTTTAGTGATCTAACTGCAACGAAAATAGGAGAGACAGAAAGTCCAAATACTGAAATCGCTGTTTCACTGCGGGAGATCCTAATACGGTTCCTTCTTTCCGTCACGTCACGAACGCCGACGCGTCCGATATTGAGATAAGCAGGGCCGAGTTGGTGGGTCGGGCACGCCGGTCCAGTTTCCTAACGAAGCGGAAATCAAACGCAAGTTTTAAAATCCAAATCTATGATTTTCAATAAAAGGCCTTACCCCTGGAGACCCTCAGTTAAACTGCGGGATTATTTCGGAGAAACATAAACACATATAACTATTGGTTACTTTAATGCAAAATACTACCGTTTTGCATGTAAGACATGACCAATACATCTGACACTACAGAGCAAAAATTATCATTATTACAAATTCCAATATTTATGAACATATCACAGTTCTCATAAAATCATACCATTTCTTAATGGAAGTGTAAAAAAAATTTCAAATCAGAGATTGGACAATGTTTTAATTATCAAATAAGTATTTCTAGCCACACCGGGCATGTATGTTACATAATATGTCGAATTTTCTACATCACAACCCCTGTCAAAGTGTGCTTTTACATAACGACTTAGCGACTGCGCTCGTTTTGTCAAGTTTAAGACTTCTTGAGTAGTGTTACACACACACACACACACACACACACACACACACACACAACACTATATCCAGAGTGTTACAAAAAGGTACGGCCAAACTTTCAGGAAACGTTCCTCACACACAAATAAAGAAAAGATGTTATGTGGACATGTGTCCGGAAACGCTTAATTTCCATTTTAGAGCTCATTTTAGTTTCGTCAGTATGTTCTTCCACCTACGCACAATGGAGCACGTTATCATGATTTCATACGGGATACTCTACCTGTGCTGCTAGAACATGTGCCTTTACAAGTACGACACAACATGTGGTTCATGCACGATGGAGCTCCTGCACATTTCAGTCGAAGTGTTCGTACGCTTCTCAACAACAGATTCGGTGACCGATGGATTGGTAGAGGCTGACCAATTCCATGGCCTCCACTCTCTCCTGACCTCAACCCTCTTGACTTTTATTTATGGGGGCATTTGAAAGCTCTTGTCTGCGCAACCCCGGTACCAAATGTAGAGACTCTTCGTGCTCGTATTGTGGACGGCTGTGATACAATACGCCATTCTCCAAGACTGCATCAGCGCATCAGGGATTCCATGCGACGGAGGGTGGATGCATGTATCCTAGCAAACGGAGGACATTTTGAACATTTCCTGTAACAAAATGTTTGAAGTCACGCTGGTACGTTCTGTTGCTGCGTGTTTGTATTCCATGATTAATGTGATTTGAAGAGAAGTAATAAAATGAGCTCTAACATGGAAAGTAAGCGTTTCCGGACACATGTCCACATAACATATTTTCTTTCTTTGTGTGTGAGGAATGTTTCCTGAAAGTTTGGCCGTACCTTTTTGTAACACCCTGTATATATGTGTGTGTGTGGATTACACATCTTCTCCTAAATACTTGGATCGATCTCATAACATATAGTGTTTGACAGGAAGTTTTCTGTGGATAAGAACCACCTAGCTCCCATAAAGGTGAAGGGTGTGTGAAAAGGTTTGGTAACACCTGACGTGTAGGCTGGCCTATGCTACTGGCAAGTTGAGTGGGTAGTATCTGAATGTGTTCCAGGGACCATACGTATGCATGAGCATGGCTGAGCAGAGAGAGAGGGGAGGAAGAGATGACAATGATGATGATGATGATGATGAAGACGATTGGTTTGTGGGGCGTTCAACTGCGCAGTTATCAGCGCCCGTACAAATTTCCAACCTTTGCTCAGTCCAATCTCGCCACGCGCATGAATGATGATGAAATGATGAGGACAACACAAACACCCAGTCATCTCGAGACAAGTGAAAATCCCTGACCCCGCCGGGATTCGAACCCAGGACCCTGTGCTCGGGAAGCGAGAACGCGACCAGGAGACCACGAGACTAGGAAGAAATGGATAACGAGACATGGAAAAAATAGACAGAGAAAGGGGGAGGGAGAGATGGATAGCGAGCTGTGGAAGAAAAGATGGACAGAGAAAAGGGGAGAAGGACAGAGAGAAGGGGAGAAGGACGGAGAGAGTGGAGGAGGGAGATGTGGAGATAAGATGGAGAGGGTAGTATGCAGGTGGGAAAGGAAGAGGATGCGAGGATGCATGTAAAAGAGGGAGCGGTTGTGAGGTGAAACAGGGGGAGGGTGTGAGGTGGATAAAGGAGATGGTGCAAAGAGGCACGTAGAAGTGGAGGGGTTGTGTGGAGGCAGGTGGAAGAGGACAGGGTGTGATGAAGCATTTGGTAGAGCCGAGAGAGAAATAGAAGAAGGAAATTAGATTAAGTGAGAGATTAAAATTTTTCCCCATTATGTTGATGAAACGATTTAGATACGGTTTACATATACGAAAATACAGTTCGGGAGTAAGAGACCCCTGCTACCTCTGGATGGAGATGGGGATGAGAAAGAGAGTGAAATGTAAAAATGTTTCAAAACAGATTTGTTGGTATTCATTTTCCGTATTTAGTTGTCTTTGAATACTTTGAAAGTATGAAGCGCAATTTGTCTCATGTTTGTGCTGTTCGTTGCGACAACCAGATCGCGGGGATGGGCACTACAGTGAGCCAACATTTTTGTCAACGTGTCTCGCGGCCAGATATCACGTCACACAAGGCTCAATTTCATAGATAAAATCAACATCCTGCATGGAATCGTACAGTGCAAAATAGCAGAGGTTCAGACAAATATATGTGCAATAGATGTGAAATTTGCGTATGTGGGCGAAACTTCGGGTGAAAAGCTAGTACACGTATAAAAATGGAAGTACGTTTGTGTAAAGCCAGTTTAAGGCTCAAGCCAGACAAGCCGCCATTTGAGGAGGCAGGTTGAAAAATGAGCCACGGTTCAAAATGGGTCTAAACACTATGGGACTTAACATCTGAGGTCATCAGTACCCTAGACTTAGAACTACTTAAACTTAAATAACCTAAGGACATCACACACATCCATGCTCAAGGCAAGATTCGAACCTGCGACAGTAACAGCAGCGCGGTTCCGGACTGAAGCGCCTAGATCCGCTCGCCCACAGCGGCCGGCTGATCCACGGTTTAATATTTGCATGGAGTGTGTTTCAGAAACAGTAGCGAAAACTGTCATAGATGAAAGTGTGCGAGGGAATAGGGGATTGGGGAGGGGGGAATGAAAAGTTTCTTGTGGAAAAATGTCGTCGAACCCGCTCTGTGGATGTGTTTGCATGTTCTGCATCTCCACCGAAACCACTTCATCAATTTCGACTGAACTTGGTACACATACCGCTTTCGACTGAACTTGGTACACTTACTACTTATCCTCTCGAAAGAAGTACTGTCAGGGGAAGAAACAGCTAGCTCCTATGGGGAGGGTGGTGGCGAATCCTGTGGGTGGTATTTGAATGCATCCCAGATTCTATACTTGCGGATGGGCAAGGCTGAGCAGAGAGAGGAGGGAAGAGGAGTTGGACAGAGAGAGGGAGGAGGAGCAGATGGGTTGAGAGAAGGGGGAAATGATGTGACATGTAAAAATTTTTGGTAACGACCTATAATAGTATCGAATTCACAGTTTTCAGGGTCGCTATGTGCGCACTGTATGTGACGTGTGTGCACAGGTAAAACGCAGTAAAACGCTAGTATATCATAAAAATTTATCTATGTATGTACGTATGTAGGTATGTACCACATCTCCTAAACCATTGGACTGATTTCAACCAGTCTGGAAAGAAACGTTGTGGCGGTAGGTATCTTGTGTCTGGAAACTGTAATACGTGTGTCTACTTTTGATGTGGATTTCAGCCTTTGGGTAAACAACGTGCCATAGTCTACATTTTATTTCTCAACAAAATTTATTATGTAACGAGAAAAAGTCGGCTTGTATGTCTCACAGCAATTAATTTTGCAGAGATTATTTCCACTAGTAACGGTGGTGGATGTACTGAAATGAGATTCCTTGCTGCATTGCGCCTCCTGTGTGCGTTGCTTAACGTTTTCTAAGACACTGTTTTCATGACAACTTCGCCGACTTCACAGTTACATTGTTTCGTCAGTTTGCAACAACAAAAGGAAAGGAGATATACGAGGCGTTTTTTTTTTCAAGTAAGTACCGTTTTCTAATTAAAAAAAGACGTGCTAAGATATCTCAATAATTTTATTTTTACATGAAAGCCTGTACCTTAATCTACTTTCCTACATAATTTCCGTCAATATTGAGGCACTTGTCAAAACGTTGCACCAGTTTTTGAGTACCCTCCTCATAGAAGTCTGCCGCCTGACTTGTTAACCACTGCATCAGCACTATTTTGACTTCGTCATCGTCTTCAAGACGCTGACAGCCCAGGTGTTTCTTCAAGTGCACGAACAGATGGTAGTCACTGGGCACAAGATCGGGGCTGTAAGGAGGATGATTTAGAGTTTCCCATCGAAAAGATGTGATGAGATCTTTGGTCTGATTCGCCACATGCGGATGGGCATTGTCTTGCAGCAAAACGATGCCCTTGCTCAACTTCCGTGGACTGTTGCTTTGATTCTGGTGTGACGTAGGCCACCCATGTTTCATCGCCCGTAACAATTTGGCTTAAGAAATCATCACCGTCAATGTAGTACCGCTCAAGGAAAGTCAATGCACTTTCTAATCGTTTGGTTTTGTGCACACCCGTCAACATTTTCGGTACCCAACGTGCGCACAATTTTCGGTAATTCAAGTGCTCGGCCACAATGCCATACAAAACACTATGAGAAACATAAGGAAAGTCATCCCGCAAGGAGAAAATCGTAAAGCGTCTGTTTTCTCTCACCTTATTGTCCACTTCCTGCACCAAACTTTCATTAACGACCGAAGGACGTCCACTCCGTTGTTCATGATGCACATTTGTGCGGCCATCTTTAAATGCTCTCACCCACTTTCTTACCATTCCATCACTCATAATGTTTTCTCCGTAAACTGCACAGAGCTCATGATGAATGTCGATCACCGGCCGGAGTGGCCGAGCGCTTCTAGGCACTGCAGTCTGGAACCGCGCGACCGCTATGGTCGCAGGTTCGAATCCTGCCTCGGGCATGGATGTGTGTGATGTCCTTAGGTTAGTTAGGTGTAACTAGTTCTAAGTTCTAGGTGACTGATGACCTCAGAAGTTAAGTCCCACAGTGCTCAGAGCCATTTTTTTTTAATATCGATCGCTTTTAGGCCTTTAGCACTAAGAAATCTTATAACAGCCCGTACTTCATAGTCGGCGGGACTCACGATTATCGGAGGCACCATAAATAGTCAGTACACAACGTAAACAAGGAAGAATCAGACTGTAATGGCGTCAGTGGGTAGCACAGGCTTTCATGTAAAAATAAAATTATTGAGATATCTTAGAACGTCTTTTTTTTAAATTTCAAAACGGTACTTACTTAAAAAACACGCCTCGTATAGTAGGCGACACATCAAAAAAAAAAAATTAATGCTGCAGCTCACTTGGCTGTTGAGTTGTTTTTTCCCTATGTTGCGTTAATATCCTTACCGCAATGGTAACGCAGATTCCCGTCGGATCATCGAATTTAAGCGCTGTCGGGCTGGGGTAGCACTTGGATGGGTGACCACCCAGTCTTCGGAGCGCTGTTGGCAAGTGGGGTGCACTCAGTCATTGTGAGGCCAATTCAGGAGCTACTTGATTGGGAAACAGCTGTTCCAGTCACGAAAACTGACAACGGCAGGGAGAGCTATGTACTGATCACATCCATATATTCGCATCCAGTGACTACTGTGGGCTGAGGATGACACGGTGGTTGGTCGGTATCGTTGGGCCTTCATGACCTCTTTCGGAAGGAGTTTATATTTCAGATGCGTTAATTTAAAATTGTAAGTGGGCTGCTTCTGTGTTGGCAGTGCTGTGTGGCGCTTTGCATTGGATCTCTGACTGCGCTTTCTTTGTAAGAGATTCTGTGGCTGGTCGGACTCGTTGTTGGAAGTTAATCGCCAGTAGTGTTGGGCAGTTGGCAGTTAGTCGCCAGCAGTGGTGGAAGTAGTGTTGGGCAGTTGGAGGCGTACAGCCAGCAGTGATGGATGTTAAATATGAGAAGTTAGCATTGATGGAGGGTAGATGTCTGAAGTGTTAGCGTAGGCTAACGATCTGAAAGTATCCGACGTGGAGATTGAAAAATATTCATGATTGTATGTCTTTGTACTGGATGTCAATGACGATTTTCGTGTTTGAACTGTAAGTCACATTATTAAGGTAAAAAAATACATTATTTGATTTGCAACAATATCTTTCCTTTGCTAACCACATGCCTATTAGTAGTGTAAGTAGGCTGTTTAGGTTTTATTATTATTACGTATCGCTCTGTATGAAAATCACTGGCTGTGCTGTGTGCAGTCTGTGGCTAGTTTGCATTGTTGTCTGCCATTGTAGTGTTGGGCAGCGGCAGCTGGATGTGAACAGCGCGTAGCGTTGCGCAGTTGGAGGTGAGCCGCCAGCAGTGGTGGATGTGGGGAGAGAGATGGCGGAGTTTTGAAATTTGTAAGACTGTATGTCATGAACTGCTATATATATTATGACTGTTAAGGTAAATACAATATTTGTTCTCTATCAAAATCTTTCATTTGCTAACTATGCCTATCAGTAGTTAGTGCCCTCAGTAGTTAGAATCTTTTATTTAGCTGGCAGTAGTGGCGCTCGCTATATTGCAGTGGTTCGAGTAACGAAACCGAGCGAGGTGGCGCAGTGGTTAGCACACTGGACTCGCATTCGGGAGGACGACGGTTCAATCCCGTCTCCGGCCATCCTGATTTAGGTTTTCCGTGATTTCCCTAAATCGCTTCAGGCAAATGCCGGGATGGTTCCTTTGAAAGGGCACGGCCGATTTCCTTCCCTCACCCGAGCTTGCGCTCCGTCTCTAATGACCTCGTTGTCGACGAGACGTTAAACACTAATCTCCTCCTCCTCGAGTAACGAAGATTTTTGTGAGGTAAATGATTTGTGAAAGGTATAGGTTAATGTTAGTCAGGGCCATTCTTTTGTAGGGATTATTGAAAGTCACATTGCGTTGCGCAAAAAATATTGTGTGACAGTTTAAGCACAGTCATGTATAATTTTTCTAAGGGGACGTTGCAGTAGTTAGTGGATTTAGTAGTTAGAATCTTTTATTTATCTGGCAGTATTGACGCTCGCTGTATTGCAGTAGTTCGCGTAATGAAGATTTTTGTGAGGTAAGTGCTTAATGAAATGTATAGGTTATTGTTAAGATTTCGTTTTAGTCAGGGCTATTCTTTTGAATTAATTATTTGAAGTCAGGTTGTAATTTTTTAAGCAGTCAGACTGCGTTGCGCTAGAATATTGTGGATCAGTGTTGACATGATAAGAAAAAGTAAAGGGAAAGTAGGCTCAGTACGTTCAGTTTTCCTCAGCTGTTTCAGAATCAAATAATGTCGAAGTTTCATCTTCGTAGTCATTCTGCAATTTAAGTACAGACACACTCATTTAAATAAAGAATTTTCAAAATGTCTGACCTTGCACTGGTAGCCCAAGGAAAACCTTTCTTAACGTCGCAAAATTAAGGAACAAGAAGAATGAAAATGGACTGAAGTCTTCCTTTTGGGCGTAACGTTGAAAAAAGAACCTGCTTCTGATCTCTATATTTTCAGTACTCTCAGGAGTAAGTAATGAAAGGTGTACTTTTCTGACAGTCATTTTCTAGCACCCTTGCTATTGCAATTAGGTAGACTAGTGGAGGATTTTCTGGTTGACACTTACGTCTTTGGCCTGGAGTTTCTATACGAAGTTACATGAAGTCTTGTGTGTATTGCGTCAGTGGCTATGTAGAGCAAATGGACATGGTTAGCTGATATAAACACATAATTAGACACATTATTGCAACCATTCACTCACTAATCTCAAGTTTCAAGGGCTACTGGAAGATTTTTTTGATTCGTATTCTTCTAAGACGGCACTCATATCTCCTGAAGACGCCCAAATATCGTCTTCCCCAGTTAGAAAACTGTTGTAGCCTAGCCAGTAATGCCACCCGAGCACGCTGCCAAAAGGTTGGCAGCATCAAAGTTCGGACGCCGTCCGCATAAGCAGCGCCAGCGAGAGAGGAAATCGCTGCAAGTCTGCGCGCGCCACCGCTGGCTTCTGGCTTCTTAAGCGCTGGAGTCGCGAGCGCTAGGACAGTTCTGTATTCGCCGCTCAGTTGTATACTCGCCACCGAATTGTGTACTTGCTAGTCAGTTGTGTGTTCATCGCAGCAGAGTTGTTGTTTGTCGTCAGCCGACGCTGACCTAGCCGCTCCGACTCGATCTAGACAGATCTCTGTAGACACGGAGTTCACTATTGTGTTTCTGTATCTTCATCAATAAAGATAAGTACCGACTTTTATTTAATCAGAGTGTTTGGCTTTTCATCTTTCTGTTCACTGTTCCAGCGGACCGGTCGGCCCGCTATTAAAAGTGTGGCGGTGACTTCGTAAGCCACTTCTACAGGCAAGTGTTTGTCGCTACGAACACCGCCACAAAAAAAACCTTCTGCAATCAATGGGGTTTTTCAATTTATTTAAGTTGTGGTACTCACATGGATAATAATCTATTAGTCCATATGGACAACATGCCGTGAAAATCGCGCCTCGCTGTATCGTAATGATGACCTACACATAAGAAGTGCATCATGATGATTTGTAATTTTTGCGTAATTTTGTGAATATGTGATTTAAGTAATAGTGGTGGTTGAGTAATACGTGACGTCGGAGTGTGATTGTTGATTTAATGACATAACAACAGTAACGGACGAGATATCCACAGGATAAGCATTTTTCTAAGATGTGTCTTGTGAACGTCACCGACATGAAAGGAATACTGTTACTTGTTTTGATCTAACCTAAAAATGTCTGAATACAATCGTGTGTTAATCGTAAATCTAGTCCCCATAATCTGGATACTGGCTTATTGTTTAGAATTGTCTTTGGGATCTACATCCATTCTCGCCATGTGCCAGTTCAATTTTCTAAAAAATTTTAGTATTTCTTCATCCAGGTTAAATATCTTTGATTCTTTGTCTGATGACTTCGTATCCCTTCCTATGAAATAGAGTTCTTATGCTGTGTCATTTTGTTAGCAGCCAGCTGTTGCGTTGTATAAATCAAGTTTGGCAATGTAATTACTTTACAGAAGTTGGTACTATTTGTCTGTCGTCTCCTGGTTCCGAAGCTTTTAGCACTACAACCCAGTACCCCACGTATTTTTCAGCTATTTTATTTCTCGAGTTTAGAACCATTTTTTGTAAATATATGTACTGATGAATTTTGTCAGTAATTAGTGCGTGCGCAGTCGTGGAGGTGAAGGCAGAGAAGAAGTTGGGGAGCATCGATGGTGTGCAACAGTCATATGTGTTGGCGCGCAAATGCCAGAGTGTTTTGCATCGAAAATGTTGTTGTAATATGTGTCAGCTAAATTATAAATGGGCGAACGACTATGTGGGCACAGTATACGGTCACAAGAAGATTTTGGAAGTAATGAAGAATACGGTGGGACCGGAATTTATTAAAGCTGCTCGCTGAAAAAGCAGAGACTGTTGCCAATGATGGAACTCATAATAAGCACTACTTAGCACCACAGGCAATGGATAGGAAAGTAAGGGCCAGCCAATATTTCGTAGCAGGGTAATGGGCATGCCAGCGTCTTTGTAACTTTTTGGAACTTTTAGTCAAAGAACAAACTTGTCTCGAGAAACTTCGTTTACCATCAACAGAGTCCTATCCTTAACCATAAATCCCAATAAAGTCACACGTGAAAGAAATCGTCGAAAGAAGCCGAATCTAGTTAATATACAGGTGATTTTCAATAAAGTAATTATTGTGTTCAAAAGCTTAGTAACTATAGGGTTTAGAATAATACTGCACTACTACTGCAGACATCAATTCAAATTAAAACTAATTTAAAGTGACAATTGTATTCAACGACAAAAGTACTCTGGCTTTCTTTTAGTCAGTTTTAGAGTTTTACGTTGTATTTCATAAATTACATAATGTGCGTATCTCTAAGTAACATTAGTACTGAGAAACAATGAATGAAAAGCAATTAGTTGTAGAGTAGCAGGTAAAGAATAATAGTCAGTTCTTGTCACAATTAATAATATTTTCAATTAGACTGCAGTATCGTACGTTACGTAACACAGTACAATTTCCATGAAGTTTAGCTTATCATTGCTTGATGCATCACATCATTGCATTCCAGATTAACGTAGTTAGGGTCAGAGGACGCGTGTGCATTTTGTGCAGCTGCTGCTTTGTCTTTCTCACGCGATATTTACATCATTTCCAAGTCGTTACAATCATTTACTAAATTGAAATTTGTGCTCGTTTTGGTGCTGGCGACCGACGTATCTTTCAATTGAAATTAATTTAGACTGAATTCTGGTATTCAAAATTAAATTGATTGTAGTGAGATTTTAATTATTGACGTGTTTTACATTTCATTAGTCGTCGTACATAGTAATAAGCACTAGTGCCATAACGATCACGTTGTAACCATCTATGTTCTACCGGTGAGTAATGATCTTCGGATTCGACGCCTTGTTTCCACTAACAGCGGAACATTAGGTACACCAGTCACAGTACAGCCTTACGTACATCGTAGAAAATACGTGTTATAGGTCCCTTGATGGCTCCTGCACATACTGCAGTTTTGGTACTTTTACTGATATCATTGCGTCTTTATGAAGTGTCTGAACATAGTTATAAGACTTTATTTGCCGTTAATTACTCATTACATATTGTATTTCGCTCTTTAAATGTAATAATTTTAGTCTTGCTGTTTCGGTAGATCAGACTTCCATACTACTTTTATCGGTTTGCAAAGCCTCCGTCCAAGACCCTCATCAGATGGAGTTAAATTCATCCAATCATCTGTAAAAAGCATCGTATTAAAATAAGTAGATAATTTCTTCTGCCATTTATCAATGATGTTGTTAACTCTAAAATTAAGAACATTTGGTACCCCACCTTAAGGCATTGTTATGTTATCGTGCTTGAGTCCGTCTAAATTAACGATGACCACTCTGCCGTACAATTGCGACTCAAACTGGTAAGAAGATTCGCAATGTCGGCATTGACGCTGAGTGTTTCCGATTTGCAATTGTAATGAGACTGTTAGTAAGTCTGCATTACTGCAGTTTCGCATAAACTCGGGCGCACGATTTGCTTCGGCAGTTATTCCGTTGAAACCACAGGAAGTTCCCTCCTTAAGAAACTCCCGGCCACGGCGTTTTTACTCGAGCAGGTGCTAACGCACAGCGACTTGCGGAGTACAAAATTAGTCTAATAAATTCCTACCGCGCGCTAATTGCGGCGTTGGAGACTCGGGGCAGATCTGGCTGACCCAGTAACTCGGACTTACGGAGCTCTGGGATTATCAACTTAAGGGAGCGCAGCATCTCGTCAGCATTTCCTCGCTCACAAGTTCTTCAGTCGCCAATGTTCAGAACCGAAACGATTGTTGGCGCTCTCTCTCTCTCTCTCTCTCTCTCACCCACACACACACACACACACACACACACACACACACACACACACGCACTGCGTATTAGCCCAGGTCATGGGCCATCCTGCTGTTAAGACCTTCGTTCCTCCATCGGGTAGGGGAAAGTGAATGTCGAAGAGTCATTTTTATTGTACTACACAAAACCTATTAAAAATAATAATTCAACCGATTTCACATAACTACATGTCCATTTTCTTAAATTATCAGTTAACTCTTTCACATAACAACTTTACATAACAGAACATAATAGAAAACAAAATAATTTTATACACTACTGGCCATTAAAATTGCTACACCATGAGGATGACGTGCTACAGACGTGAAATTTAACCGACAGCAAGAAGATGCTGTGATATGCAAATGATTAGCTTTTACGAGCATTCACACAAGGTTGGTGCCGGTGGCGACATCTACAACGTGCTGACATGAGGAAAATTTAGAACCGATTTCTCATACATAAACAGCAGTTGACCGGCGTTGCCTCGCGAAACGTTGTTGTGATGCCTCGTGTAAGGAGCAGAAATGACTGTTAGCAGAATATGGAATCGGTGGGTTCAGGAGGGTAATACGGAACGCCGTGCTGGATCCCAACGGCCTCGTATCACTAGCAGTCGAGATGACAGGCATCTTATCCGCATGGCTGTAACGGATCGTGCAGCCACGTCTCGATCCCTGAGTCAACAGATGGGGACGTTTGCAAGACAACAACCATCTGCACGAACAGTTCGACGACGTTTGCAGCAGCATGGACTATCAGCTCGGAGACCATGGCTGCGGTTACCCTTGACGCTGAATCACAGACAGGAGCGCCTGCGATGGTGTACTCAACGGCGATCCTGCGTGCACGAATGGCAAAACGTCATTTTTTCGGATGAATCCAGGTTCTGTTTACAGCATCATGATGGTTGCATCCGTGTTTTCGATATCGCGGTGAACGCACATTGGAAGCGTGCATTCGTCATCGCCATACTGGCGTATCACCCGGCGTGATGGTATGGGGTGCCATTGGTTACACGTCTCGGTCACGTCTTGTTCGCATTGACGGCACTTCTAACAGTGGACGTTACATTTCAGATGTGTTACGACCCGTGGCTCTACCCTTCATTCGATCCCTGCAAAACCCTACATTTCAGCAGGATAGTGCACGACCGCATGTTGCAGGTCCTGTACGGGCCTTTCTGGATACAGAAAATGTTCGACTGCTGCCCTGGCCAGCACATTCTCCAGATCTCTCACCAACTGAAAACGCGTGGTCAATGGTGACGGAGCAACTGGCTCGTCACAATACGCCAGTCACTACTCTTGATGAACTGTGGTATCGTGTTGAAGCTGCATGGGCAGCTGTACCTGTACACGCCATCTAAGATCTGTTTGACTCAATGCCCAGGCGTATCAAGGCCGTTATTACGGCCAGAAGTAGTTGTTCTGGGTACTGATTTCTCAGGTATCTTGCACCCAGATTGGTTCAAATCGCTCTGAGCACTATGAGACTTAACTTCTGAGGTCATCAGTCCCCTAAAACTTAGAACTACTTAAACCTAACTAACCTAAGGACATCACACACATCCATGCCAAAGGCAGGATTCGAACCTGCGACCGTAGCGGTCGCGCGGTTCCAACTAGCGCCTAGAACCGCTCGGCCACCCGGAAGCGCACCAAAATTGCGTGAAAATGTAATCACATGTCAGTTCTAGTTGGTGTAGCAATTTTAATGGCCAGTCGTGTATTATCAATTTTATGATACGATAGGAGCATTTCTACCCTGGTTTCAATGATACTCATCTGTAGCCTCGAGTGACTTAAAGGCAGCTTTGTGAAGTTTGTGTTTTACGTATTATAGAGCGCTAATTTTGTTGCTTTGTTCGAAGATACTGAAGAGAGATAAAGACTACATTCAACGCCACCAAGGCTGAGCTATAAATTTAATTCCTTTGCAAATCATATTGGATTTCATTTTGGCTATCGAAATTTATTATCTTACACAAATTTTCCTAATTTTGAAGTTCTATCACATGTAACGGCATCCATATCGGGATTTCAAAACTTGGTCCAATCTTAACATTTTTGTTTGTTAGTGATTTCCAAACCTTACATCGGATGCTGATGTCGCACTCTGAGATCATCTGACGAATTTGCAATAATAACTTTTGCCAATAGGAATTATGCTCTTAGTTTATTCATTGATGAAGGGTGACTCCTAGTAAGGCACATTACTGGATCTAGTTTGACTTTTAAGGCGTACCTTATCCCACTATGAGTTACTGTAGCGTAGAGTTTACAGTTTACACAACTTATTCAATGTTCAAATGGTAGCGAGTAACTTTCCCTCGTTTTTGTGCGTTGCGGAAGCTTTACTGTCTCCTTATTAATAGCCGTAAGTCGGATCGCTTTAACCTTAAATCATATTTTCTGTTTACGGATATGGATCGGAGCATGAACAGTGCTCGTATTCATACGTGTACACTTGTGGCTGGTTCAAGAGGAAAGGCAGGTTTCGAAGTGATGCGTTGCACCTCTCGTTTTACTTTACTTTTACTCTGCTTTTACTACTGTCACATTAGGACAACACATCGTTCTAGGATGGTGGACCAACTAATAATCAAACGGGGGCCGGTGTCTCACATTGGCAAAGGCCGACAGCAACGTTGTTCGAAGATGAATGACAGAATCATTCGCATATTTCTTGCATGAAGTGAGTACAAGATACATTAAAATGATCGATCTTTAATCTCAGGGTGACTGATTGCTATGAGCAAAGGCAGATTAATGACTGAATGCAATACGGGTTCAGTAATTAAGTCTCTTCACAATGATCTGCAGATTTCGCGAAATCTGCTCTGTAACAAACTGAACAATACCAAGAATTCCTGTACTTATCCACACTGATAGTAGGTAGATTTAACATAATTACAAAAGTTCTAAACACACACCATAATTAAAGGTCTTAAGCCAGCAAACATTATAATGTAAAGACAGTTTACACAGCATGTCTGCTTGCTACGACAGATTACCACAGAAAGACAAAATAAGTGACTGAGCTCTTTGACTCATACAAAAACAAGAGACAAGTTTCCCAACTCTGTTTTTTTTCCAGTAACAGGACATTTCAATATCGCTGATCATATTATTGCCGGCCGGAGTGGCCGTGCGGTTCTAGCCGCTACAGTCTGGAGCCGAGCGACCGCTCCGGTCGCAGGTTCGAATCCCGCCTCGAGCATGGATGTCTGTGATGTCCTTAGGTTAGTTAGATTTAATTAATTCTAAGTTCTAGGCGACTGATGACCTCAGAAGTTAAGTCGCATAGTGCTCAGAGCCAATTGATCATATTATTATTATTATTATTATTATTATAGTTATAACTACATTTCGTTGAACAACTGGACACTATGTGGAATTTTTATTCTCCTTTATACAGAAAGTACTAAGGAAATATATACGCACAGAAGACTGGCTCTTTACAAACATTAACGAAAGTATATTCCTACCCCCGAAAGTAACGTCTTTTTTTAAGTTAGTGAGCCACCCCATACTTGCGGTGACCCCTGCAATGTCCAGACTTCTGTTTTAGGATATAACCTGTCTCCAATTGTTAGTTACTGTCAAAAATGACATTTTCTTTGGGATAGGTCGGTTTTTACACTATGTTGATAATTTGTCCAGTTACGAATGGATGTCTGTACACTTTTTGTCGGGTAAGAATGCCTCTGAGGTACATGCGTGATTTGCAAAAATTGGAGAATTAAGGTAATACTATAAACAAATTATTTAATGCGTAACATGAACTGCAATGGTCATAGCATCAATCTCTTAGGTTCGCAGGTATTTCTTCTGTCTCCGTGTATGACTTTCCTTTCAAATCACAAAAGTTCTAAACTGACCACTCAGCTGCTGAGGCGGACCCAGTCAATGTAACGTGTTATTTTGTTTGTGCTTCTGCACGTTCCCTTATTTAGTGTTCTTTATTATGATACTCGTATGATTAACACAAGGTGGCCAAATTAGAACTGACCCAGAAAATGTGACGCACCTTAAAATAGACAATCCCAATTACAGTATCCGTTTTGGGTATGCATGATGTAAGTTAGGTTGCATATCTTATGGTGCATGGCATATTTTCTGGGCCAGTTTCATTTTGATCATCCTGTAGATACACGGAGGTCCCACTAAAACAGGCACATGTACTGATTGATTCAGACATATTTGAGAAATACGCCGAACCCGTCGTTGCCTCGGAACGCCGAACGGCTCGGAGTGCCTCCTATCTACCGCGGGAACAAATTCCAATGCAACGGAGCTGAGAATAAGTTAGTCGGTGCACAACGCCTTAATAACGAAGAACGCCGTAACTTCTCTGAGAAGTAAAAGAAGAAGACTGGAACTTCTCTTAAATTACGAGTAATTAAAGGAAGGACAGTCGCAGGGTGCAATTTTGAGGTTTACCATCTCCCTATTATATTGTTTTCCAGAGTTCAGACAGATTCTCACGATTAGTTGGCATATCACGAGGAGTAAGTTCAGCAGCCTGATTGGAAAGTTTCTTTCCTTCATGTACACTGGCACCATTCCTTCGCGAAGTTTGAGAGTCGTGTGTTAGTTACGTATATCTGTTGCGTGTAGGTGATTTTAATGGCTGTGTGAGGATAGTGTCATGTTTGCGTCGTATGACGATGAAAGAAGGGATAGGATGAAACACATATCTTTTATTCTGATAGTCGCTGTACAGCGTGCAAAGAATGGAAACAAGGCACTAAGGCATTTTCGGTCTTATGAAAGATGTAATGTGTCTGTTGAGAACGACTCCTTTGACGTTGTGGCACACACAGCGCACATTTTCGGTAACTTTGTCACAGCGACAGTTCGTAAGTGGCACCACTTTTTGTTTGTGTGGGTGATCTTTTTATGCCGTTGCGCTTTTGGATTTTAATAACGCCCCCGGCTGCCACATGTTTAGATATTTTCGACGGAGGAAATTTTTTTAATAAGTTGCATCCTCTGTCCTCATTTATATTCCGCCAGCTGGAATCCAATTTCGGCCGAGTAAACCTATGCACGAATTCCACACGCAGCGGCTGGAGGGGGAGAGAAGGGCCCAGGGCGGGAGGGTACGAAACATTTCGATAAAAAATAACACGTGACCGGCTGCGGTATGCGAAAGCAAGAGGGGACTTCTCCACCTAGCAACCAGATGACTCCGATGTAAATGAAACTGTTTTTTACGCTTGTACATGGTGCGCTAATATGTAAATCGAATGTCAGCTTGGGAACGGTTCTTTCTGTCTCAACTGTTGC
The DNA here is from genome assembly GCF_021461385.2 of Schistocerca piceifrons. Taxonomy (NCBI): domain Eukaryota; kingdom Metazoa; phylum Arthropoda; class Insecta; order Orthoptera; family Acrididae; genus Schistocerca; species Schistocerca piceifrons. The sequence goes on along the minus strand of NC_060145.1, from coordinate 264,813,823 downwards.
TGATTTGCAACATTGAAAAATGCATCCAAGTATGGCATTTATACAGCGTGCACCCAACTATAACGTACAGTCACCGTGACCACGCCGAACGCTCGACGTCAAGGAGCAAAAACTACTCGCAGACGGCAGATGGCAGCACTAGCAGTGCAGGGTACACAAAGCGTGCCTCGGGGACACGCTTAACAGTCCAGTCCTTGTCGTAATGCGGAAATGGAGCGATATATCTGACGACCAGTAGGGTGTGTCTCTTGCTTTTGGACCAAGCTCAAAGTATTTCGGAAGCGGATAAGTTAGTAAACTGTTCCTGTGCCGCTGTGGTTGAGGTATACTGTGTGTGGCCAAATAGTGCTATCAAAAATCGGGGCCGGGGCAACTGTAGTGCACAATGGGCCACCAGGAGTGAACGACGGCTTCAGAAACGTGTACTGGCGAAGAGGCGTGCAACGTTTCAGCAAATGACCGCCAGATGAACAAACGGGCTTCCAGCAATGTCTCCTAATGACTGTTCAGTGAACGTTGCTGCGAATTAGCCTACGCAGCGTATGTCTGGTTCACACACCCATGCTGTTCCACTGTTCATTGGTGACAATGGCTGGAATTAGCAAGGGAATACCGCAACTGGACGTCTAATGTGTAGCGATACCACCGTTTAAGATAGGAAAGTTAGATTTGGTGCAATATTTCTGAGCGCACGAGTTACAGCCAGGCGCAGGCCTGTGGACTCTGACCAGCGGTTGCGAAACAGAATGGACGCCACAGGGCCGTTGAACCGCTGGAAAGACTAAATGCAGCGGTTTGCATGGCGCAAGTTACAGGCAGAAGGGGCCCACTGGCACAACCTAGACGTGACGACTACATGACTCGGAGCGGCGCGTTAGAGAAACAGAGGCGCACAGCCACGCATAAATAGGTGCCGGTTTTCTAACGAGGGGATTGAAGTGTGGCAGCTTTTATGGACGGCGGGGCATGTCACACCACCCGCTACACGCAGCAGCAGATGGGCCGCCAGTGTTCCAGTCCACGGCGGGTAGCTGGTTCGACCCTCTGAGGCCAACGTGGGGTCGGGGTCTATAGCCAGCCAGCAGCGGGCCACTCGACGGCTCGTTACCACGGGCAGTCTTGTTTGCTCCCAAAACACACCGGAGGCATCCCAAGGTGAGTGCCGCAGATTTGGCTGTCGGATAGCAGGCGCTTGTTGTCGCTGCGTACTTAACCACTATGGCAAAGAAGCATGCAGTGGGGCATCCTGCGGCTCCCAACGAGCAGCACTGAGGTAATGGGGATGAAGGGCGCTGAGTCGGCTGCCGGCTTTTCCTGACGTCGTCAAAACACCGCGAGTGTAAACGACCAGCACGCCGCAGTACATCGCATGGGCTGCTGACAAGGGAACCTCCCCATCGCACCCCCCTCAGATTTAGTTATAAGTTGGTACAGGGATAGGCCTTGAAAAACTGAACACAAATCAATCGAGAAAACAGGAAGAAGTTGTATGGAACTACGAAAAAATAAGCAAAATATACAAACTGAGTAGTTTATGCGCAAGGTAAGCAACATCAAGGAGACTGTTGGCTTACGAGCGCCGTGGTCCCGTGGTTAGCGTGAGCAGCTATTGAACGACAGGTCCTTGGTTCAAATCTTCTCCCGGGTGAAAATTTTAATTTTTTGTTTCAGATACACTCCTGGAAATTGAAATAAGAACACCGTGAATTCATTGTCCCAGGAAGGGGAAACTTTATTGACACATTCCTGGGGTCAGATACATCACATGATCACACTGACAGAACCACAGGCACATAGACACAGGCAACAGAGCATGCACAATGTCGGCACTAGTACAGTGTATATCCACCTTTCGCAGCAATGCAGGCTGCTATTCTCCCATGGAGACGATCATAGAGATGCTGGATGTAGTCCTGTAGAACGGCTTGCCATGCCATTTCCACCTGGCGCCTCAGTTGGACCAGCGTTCGTGCTGGACGTGCAGACCGCGTGAGACGACGCTTCATCCAGTCCCAAACATGATCAATGGGGGACAGATCCGGAGATCTTGCTGGCCAGGGTAGTTGACTTACACCTTCTAGAGCACGTTGGGTGGCACGGGATACATGCGGACGTGCATTGTCCTGTTGGAACAGCAAGTTCCCTTGCCGGTCTAGGAATGGTAGAATGATGGGTTCGATGACGGTTTGGATGTACCGTGCACTATTCAGTGTCCCCTCGACGATCACCAGTGGTGTACGGCCAGTGTAGGAGATCGCTCCCCACACCATGATGCCGGGTGTTGGCCCTGTGTGCCTCGGTCGTATGCAGTCCTGATTGTGGCGCTCACCTGCACGGCGCCAAACACGCATACGACCATCATTGGCACCAAGGCAGAAGCGACTCTCATCGCTGAAGACGACACGTCTCCATTCGTCCCTCCATTCACGCCTGTCGCGACACCACTGGAGGCGGGCTGCACGATGTTGGGGCGTGAGCGGAAGACGGCCTAACGCTGTGCGGGACCGTAGCCCAGCTTCATGGAGAGGGTTGCGAATGGTCCTCGCCGATACCCCAGGAGCAACAGTGTCCCTAATTTGCTGGGAAGTGGCGGTGCGGTCCCCTACGGCACTGCGTAGGATCCTACGGTCTTGGCGTGCATCCGTGCGTCGCTGCGGTCCGGTCCCAGGTCGACGGGCACGTGCACCTTCCGCCGACCACTGGCAACAACATCGATGTACTGTGGAGACCTCACGCCCCACGTGTTGAGCAATTCGGCGCTACGTCCACCCGGCCTCCCGCATGCCCACTATACGCCCTCGCTCAAAGTCCGTCAACTGCACATACGGTTCACGTCCACGCTGTCGCGGCATGCTACCAGTGTTAAAGGCTGCGATGGAGCTCCGTATGCCACGGCAAACTGGCTGACACTGACGGCGGCGGTGCACAAATGCTGCGCAGCTAGTGCCATTCGACGGCCAACACCGCGGTTCCTGGTGTGTCCGCTGTGCCGTGCGTGTGATCATTGCTTGTACAGCCCTCTCGCAGTGTCCGGAGCAAGTATGGTGGGTCTGACACACCGGTGTCAATGTGTTCTTTTTTCCATTTCCAGGAGTGTAATTATCAAAGTTCAGGCACTCACACATAATCAACTTCGCTCTCCAAAATCCGAGACATGTTCAGATTTGCTTGGACATATACAGAATTTGACGGTCTACGCACGGAAACATTTGAAAACGCAAAAAACGTATGTTTTGACAGAGCACAGGGAAAACTGTGCGACTCTGATACTGTTGCATTCATTTGATGCAGTTTATGTGACAAACTCTTATGTTTTCATCACTTTTTTTGGAGTGATTATCACATACACAAGAAAACCTAAATCGGGCAAGGTAGGAGAATCTTTTTACCCATTCGCCAAGTGTACAAGTTAGGTGGGTCGACAACATATTCCTGTCATGTGACGCACATGCCGTCACCAGTGTCGTAAAGAATATATCAGACGTGTTTTCCTGTGGAGGAATCGGTTGACCTATGATCTTGCGATCAAATGTTTTCGGTTCCTATTGGAGAGGCACGTCCTTTCGTCTACTAATCTGACGGTTTTGCGGTGCGGTCGCAAAACACAGACACTAAACTTATTACAGTGAACGGAGACGTCAATGAATGAACGGACAGATGGTAACTTTGCGAAAATAAAGAAAGTAAAGTTTTCACTCGAAGGAGGACTCCAATCAAGGACCTTACGTTCCGCAGTTGCTCACTCTAACCACGAGACCACGGCGCTCATCAGCTATCATTGTCCATTTATGTTGCATATCTTACACACGGACTACTCAGTTCGTATATTTTGCTTATTTTTTCATAGTTCCACACAACTTCTTCCTGTTTTCTCGATTGATCTGTGTTCAGTTTTTCAAGGCCTATCCCTGTGTCAATTTATAACTAAATCTGAGGGGGGTGCGATGGGGAGGTTCCCTTGTGAGGTAGCCCTTCCACGCCGAGCTGTTTTGCGGATAGGAAAGTGGCGTCCTCGGCATCACGGGACTGTATGACACAGACAGAGAGGAACGTGGCACTGTAGCTGGGAATAATAAAACACTTGAAGATCACGGCTGAGTTTTAATATGGTGCATCACGACAGTTTCCAAGCACGTCCAACATTCTTCTACCGCACACCAACATCTACATTTGGCAGTGACAGCTACGAGTGGCGACAGGTGACTTCTCAGATGAATCACGTTTTATGCTCCTTTGGTGTAAACAGCATGAAACATCAGAAAACAAACCCCTCCAACAATCGTCCGAGTGGTCAAGGGCAGACGAGGAAGCGTTATAGTCTGGGGAATGTTTTCGTGGCATTCCTTGGGTGATCTCGTCATTTTAGATGGCACATTGGAGCCACACATCGTTGAGCATCATGTCCACCCTACATGCAGTTAGTTTTCGTCAGCATGATGGAATCTACCAGCAATGTAACGTGTCAGACAGCTCACAGTACCGTACGTACTTGGTTCGAAGAGCACCAGGATGAGTTTACCGTACTTCCTTGGCCACCAAACCCCGAATTTAAACCCACTCGACTATCTGTGGGTCCACCTCGATCGGGCTGTTCGCTCCACTAACCAAGAAACCTAGCGGAGCTGGTGACGACACTGGAGTCAGCATGGCCCCACGTCCCTGTCAATACCTTCCAGAATGTCATGGACACTCTTCCTGCACTTCTTGCAGCGGTACGCACTGAAACAGGTAGCTATGCAGGCGTTTGACAGGTAGTCACAGAAATCGGAGTGGACAGCGAAGATATCACTTTTGAAATTATAACGCTACGCTGTGCTTAAGTTGGACTAATGGAAGCCATCGTCACAGCTTGGGTGATCTAATTCTTGCTGCAAAGGGGCGACGTTAATTGTACTGCTTAATAGGCCTACAATTTGCACACTGACAAACTAACAAGGGATGGGACAGCCAGCTACTTTTAAGAAGGCATTGGCCAGTCGATTGTTTATTCGTTCAGTTGATTCTTCCAGTCGAATGAAACAACCAGTCAGCTACTGAAAATTTCCACTCAATCTCCTGATTTGAGTGATATCGTATACATACTTTTTCAGCCAGTTATACATGAACCATGACTAGAGTTTCCACCTTTTTTTAGAGAAAATGACGTATCTTATTTCGGGGAGAGCTGAAGAAAAATATCTTTCTAAAAATGACGAATTTTGAAAATTTATGTATTTTATTACATAAATACAAATTATCTATGCTTCTGGCATCGAATGCGACAGAATCATCACTTTTCAACAGGACAATGCCCTTCCCAACATGGCACTTGTCTCTACGAACTTCGAGTGTGATGTTGAGAAGCTACCATGGTCAGCAAGATCCCCAGATCTGTATCCGACGGAACATGTGTAGGATCTGAATTCCATCCCAGGATATGAAGGACCAGTTACTACAGCTTGCATGCAACAGCTTTATGACACCCTTCCCCACTGAATCAATGCATGCATCCATGTCAGCGGGACTGCAACTTCCTGCTGATAAGTGGCCTCAAGCTGCCAAGTTCTTTGTAAATTTGACTGATTTTGTAATCACTCAAATAACCTCACATACCCTTTACAGTCGTGAACTTTCATTTGTTTTCCTCCTTTCATCTTTTTATCACACAGTGTATATCGGCATCTCAATCCAGCGTGGTATCATCCTCAGACCAAGGAGAACTCTCAGTGCTCATGGCAGAATTCTCCTCGTAACCAGGACGGTTAAGAGCGAGAATTACAAAACCGCATTTCACAACATAACCCTTCTGTGGCTTAATGTTTGGCGCGTACGAATCTACTTTGACAGAGCACATTAACAGTGTCTTTTTTTCTTAATTCGGCAATACTACTTGGCTATTTTTACAGATTTTTAATTTTAAATATGGTTTTCTGCTGCTCACAGGTTTACAATGGTACTTTTTGTTGCAACAACGCTACCAAACAAAAGAATTTGTTCATAAAAGAAAACAGAATGATGAGGAATATCACACACAGACCAGGTATCAGAAATTTAGAACACTATACCAAATACAATAAAAGAAAAAAAATTACGTCTGTAAATGTTGTGTTACAGGTTGATATAGGAAATAACATTGTATGTACACCTTTAAAAGTTGTCGACCGTGCGAGTTTCATTCAAGTACGTGGAGTGAAACACCGTTCCCAAAATCATTTGTTTGGGTCGGTTTATCGCCAACGGAAAGTCGTTTTATGTTGATAGTAATCTTTCATTTGAAATAGTTAAGACGTAGGAGGCTGAACACTTCGCCGGCCGCTGTAACCGAGCGGTTCTAGGCGCTTCAGTCCGGAACCGTGCTGCTGCTACGGTCGCAGGATCGAATCCTGCGTCGGGCATGGATGTGTGTGATATCCTTAGGTTAGTTAGGTTTAAGTAGTTCTCAGTCTAGGGGACTGATGACCTCAGATGTCAAGTCCCATAGTGCTTAGAGCCATTTGACCCATACACTTCTTGAAGATCATCCACATGATGGGCTACACTAAACTGCTACCAAACATGAAAATACCGAGAAAGAGTCTAGAACGATATTAGTCGATAGGCGAATAAAAGTATATGAAACACATGAGCGAGTGAGAAGAAAGCTACACATATTTTAAAAGAATTTTATGTAAAAAGGTTTAGTTGAAGTTTATGTGTTGTTTTTGTTCAATGCGAACTAAATGAAAATGCAAAAATAAATTTCTAAAATATATCAGGAACATTTTAAAAAGAATAACCGTTGTTTTTGCGGTTAGACTTCTTGCTATGAATAAGGTGATCCAGTACCTTGGCGAAAATACATGTTTAATTCCGGAGGTACGCAAAAAACATATTCCGAAATTGTGCTAAACGCATTCTCTGAAAATTAATTCGAGCAGTTAGTTCATGAGCCTAAGCGAATAGTAAACGGTTACGAAAATACACTTGACCTCTTAGAAACAAATAATCCTGAGTTAATAACGAGCATCAAAACGGATACAGGGATTAGTGAACACAGGGTTGTCGTAGCGACATTGAATATTGTAACCCCCAAATCCTCCAAAAATAAACAAAAAATATAACTATTCAAAAAAGCAGATAAAAATTCACTTGGCGCCTTCCTGAGAGCCAATCTCCGCTCATTCCACATTAAAGTGTAGACCAGATGTGGCTTGAATTCAAAGAAATAGTATCGGTAGCAATTGAGAGATTTATACCAAATAAATTAACGAACGACGGAGCTGATCCTCCTTGGTACGCTAAACGGATTAGAACAGTTGCAGAAACAACGAAACAAACATGCCAACAGACGCAAAATCCCCAAGATTGGCGATCTTTTATAGAAGCTCGAAATTTAGGGCGGACTTCAATGCGAGATGCTTATAATAGTTTACACAACGAAATTTTGTCTCGAAACCTGACAGAAAACAAAGAGACTCTGGTCGTATGTGAAGCATGTTAGCGACAAGAAACAATCAGTGCCTTCTTTAAGCGATAGCAATGGAATTACTATCGAAGACAGTGCTGCCAAAGCAGAGTTACTAAATACAGTCTTCCGAAATGTCTTCACAAAAAAATACGGAGTAAATATTCTAGAATTCGAATCGAGAACAGCTGCCAACATAAGTAACGTAGAAGTAAAGATCCTCGGAGTAGTGAAGCAACTTAATTCACTTGATAAAAGCAAGTGTTCTGGTCCAGACTGTATACAAAATAAGGTTCCTTTCAGGGTATGCTGATGCAATAGCTCCATACTGAACGATCATATACAACCGTTCGCTCGACGAAAGATCCGTATCCAAAGACTGGAAAATTGCACAGGTCACACCAATATTTAAGAAAGGTAGTAGGAGTAATCCACTAAATTACAGGCCCATATCATTAACATCGATTTGCAGCAGGAGTTTGGAACATATATTGTGTTCGAACATTATGAATTACCTCGAAGAAAACGGTCTACTGACACACAGTCAACAAAGATTTAGAAAACGTCGTTCTTGTGAAACACAACTAGCTCTTTATTCGTATGAAGTGATGAGTGCTATTAACAAGGGATTTCAGATCGATTCCGTATTTCTGGATTTTCGGAAGGCTTTTGACACTGTAGCACACAAGCGGCTTGTAGTGAAATTGTGTGCTTATGGAATATCGTCTCAGTTATGTGACTGGATTTGTGATTTCCTTTCAGAGGTCACAGTTCGTAGTAGTTGGCGGAAGGTCATCGAGTAAAATAAAAGTGATTTCTGGCGTTCCCCAAGGTAGTGTTATAGGCCCTTTGCTGTTCCTGATCTATATATGAGATTTGGGAGACAATCTGAGCAGCCCTCTTAGATTGTTTGCAGATGACGCTGTCGTTTATCGACTAATAAAGTCATCAGAAGATCAAAACTACTTGCAAAACGATTTAGAAAAGGTATCTGTATGGCGCAAAGTTGGCAAGCGACCCTAAATAACGAGAAGTGTGAGGTCATCCACATGAGCGCTACAAGGAATCCGTTTAACTGCGATTACACGAGAAATTAGTCAAATCTAGAGGCCGTAAATTCAACTAAATTGGAAGGAACACATAGAAAATGTTGTGGCGAAGGCTAATCAAAGACTGCGTTTTATTGGCAGGACACTTAGAAACTGCAACAGATCTACTAAGGAGACTGCCTACACTAACGCTTGTCCGTCTTTTAGAATACTGCTGTGCAGTGTGGGATCCTTACCAGATAGGATTGACGGAGTACATCGAAAAAGTTCAAAGAAGGGCAGCACCTTCTGTACTATCACGAAAAAAGGGAGAGAGTGTCACTGAAATGGTACAGGATTTGGGCTGGACATCATTAAAACAAAGGCGTTTTTCGTTAAGGCGCAATCTTCTCACGGTATTCCAATCACCAACTTTCTCCTCCGAATGTGAAAATATTTTGTTGACACCGACCTACATAGGGAGAAACGATCACGGTGATAAAGTAAGGGAAATCAGAGCTCATACGGAAAGATATAGGTGTTCGTTCTTTCCCCGCGCTATACGAGATTAGAATAATAGAGAATTGTAAAGGCGATTCGATGAACCCTTTGCCAGGCAATTAAATGTGATTTGCAGAGCATGCATGTAGATGTAGCTGTAAATAAACCTGCCGTCAATTTGCCTCAGTCCACCTCACTGGCAGGGAGAGAAAATCCTTTCCCATCAGTGTTTGTAGCAGATGACGCGTTTCCTCTGTCACGAAATTTGATGAAGCTATAGCCTGGCTACAACAACCGATTATTATCAATTGATGATAGATTATTCAAATAGTCTCGGAAGCAGATGTAAGATTGGCATTGTCCAAAAAACGTTCAGGAAAGTATCTTTGCAATTATTTCAAGGCAACAATGAATTATTCAAAGGTTGAGTTTTCATTGTACTTGCAGCATTTTTGAAAATGTTTTTGGGATTTGGTCTACGAAATTTCGACATTTATTGAAACCGATATTATTAAATTCTAGTAAAGTGGAAATAATGGATCTTGCAAGTGCCTGTTCGAATAATTTTTTACGATGCCATTAAAAAAAATCGCTCCACCTAGCACTTTTTACAGGGGAGATTCTGGTGGGAACTTTATACTTGGTGTGTGGAGGTTAGAACTATAAGAATTACAGCTTTTAGCGCTAAAACTGTGTGGAGAAGATCTCTAAATGGAGTGGAGGTTATCAGAAACGACTTTAGAGATCAGTTTATACCGATGGCGGCCAAGATTTCATCACACCACGCTAAGTGTGTAGAGGGGTGGGGAGAGGGTAAAACTGCGAATGCCCGCATTTAAATGGCAGTGCAATAGCACTATATACGACTTAGTTCTAATTTCACATTTCTCAACATCATGGATCACAAAAAAACAAATTTTTAGTATTGTTTAATTATTGTTGACCTGCTGAAGACCTGTCGGCATGCGGACGGACACAGACTATTTCATAGATTTTCTCACTGAAGCTGCCACGTAATCATGTCATTTAATTTCATAACCGAAAAAAGGTCTTTCACACATGTATACCGATCGAGTATTGCAGTACTTTTGCAACCTCATTATGGACACATGAGAGCTCTACTTGAAGAAAGCAATGTGGACGTCCTGGACAGTTTTAACGTAAAAAGATTTGTCATTAAATCGGGAATTACCTTGCAGATGAATCAATTACATCTGCATATACACAGGGGTGCTTTCAACAAGCGGCAAATAGTCTCGGAAGCAGAAGTAAGATTGGCATTGTCCAAAAAACGTCCAGGAAAGTATCTTTGCAATTATTTCAAGGCAACAATGAATTATTCAAAGGTTGAGTTTTCATTAACGGCAGTGAGCTTAGGGAACTGGACTGTGTTTGTCGAAATGTTGCCTTTCTATAGCGCGAATTTCTTTTTAAATGCATATCCATAAAATCAGAAAGTAGTTGTTCCTCACCTTACAGTATCTTACACTGTACAGCCAAGTCCACTTAAAATGCAAGGTCTGCAATCCACTCCGGAAGTTCTAATTTTCGTTCCCGCCCTCCGGTCTCGTTCATAAATTCAACAATAGCGAGTTTTAAATCTAAAATCGTTCCGGGATTACCCCTTGACTTAATCAACGTACTTTGTAGCCATATATAAAGTCTCCATATCATTGTTCAGTTTCATTGAAAACTGTTGCAACTTCCAGTGGAATAATGCGTGCGACATCAGAAATTTCACTATTTGTATCACCGTTGTCTTCAAGTGCCGCATACTTACAAATTTAGCACAAAGTGCTTCTTGATGTACTGAACAATGAATCTTATCTGTCGATCTTTGTAATTCTTTGCTCTTTCACTCTCAGCTAAATGTATAAATTCTTTCTGCATTGTATTGCTACATCGTTTCCTGGAAATCGTCGGTTATGTGACTGCGTAATATATATTGAGAATTGAGATACCTCTCTTCTGTCATTCTCATTCACTTTTAAAGGCTTGTGATTATTAATCACCCGACTGCCTGTTTTTACGCTAACATCCACTGGACTTGTGAGCGTCCTTCATAATATGAACATATAGAGAAAGATAAACAGCGCTGACACCACGATTCTTCCTAAATGAAAAGATTTGCGCGACAGAAAAATGCCACACCGCAATACTGAATCAAATGTCGCGCTGTACCGAGTATTTCCGGCAAGGAACGAGCAAACTGCGGTACAGGTCGAGCTTTGAGCCGCCCGTGGCCGACACAGCTGGCCTGTGTGATGTTCGGCATGCGATGGCTGGTCCTGCTTTGTAACATATGAACTGTCAGTACCTCGACTGGATATTTTTTTTAAGAACAAGCTACCTTTCCGTAATTCTTGTAGTGTATTTCTAAAAGAAAAAAAAGAATTTGAAGTTCATGCTAATCATGCAGGTTTTCTAGAAGTCTTCCTCTTTCCGATTTCCAGAACTTTCTTGTGTTTCCGCGGAAACTGTCATTTGAAAGCGTGATTGTTTTTCCCATCTCCACTAATGAAACGCGAAACGTTTCCGAAAAGCAATTTAATACCTGTCCTCGTTTATTTCTGTATTCGACATGTAGAATATCCCGACGGCCGGAGTGGCCGAGCGGTTCTAGGCGCTACAGTCTGGAACCGCGCGATCGCTGCGGTCGCAGGTTCGAATCCTGCCCCGGGCATGGATGTGTGTGATATCCTTAGGTTAGTTCCGTTTAAGTAGTTCTAAGTTCTAGGGGACTGATGACCTCCGATGTTAAGTCCCATAGTGCTCAGAGCCAGGGATGAAAATCCATAAGTAGCCCTTCCACGGATCACGTTCAGATTTCGTTGTTCCAGACTGAAGCTCCTAGAACGGCTCGGCCACACCGGCTGGCAAGGAGTTGTTCATTTGAAGATCTTCAGTTACACTGCGCAACGGGATTAAAGGATGTCGAAACACCGAAATTGTCTCCCATTGCGACGCTTAAATCTAAGATATGGCTCACAGGTGCGTACAACCTTCCTCTGTAATAGTGCGAAAGTGTGGCGCTCTGCGTCGTCTCTCTCGGGTTCGATGACGCTTCAAACAGCAAGGCGTAGAGAAATGCGAAGAAAGTCCACAGCTCAGAAGTTCATGTGACGTGTAGGGTGCGTAAATAATGTCACATTGGCACCAAATTCCACCAAAATTCAGCTCAACGCCGTGGTAGACGTGTCAGACGACGGGAATGTCGCCACAGCCCCTCTTAACCACATTTAACTCCTTTTTTTCAGACCTCTGCGATGGAGGTCAGAACCACGACGTTGAAAACACACGGTTTTCTTATCAGTAGCGTAGAGGAAGATTCCAGACACATCAGCAATCAGACTCGGCACAGAAATTCCTCACGGGGTGGCACCAAGGGCGTCAGTGAAACCACTCCATTCCCTGGGGCGTTGATTCCCATACATTTCGCTGTTGAAAACGAAAGTTCGCCGTGTGATGAGCAACAGCAAGAAGTCCTTGAGTAACTTTGAACTACTGACACTCTCGGATGTTTCAGCCCTTCTCGATGGTAATTGTGGGGCTGTATTAAACATTATATGACACCTTTGAAGGGCAGCGCGACCGTAATTTTTGTTCTCGTGTACAGACTGGAACAACTACGGACCGTTCAAAACCGTTTCACGAAATCTGAACGTGATCCGTGGAAGGGATACTTATAGATTTTCATCCCTCCTTTATCGCAGGCTCCTATGGTGTGATCACGGGGGGTTCAAGATTAAGAAGTGCGTGAATAAAACGGCGAAGGATAGTTGTACGACCCGCCAGTTCGGCAACACCCTGGGTGACACACATGCGTCTTAGCTGAGTATGTTGGAGATGCATCTGTCTGAAATTTGGACACACATTCTGCCTTGCGGCTGCTCTAATGCAGGCAAACACCGCCCGGGTTGCCTAACACTCACACGCTAGAGCAGCCAAAAGGTTTAACGATTATTCACGTACACGTTGCACATCTCCGTGACCACGCCATAGGAGGGCGCAAGAAAGGAGGGATGAAAACGCGTAAATACACCTTCCTGCCACGGATCACGTTCAAATTTCGTCGAATGGGTTTGATTGCCCCTAGTCGTTCTACTCTCTACATGAGAGCAAAAATTGCAGTCGCGCTATCCTCCAAATGGGTCAGGTCACGTTTGATGGGTATTTAGCCCCAAAAGTCCTTGAAGTGTTGAAACTTCTGCGGTGTAAAAGGTAGTCAAGAAAGTCTTCTTCTTGCTCACACTGCGAACTGTAGTTTTCGTCCGCAATATGTATGAGAATCAACGCCCCAGGTAAAGGAGTGGTTTTACTGACATCCTTTATGCCACCCCGAGGCATTTTCGTAACGCTTCCGAGCGGTGTTGTGTCTGGAATACTTTCCTCCGCTACTGATAAGAAAACGTGTTACTTCAACGCATGCCGTCGCGGTGCTAGACTCCATCGCGTGACATGTTCATGGTGGCGCTCGTCAGAATATTGTGGTTAAATTAGGTGCCAATGTGACGTCATTAATTAACCTTAGACGTCACAGAACTGAGCTGTGGCCTTTTTGCACACGTGTCTACACCTTGCTCTCTGAAGATTCGTCGAGCCCTGCGGTGACGTCACAGGGCGTCACGCCTTTGCACCATAACAGAGGAAGGCTGTATACACGTTTGAGACAAATTTCAGCCTTATGTGTAAGAACGAGTGGTAATTATGGGGTTACGAAAAAGTGGTTCTTTAATTCTGTTGCGCAGTGTAGTTTCAAAATAGTTTGTCATCCACATATTGGAAAATTTTAGGTTGATGCGAAGACCGTAGCGTTTTTCTTAATTTTTCATAAACTGAATGGACGCACATAGGAGAGGCTTTAGTCATCAGTAATATATTCTCCTTCACCGTATACAACAGTCTGCCAACGCTAGGGTAACTTTTCCATTCCGCGAATATAGAAATCATCTGGTTTTGAGGCGGAGAACTTATCGAGACATGCCCAGAGCGAATTTTCATCTGGAAAGAAAATTCCTTGAAGGTTGTTCGATAGAGAGCGGAAGAGATGATGAGGACGCAAAATCATTTGAACAAGGTAGAAACGGAATGACTTCCCAAATCAGTTCCTGTACAGTGTTTTGTGCGTCTGGGAGAATGCAGGGGCGCGTCACCGTGGACTGCAAGACGTCTGTGTTGTTGTCAATAAATGTCAGCAGTGATGGTTACACCACGGGGAAGCAATTCGTAGTGCACCACATCGTCGCTGTTCCACCAGATGCATAACATTATATTTCGTAGATACTCGCATGTCTTTGTATGGGGAGGTACTACTTTAGAGATACTACTTTGCTCGGGCTCAGTCATTCTTTTCATACCATTTCCTGTCACTAATAACGATACAAGATGGCAATGGTCGGTGGTGTTTACGAGAAAATTTATGACCAATAAGCTGAGATGCCTGGCCACTCGCTGACTTTTGTGATTTTGGATTCGAGCATGCGGTGCCCATTAGCCCGATTTTTAAACATCCCCCACTAGACGCAGTGTTGCACGATAGTGGAATTATCACAGTTCATCACTTCTGCGAGTTATCGAGTACACTGTCGTGGATTACGGTGGATTAATGCGTTTAAACGATCTTTATCATGCCCTGAAGCTCTTCCTGAAAGTAGGGTACCACTAATTTCAAAACGATCCTCGCTAAAACGAGAAAACCATTTTCTTGCCGTGGTCTATTCAATCGCATTATCCACTCCATACACAGCGAAAATGTTTCTGGCTGCCTCCGCTGTTGTCAACATTCCAAAGAACTCAAACAGAAGAATACATCGGAAATGTTCCAATTTCTCCACTTGGCACTTCATTTTCTAGCGTCCACAGCTCTACTCACTAACTCCAACTGACAATATATAAACTCAGATAGCAGCAGTGAACAACAAATAAAAACGACAGTTGATAAATAAACCCATAGCAACCGGAAAACCAAAAAGCTAAACAAAAACGCTTAATGTAAGATAGAATCACGTCAGACGATGACGATAACACACACGACCACGTACCACACTGAGCCAATCTTCCCCCAACACGCCCACACTTCTAATGTTGCGAAACATTATTTCAGACAAGCCCCTTTCGATACGATTCAGATCTTGTATCACTTTAGACACGCAGCACACTTCGGGGACACAGGAAAATGTTGAGATTCTGAATCGTTGGAGTGCCGATTCAGATTCAGCAGTGCAACAAAGACGCGCAACATTGAGTATCGGTGTGAATAAGGTTTAGCAGCAGCTGGCTAATCGCGTGCGCAGTGTGTAATGGTAGGTACTAAAAGGTCGCAGTGGAAGGATATTGTATCAGGGGTCCCACAATGATCAGTATTGGGCTCATTACTTTTCTCATTACATGCCACTAATGCGTCAACTGTTCTCTCCCACTGCAGTTACCACCTATACGCTGACGACCTTCAGTTATCTCTCAGTGTAAGTCCAGCAAACCTGCACACAGCCATCGATCATGTATATGCTGCCTTACTTGCTTTATCAGAATGGTCGCAGAACTTAGGTCTGAAACTAAATCCTTTCAAAACGCAAGAAATCTTAGTCGCCCACAAAAGACTTATTACAACACAGCACAGTGAATCTCTTCCATGCTTAATTTTAAATGGCCCCGAAATAACTTTTTCTTCTTCTGCAAACAACTTGAGGATAATCCTGGCCCACCATTTAGACTGGACTGAACACACTGCTGCAGTCTGCAAGAAAATTTCTGTATCCCTTCATTGTCTACAGAAATATAAAAAAGTATTTCCATTCGAGCTTAAGAAGCAGCTCGTAGAACCTTTAACACTCCCTACTCTCGACTAAGGCGATGCTATTCATCAAGGACTTTCGTACGAAAACTCTCACAGGCTTGAACTGGCGATGAATGCTGCGTACGATATATTTGTGACGTTCGTTCAAATGGTTCAAATGGCTCTGAGCACTATGGGACTCAACTGCTGAGGTCATTAGTCCCCTAGAACTTAGAACTAGTTAAACCTAACTAACCTAAGGACATCACAAACATCCATGCCAGAGGCAGGATTCGAACCTGCGACCGTAGCGGTCTTGCGGTTCCAGACTGCAGCGCCTTTAACCGCACGGCCACTTCGGCCGGCGTGACGTTCGTTATTACGATCATATCATTCCAGCCTATGAACAATTATAGTGGCTACGTGCTGAAAAAACGTAGGGACTACCATACTTTATGTTTACTCCATCGTCTTCTCAATCATCAGACTACCTTTTACTTATCGTCACCCATAACATTACTATCTGAACATCACAGCAGAAATACTCGCTCTCAACAAAGTAAGATCCTCTCAGTACCACCACACAAAACCGTCATGTTTTGTAAATCATTTTCTGTACCCGGAACCCGACTTTGGAACTATCTTCCTCAAAATATCAGAGAAATTAAATCCCTTCCAAACTTCAAAAAGCAGCTAATGGCTCACTTTCTCTCGCATTAACTACCTTTCCCACATACTGGTCTGCAGCCCACACTCTTCAATCCCCCCCTCCCCTAACTTTTCCCTTCTCCTCGCTTACAGAGTTATTTTCTTAAATCAAGTCCTCTCCTAACAGCCACTGTTACTGTCGTTCCAATTGTCTTGTTCTTCGTCCTTTCTTTTTCTAACAATACTAAACATGATTAAAGTTGTTCTAAACTAGTCTATATTATTTTTAATGCATTTTGTTTTATTATTACTGTTATCATTGCCATTTATCCTTACTTTCATTATTGTCAACTGTTATTATTATTATTATTATTATTATTATTATTATTATGCTTATTATCATCTGTATATCACATCATTTTCATGAATGTTTTGGTAATATATCTGTATGTGTTGTTCTTGGTCAGATGTAAGAGAGGGCATTAAGGCCCTAATATTGTCAGGCTAAATAAGCAAATAAATAAATAAATAAAATAAATACTTTATGCAGCTACTTGTCTGCCGATGACACTTGAATTCTCGTCACCTACACGAAGGAATTGTCCTCCAGCTGCGGTGCCCTCGTCCTTCTAGGACTCTCCCAGACAGAAACAGGAGGCTTGAGACATGACAGACAGACGCGGCTATTCGGAAGGAAATCGGCCGTGCCGTTTCAAAGGAACCATCCTGGCATTTGCCTGAAACGATTTAGGGAAATCACGGAAAACCTACATCAGGATGGCCGGAGAAGGGGTTTGAACCGTCGTCCTTCCGAATGCAAGTCCAGTGTGCTAACCACTGCGCCACCCCGCTCGGTATAGAGACAGAAAATAGTTTATCTCACTGATAAAAATACAGATGAAGCAAAACCCAAGGACCCAGCAAAAAAAACCTGTCACCATTGCGAAGCCGGTGAAATTCTAGCCCTTATTCACGTGCAATACTTGTACTAGCAATAAGTTCAATGTAATTTGTTTTCAGTACTAGTATCAGGTGTAACTAGCGAAGGACATTACACGGGTAGACCATGATGCTAATTTATTTCATCTTTTCCAAGGAATCAGCGTGCAAGCACTAATCATGAAGAGTATTTATATTTATAGACATTATAACAATGTGTACATAAAGTATAATATCATTAATGGCGACAGTGACAGTGTTTATGCATGCACGTGCCGTTACTGCATGAACCCAGACACCGTCACCTTGCATTCATGTTGAAGGACATTATATTGTAATAAATGCCGTGACTGCATAAATATAGACAGCGTCGCCACTAATGATATAACCACTCCTGGCGGGACTAAAATGACGCCGGCCGGTGTGGCCGTGCGGTTCTAAGCGCTTCAGTTTGGAACTGCGTGACCGGTACGGTCCCAGGTTCGAATCCTCCCTCGGGCATGGATGTGTGTGATGTCCTTAGGTTAGTTAGGTTTAAGTAGTTCTTAAGTTCTAGGGGACTGATGACCTCAGATGTTAAGTCCCATAGTGCTTAGAACCATTTGAACCATTTTTGAACTAAAATGACATTTGTCTTCGTATGTACGAGCTTTTGAATTGCGTAACATAGGCCTATGGGGGTTTGGACGGGCACTGGCGGTGTGCTCCGATAGCCGAAGTGGTTCAGGTGGTCGCTCACGGCAAGCGGGAACACCGGGTACGTGTCCCGGCACAAATTTTAATTTTTTGCGATTAGCTGATGCTAATACATACTCTGTGAATCTGTTTCGGAACGAATACAATTCTGTGATTTTTACGACGATACATCGCATCTATATATGGCTGGCGGCTATGTCGCCCCGAGAAAGTTCGCTTTTGGAGGTGTGCGAGTCCGGGTGTGTGTGCTGAAGAAGAGGACGTTAGTTGTGACTAAAGTGTTTTCCTGGAGACGTGTTTAGGGACTTGGCAAAATTTTTATAAGAGTTCAGGAACTTAAAAAACGGTTTCCTACAGTTAGTTTCGTGGACTAACTTTGAACAGCAGAGCGGTTGACGATTTTTGAATTTTCCAACACAGCTTCGTGGATTTTAACTTAGAACTGTAACATCGTGTGCCGGATTTACAAGGGGACCGTACGAACTTCCCCTAACCGATTTCATACATTCCACTGTTTATATATTCAGTTGTTTCTAGGTTATGCAGACTAGTGGTGTTAATAACTATGACTATGTGCTCTTCTGCCTGTCTTTGTTTGTGTTTTAGTGTCAGTATTTGCCGCACAGTATTTTTTTCGTTGAAAGAAAGACGCTGTTAGCGTACCGGAGCGCAGCTGCGCATCTGGCACGCTTTGATACTACCGACAGTTTCTGTTCTGTGAGATGCTGTACTCTTTGCCCCTAGGTAGGGCTGGGACTGCTCGCAAGACAGGATATTCTCCAGGCAGGGCTGTAAAGCGACCTGTGTCCCAGGCACGCGGAACAGCTCTCCACCTGCCCGTAAACATACCAGAGCAGCCACGTTAATTTCGACGGACAATACGCTCTCCAGTTACCGCCACCTGCTATGGCAATACACTCGTGGCTCATTCCCCAGACGCTGGGTTCTCTAGTGCTCATCCCAGTTCCGTTAATAATTCCACACGGAACTGTTCGCCATTGTGCAGTTTTAATTTGATTGTGGTGTCTGTTTCCTGTACCGCTTTAAAATGTAACCATGCACCCAGCTTCTCTGCATAGCGCGACGGAGGACAGAAGCTGTATTTTGTTTCGAGTTAACTCCCCCCCCCCCCCCCCCCCTGAAAAGTTCATTCGATAATTAAACTCAGCCGTTTAAAGGGTATCTGCGTAATGATGATTCAGAGTTTAAGGAATAATGAGGAAGTGAAAATTTACGAATTTGTGATACTGATCCTTGATCGGAGAAGGTATGAAGCCAGACATGTTATGAGATAACACTTCCAGCGAAGTATTATGGCCTACGAGTCGGAGCTCGTTCGACGTAAGGAATTCATATGTTAATAACGTAGCTGGTGACAACGTAACCGTACATCATGAAAGGGGCGAGGGGGGGTGGGGGCAGGAATCTCCACGACAGAGCTTTGTGTGACGAAGTCGTCTTTGTGTTCATTATGGAGGGCACCCTGTCATCGTCGGTTGTGATGAAGCATCTTTTGAAAATTGCGTAGATACATAATATGACTTAGACAGACCAGTAGCATGTTGCAGATGTTACTCTATCTGTATAACAAGCAAGCAATTAAGGATACAAAGGAGAAATTTGAAAAGGATGTTAAAGTTCAGTGAGAATAAACAAAAACCTAGATGTTTGCCAGAAACATTGTAATTCTGTCAGAGAGGGCAAAGCACTTGGAAGAGTAGTTGAGTGAAATGGATGGTGTCTTAGAAAGAGGTTATAAGATGAAAATAAAAAACAGGAAATTAAGGATAATGTTGTCGAATTGAGTCAGGTAATGCTGAAGGCATTAGTTTAGGAAATGATACACTAAAAACAATAGATGAGTTTTGCTATTTTGGCAGCAAAATAACTGACGGTGGCCGAAGTTGACAGGATATAAAACGCAGACTGATTATAGCAAGAGAATCATGACTTTGTTAACATCACATATTTGCTAACATATAACATAAATTTAGGTGTTAGGGCGTCTTTTCTGAAGGTATTTGTCTGAATTGTGGCGTTGTACGGAAACGATACCTGGATGATAAGCAGTAGAGAGAAGAAAGGAATATGAATATTTGAAATCTGGTGCTGCAGAAGAATGTACTAAATCGAACTAGGGAGGAAAGGAAAGAAATTTATGAGACAATTTAACTAAAAAAAAAAAAATAGGTGGGTTGACTCAATACATCTACAATCGTATTCCGCCAGCCACCGTACTGCGCTTGACGCAGTGTGCCACGTAGCAGTACTAGTCATTTTCTTTCCTGTTCCAATGGCAAACAGAGCGAGGGAAGAACGACTGTCTGAAAGCCTCCGAACCGCGACCTAATTCCTCCCATCTTATCTTCGTCGTCTTTAGGCGAAATGTACGTCGGCGGCAGCAGAATCGTTCCGCTGTGGGCCTAAAATAAACCGGTTCTCTAGATTTCCGCAGCAGTGCCTCACGAAAAGGACAATGACGACGATACGAACGTAATGACACATCAAACCCCGAAGGGAGAGAAACTCCGACGCGCCCGTGCCCATTTGAATTCATGAAGCGTCTCCGTAATACTCGCATGCTAATCGAACGTACCTGTAGCAAATCTAATAACGGGCCTCTGAATTTCTTCGTTGTCTTCCTTTAATCCGACCTAAGGCATCATGAAGTAGATGAATTGGTAACTGAGTGTGAGGAGATAAAAATCATAGAGGAAATCCAAGACTTGTCTAAGCAAGCAGATTCAAAGGGTGTAGGTTGTAGCGGTTTATGCAGAGATGAAGCGGCCTGCACTGAATAGACTACCGTGGTGAGCTGCATCAAACCAAGTATCTACTCGGATTTGTGTCATTGCTCCATTGGGTCCACCGTATCCCACATGTCCGCTGTCGGCGTTGGACAAAAACTTGCAATTTCATAGCCAACCTAGATACGCCATGGAGTGGTATCGATACATGTTACGGAATAATTTTCTGGGGCTATTCCATATATAGACACAAAGTATTCACTGCACAGAATCGAATCCTAAGGATAATATTTGGTACCCATTCTCAATCTCCATGTAGGCAATGTGACGTCGGGAGGAGACGCGACTCGTAACGATGTTCGTCCCCGTCGGTGTGACGTGGAGCAGCACCTGAAACTCTCGTAAGAACACAACTTCTCGCTTGGTTTATAAATATTCTGTTATCTGCCCACAACAGTCTTCTGAGCTTGTGCGAACTGGTAAACTGCAATTGTTTAATTTTATTTTTATGCTCGTTTAGTTCTGTGGTGAAATTCTTTATTTCATCATTACGGTCGTTTTTCACATCATACGTAGCGAGGATGAAATTTTGCTGTCTACTATTCCGCTGCTATGCCGTTGCTACGTCTGGTTATTAACAACGGTCCGAAGTAACTCCAGAGATAACTTATGATAGAGTAAATGTTTCTTTAATACGCCGTAATACTGGTTTAAACTAATCACTCTTCACTGACCATTATTCACGTACTCACTTAGTGACTTAAAAGGTTTAAAGAGTCAATCAACTTGCATTAATACACATTGTATTGCCCGTTTAATGCGATAGGCGACACGTAAGATTTACCTTTTGATTAAGATTTTATTGTTCTTTCTGTAATTAATTGTTTGACAACACACGCACACCAATATGTCATTCAAGATTATCTTCTGTTCAGTTCAGTAATCGTAAGGTTGACGACAACTTCTCACTAATCGGCGTACTTGTCTTTCTTCGTGTCTTCGTTTTATTTTGTCCTACTCAAGACTATGAATTGTTTTTCTGTCGTTGATCCATTGCTCTCAAGGTTTGTAACTCTTCATCAGTACGAAGGCTAAGTACGATAAACCAATATCAGTCAACTGAAGTCTAACACTCGTCTTACTATACCGTCGCGTTGAGAACGGTAAAGATTAACTTTCTTCAGTCGAATGACTGAGCGATACTTCAATCTCTATCTCACGAATTATGGAACTTCCAAAAATGAAACTATCTAATAGTGTTTGCATCCAGACAACTATCGCAAAAGTACTCTAGAGCGACTCAAGAGCAACTAACTAACTGAACATTTCCATATCCGACTTGCATTGCAGTCGCATTGAATTTCCTTTTCGATGCGGCTACAACTCTCTTCTATGGTAAATGTTATCTCTGACTGAATTACTTTCTTGGATTTAACCTTCCTTCGCATGATTTTGAGTTTATTCTATAGATGTTTGGTAAAGAATCTCTGATAATCCTTTCCTTTTATCTCCCCTTTTTGTATCCTATTCTCAGTATTTGAATGATTTAGGTGTTAATCAAAATATTACCAGCGTAGATTTCATCGTCAATAGTTCCCGCCACTGTCAAGATGACTCACTTCCCTAGTTTAAGTTTCCACAAAGTTCGTTAATTGGGGTTTTCTGTCCTTGGGGCGTTACAGCAACTGTTTGAAAAGTGAGGCACAACTGCATACGAGAAGGGTAGCAGAGTTGATCTACAAACTAGCGACTAATTTCTTTGACGTCCATATTTCGTAGAATCCTAGAACATATTTTGAGTTCAAATATAATGTGGTATTTCGAACAGATTAATCTCCTCTTTGCCAATCAACATGTATTCCCGAGACAACTGTCATACGAAACACAACTTACGCACCTCTCACATGAAATCGTAGAAATGACGGATCAATGGAATCAGATGAACGCAGCATTTTTGGCATTGTGTAAAACATTTGACTCGGCACCAAATGTACATCTATGAACAAAAGTACGACTGCACCATGTATCAATCGAAATTTATTACGGGATTGTGGATCTGTTGCTAGGAAGGACACGAGGAGTGCCCCAGGTAGGTATGTTGGGACTCTTATTCAGGTCACATATCAGTGACCTGTAAAATAATATCAATAGTAACCTGACACTTCTTGCAGAGAATGCACATATCTGTAAAGAAATGCTACTTAAAAGAAAAAAGTTACACAAATATCGATTCAGATCATGATAGGGAAAAAAAGGAAAAACGCACCACGAAGGAATTATCCAAATGGGACAGAAAGCAGTAGAAGTGAGTTACGGACACACAATTGATTACAGTTTCCGAAATGTTGCGTGGTATATTCAAGAGAGAGACTTTCACAAATTGAGCAAGTCAATAACGCCCTTGTGGCCCTTATGCAAACACTTATTCGGCTTGGCATTGATAGCCTGGGTTGTTGGATATTTTCCTGAGAGATATCGTGCCAAATTCTGTCCAAGTGGGGTGTTAGATCGTCAAAGTCCAGAGATCGTTGGAGGACCCTGCCCAGTATGCGCCAAACGTCTTCATTTGTGGAGAGAACAAGGCGGTCTTGCTGACCGATGTAGGGTGTGGCAAGAACGAAGGCAAACAGAAGAAACTCTCACCGTGTGCAGGTGGGCAGTATTTTGCTGAATTTTTACGCCCAGGAGGGCTAGCTATGAAGGGCAAGAAAACGGGGCGTAGAATATCGTCGGCGTATCCCTCTGCTGTAGGGTGCTGCGGATGACAACCAAAGGGGTCCTGCTATGAAAAGAAATAGCGTCCCAGACCATCACTCCTGGTTGTTGGGCCATGTGGGAGGCAACAATCAGCAGAGACGTCTTCAGCCTGAAATCTCATTGACTGGAGCAGAACTGTCTTCAGCCTGAAATCTCATTGACTAGAGCAGAATTGTCTTCAGCCTGAAATCTCATTGACTAGAGCAGAATTGTCTTCAGCCTGAAATCTCATTGACTGGGGCAGAATTGTCTTCAGTGATTAGTCCCGATGATGAGTGGAGACGTATCTGGAAGACGTATCTGGAATCTGGAGACGTATTTGGAAGATCGATCTGGAAGACGTATCTGGAATCTGGAAGACGTATCTGGAGATGCTCCGGACAGCTGTCTGAGTCCAACCTGACTGTCACTCCTCTGGTTGTCATTCGAGGCAGGCATACAGCACAGCGGTACTCCGACGATATTCTACGTCCCGTTTTGTTGTCCTTCATGGCAAGCCGTCCTGGACGTTCATCTGCCCGGTTGCACATGGCGAGAGTTTCTACTATGTGTCTTCGTGCTTGCCAAACCCTACCTTGACCAGCAAAGTCGCCGGATCTTTACCTAAGTGTCAACGTTTGGAGAATTATGGGCAGAGCCCTTCAAACAGGTTGGGATTTTGACGATCTAATGCGCCAGTTGGACAGAATTTGGGACTATACCTCCCAGGAGGACATCCAACAACTCTGTCGATCTATTCCAAGCCAGATAATTGTTTGCATAAGGAGCAGAGGTGGACCAACGCGTTATTTACTTACTCAATTAGTGAAGCTCTTTCCCTTCGACAAATCATATAATTTTTCTAAAATTGTTATAATTTGTTTGTTCACACATATATATCACATCCACTCATTTTCATCCCATTCGGATAATTCCTGCGTGGTGCGTCTTTTTTCAAAGTGGTGCAAAGATTGGGAACTTGTTTTATATGTTCAAGAAACTAAAAATTCCTGTATCCTGTGACTATAACATCAGTGTGTCGCAAATGCCATCAGTCAACTCGCATAATTATCTGAGTATGATAATTGGCAGGAATATGAAATGTAATGATCACGTAGGCTAGGTTGTAGGTAAGCCAAGTGTCAGATATCGGTTCATTAGCGAGGCTTTAATAAAAGGCAGTCAATGTACGA
This sequence comes from Schistocerca piceifrons, assembly GCF_021461385.2. Classification (NCBI taxonomy): domain Eukaryota; kingdom Metazoa; phylum Arthropoda; class Insecta; order Orthoptera; family Acrididae; genus Schistocerca; species Schistocerca piceifrons. The sequence goes on along the minus strand of NC_060145.1, from coordinate 264,789,137 downwards.
AGGAGAGTGTTAACAAATCACTTGTGCTTCCGATCTTAGAATATTGATCATCTCAGTGGGGATCTTGCGAAGTAGGACTAAGAGGGATATTGATCGTATAAAAGAAGGCTGTAACGAATGGTCACATGTTTGTTTGACCCACGGAAAAACATCATGGGGATGATGAAAAAAACTGAACTGATAGAACCCCCTCGTGAAAGTATAGCTACAAAGTTTGAAGAACCAGCTTTAAGTGAGGAATCTACGAATTTACAGCAGCCACCTACATATCCCTACCGTAGGGATCGCGAAGACAAAGTTAGACTGTTTACAGCACGCACAGAAACGTGTATACAGTGTCTTCGCGTGTTCCATTCGCGACTGGAACGCGAAGAAATCCTTTGCATGTGGTACCAAGCGAAATAACCCCCATTACGCACTGTGGCTTACAGAGTATCTTTGTAGATGGAGATACTAATGACGGTGTGATGGTACTTCCGCATCGCGTAGCTGCGTCATAAACTACTCGCAAACTCCGATGGGCACACGGTTAATTGAGAGTCCTCGTTAGGAAAAATATCGGGTGCCTTATAAGACGTCCTAATTCGGGAAACTAATGGAACCTGTTTACTGTCCGGCTCAAATATCGAGCAGTCGATCCTTTTAATGAGGCACACGACGCTCGTCAGGTGTAATCTAAACCTACAGCTACACCCACATCTGTACGATTACTCTGCAATTCACAGTTAATCGTGGGGCAGAGGGTTCTTAGAACCAACTTCGGACTATTTCTCTACCGTTCCATTCTTTAACAGTGCGTGGAAAAATGAAGACTTAAATCTCTCCGTACGAGCTTTGATTTCTCATAAAAAAAATGGTTCAAGTGGCTCTGAGCACTATGGGACTTAACAGCTGTGGTCATCAGTCCCCTAGAACTTAGAACTACTTAAACCTAACTAACCTAAGGACATCACACACATCCATGCCCGAGGCAGGATTCGAACCTGCGACCGTAGCAGTCGTGCGGTTCCGGACTGCGCGCCTAGAACCGCGAGACCACCGCGGCCGGCGATTTCTCTTATTTTATTACGATGATCATTTCTTCCTATGTAGGCTAGCGGCAGTAAAATGTTTTCGTATTTAGAGGAGAAAGATACTGATTGAAATTTCCCGAAAAGATCTCGTCGCAGCGAGAAATGCCATTGTTTTAATGACTGCGAACCCAATTCATTTATCATATTCATGATACTCTCTCCCCTATTTCGCGATTATACGAAACGAGCTGCCCTTCTTTGGTCTCTATCGATGTCCTCCGTCAATCCTATGTAGCAAGGATCCCATATCGCACACGAATAGTGTAACAGAGGACGGACAATCGCAGTGTAGGCAGTCTCTTTAGTAGACCTGTCGCATCTTATAGGTGTTCTGCCAGTACAATGTAGTCTTTGGTTTGCTTTCCCCATAACATTAATCATGTGATCGTTTCAATTTTAGCTGTTCGCAACTGTAATTCCTAGGTATTTAATTGAATTGAAAGCCTTCAGTTTGCGAGAGTTATCGTGTAAGAGAATTTTAATGTATTTATTTTGGTACTCATGTGGATGACCACATTGCTTTCATTATTTAATTCGATTACCACTTTTAGCATGATACAGACATCGTGTATAAATCATTTTGCAATTGTCTTTCAACTTCTGAAGTCTTTTACTAGACGGCAATGACAGCACAGTCTGGAAACAATGCAACAGGGCTGCTCAGATTGTCAGCTAAATCGTTTATATAGACTAGGAACAGCAGAAAGCACCCTTGGGGAACGCCAGATATCGCATATGGTTTACTGGATGACTTTTTGTTGATTACAACGTACTGTGACCTTCTAGATAGGAGATCTCGAATCCAGTCGCATAAGTGAAACAATACGCCATAGGTGCGCAATTTGAGTAGAAGTCACGGTGTCAAAATCCTTCTGGGAATATAGAAGTATGGAATGAATTTGAGATCCCTGTCGATAGCACTTCTTACTTCATGTGAATAAAGAGCTAGTTGTTTTCACAAGACCGATATTATCTGAATCGTCGACGACTTTGTGATAATAGACCGTTTCCCTCGAGGTAATTCGTAACTTTCGAACTCAGTGCATATCCCAAAATCCTACTGCAAATCTACGTCAGTGGCATGGGTCGGTCTGTAATTCAGTGGATTACTTCTATTTCCTTTCATGAGTATTGGTGTGACCTGTGGAACTTTCCAGTCTTTAGGAACGTAGTTTTCTTCCAGCGAGACATTGAATATGACTGTTAGGTGTGGTGCTGCTGTGTCAGTCTTGTTTGAAAAACAACCAATTAATGTACTCTGTGCACAGGAAGACTTTTTTCTTTGTAATAAGTGCTTTAAGCTGCTTCGCTGCACCGACAATGACGAAATCACAAGATGTGTTTGCAGAATCCTCAGCAATGATATTGTTCCGTGTGAAATATTAGTACTTGGCATTGAATCGCTTTTGGAATGACTGGAGTGATTTACTGTTCTGTAGGGATCACCAACTGCCGGGATGGAAACCCCTATTGTTTTTTCAGGATGTAGACCGAGGACCTGTTAGGCATCCTTAGACGCAATAACACAGTATTCAAGACTATTCCATTTATTACTCAGAACACAAATAGTTACCGTGTCTTGTGCGACGGCTAGTGCCTAAGTAATCCGGAGGGGAACCCGCTGAATCCAATAGCAGATTCATGGCTGCCGAGGATGCTGACCAACACTAGAAAACACACACACACACACACACACACACACACACACACACACACACACACACGATATTGGCACACCATAAAGGTAGAGTCTTGTACTACAAGGAAGCGAAGGAGAGGATGATGTTATGGGTGACTGGTATCCTCTTTCTGGAATACAAATGCACATGTGGTTCATATGATTATTTACATGAAGCTGGTACTTAACATCAATAGGGCCCATGTTCGTGGTACAAGCTCGTCAGTAGTAGTCCTCTTGAGGATAATATCAAAAATGGTTCAAATGGCTCTGAGCACTATGGGACTCAACTGCTGAGGTCATTAGTCCCTTAGAACTTAGAACTAGTTAAACCTAACTAACCTAAGGACATCACAAATATCCATGCCCGAGGCAGGATTCGAACCTGCGACCGTAGCGGTCTTGCGGTTCCAGACTGCAGCGCCTTTAACCGCACGGCCACTTCGGCCGGCGCGGATAATATTGGTAGCATTGCTATTACAAACGTTAGTCACTAATCTGGTCGCTATATACTGTTGTACCCTGCGATGAACTGTACCCGCTCTGCGGTTGAACTGACAGACGCCAAATTGGAGTGAGTCAAGTGAGCCCCTCCGGTCAGAGGAGGCGGCCTAAATACTTGCTGTCGAGAGGGCGTTGGCGGCATGTTGTTTATCGGTGTGTCTCTGGCCTCTCTCGTGATAGGTGCACTTGATTCAGCGCCTACTAACGATTTTCGAGCTACGTCTTTGCCGACCGGTGTGCTGGCGACAGCTTACAGGCAGCACAATAAACAGTATCGAGTGTGAATGACAGGAACGCCGTCTATTCTTTTCATCGAATACTCTGAACTACTTGGGGTGGAGTACTTATGTCGTCAGGGAGAGGTTTCATTGTACAACGTTATTCATAGTGACTGAATCGGTTCTGCTGTTCTCGAGTTGTCAGTGGTCTTCAGTTTCGCAACATTTGCTCAACAAATTTCTTGCAGTGTCTTTACTGCTCAGTTAGACCCCTACTAGGCAATGTTGCGTCCTACCTAGGGTCTCTTACATAACGTTGCGAGAGTAACGAAGCTGGTTTAATCTGTGCTCTTCTATTTTCCGCTGCGCTCGCTCACAGTCGCACACACGCGTATCGACGATATTATCTTGCTGACCAAGTAACGGTGTTGAAAGGTTAACGCTTCCTGGCTGACACTTCCATGTGACTGAGTAACGCTGGATATTTGAACTTCGAAAATTTCACCTCGTGTTTTCTTTCTAATTTGTCAGGCAACACTTATGAGGCTCTGTGTGTACCTACAGTTAATGAAAAGAAGCACACCCCTTATACGTCTGTTTCGGAAATATCAGCCTCGTGAGATTCAAGAACCGTCCACTCCAAATGTGTAGAGTTGCGCTGATCGGTTTTGACGACGCTCCGTGCTGTGTAGTTCCGGCATTGTGGTTGGACTACTGCGACTAGCTGTGCAACGCGGAGCACCAGTGAACACAATCCACTCACAATCGATCTCTTCAAAGACAATGACTGTATTCTGAGCATTGAATTTGGAAAAGGGTATTTCAGAGGGCGTTGTGGGTTGCTGGGTAATGATTTCACAGACTGTGTGTTTGCCTTGAATGAGCGGTGGTCATAGTGTCTCAGTTGTAACCTCGACAAAACAGAATTAGGTAAAGCATTTCTTGTTTATTTGTAGGTAAATGTCTGCAGTCTTGGTACACACTGCAATGCGAGCGCCACAGTACCGTACCATAGCACTTCGGCAGAGGAACCGAAACGAGATATGCCATTCCACTGATAAATCACCACCGTTTGATACAGCGGTTACTTGGCATAGGCGCTCCTGGTATTGTCAAACAAATCTGAATGACGAGGAACGAAGTGAGAGACCTCTTCTCTGTGCAGAACCACGAATCGCAAGGGAAGTGGGAGGTCTGACGCTCGAATATCGACCTGTCACAAGTAAGACAACGATGAAACAGACGAAAATCAGTCGTGGATGAATTTTCAATGATTTTCACGACATTTTGGCCATGAGAAATGTCGCTGAGTAGTGTTTACAAGAATGGTGGTAAACAATGATATGTTGTGCTGAGCGACGACAGGCAAGTATAAATATGCGTTATAATTTGCAGTTTAAATTTTAAATGAATTGTTATATTAAAATGCTATGTCTGTTGCTTGTTTTATGGTATGCGATCCGAGTCCAGTCTGTGTGTTCCATTGCTGCAACACACTGCCTGGCAGCAACGAGTATACCGTTTGAGTTCATCCGACGGACAGAGAGGGTTAGTCGACCTGGAAGACACTATCAGGACTTATTTTTGGTTATTAATATGTCTTCCTAATGAAATGAAATGTTGAAGTTGTATTCACTATTGTATCTGATGTCAAATTGGGAAAATTAAAAGTTTTGTTCTGTCATGTATGTGTCTAATGTTGATTCTTAATAGGCAAGAATTCTTATAGAGAAGTACTGAAATAGCTGAGGTGAGATTAATATCATTTTAAGGGCTCTATTCAAAGGAAGATTTGTTAAGCAACTTTAAGGAAATCTCTCTGAGCGCAGATGAAGTCTATGGAAGCTTAAGTCGAAGACTAATCATAATAAATGCTATTATGCATAGTGTGTGATCGGAAGTGATATTAGTATCTATGATTGTTAACAGTGAAAGGACTTGCATAATTAACTGGCACGTCAGTGTTCAATCACGTACTGAACTTTGTAAATTTTTGAAGCTCGTTTAGCTGCTATTAATAATGATTAGTTAGTGAAAGGAGACGATTGAATAACATTACGAAAGCTTAAGAATTTAGTTCACGTGAATTTTGGCCGAATGATGTGAACTCACTTATTGATGGCAATTATAGTTTGGTGTAGCACTTATATGACTGAACTGCAAATGTTAAATCACAGCAGCAGATATCTGTAACGAATATTGACGTGATATTTTAGTACACATTGTCAACATTCTTCGTGTTACCTCTGACGGCGTTTCGTAACTGGTTTGAACATTCCAGAATCAGATTTTCATTCTGCAGCAGAGTGTGCACTGATATATGACACTTTCAGGCAGATTAAAACTATGTGTCGGACCGAGACTCGAACTCGGGACCTTTGCCTTTCGAGGGCAAGTGCTCTACCATCTGAGCTACCCAAGTACGACTCACGCCCCGTCCTCACAGCTTCACTTCGGCGAGGTACTGGCAGAAGTAAAGCTGTGAGGAGGGGGCGTGAGTCGTGCTTGGGTAGCTCAGATGGTAGAGGACTTGCCCTCGAAAGGCAAAGGTCTCGAGTTCGAGTCTCGGTCCGGTACACAGTTTTAATCTGCCTGAAAGTTTCGGTTTGAACATTAATATTTAACCTGTATTAATGAAGTTTTGAGGGTGATATCAAATGGAGGTGGTTATTTAACAGCTTCAGTTCTCTGGAAAGGTTTATTGGAAAAATTGTCAACATAAATGTGTATGAAAGAAGAAACTACAACCAGAGAATAATGTACTGTTTGAATATCAATTTACTGAGACTTCGTCTGATTCACAAAATTGCAAACTTTTACCCACGAACGGGGTTCAACGTTCTACGTTCGAAACTTTCCAAGTTGGTTACAATAAAGTGCAGCTACTCACAGAGATCCAATGTGGGCTGTAAGTATCGTATGGCAGCGAAACTTGGTACATATGGTTAATGCGGAACCGATTTACGCTAAAAAAAAATAGTTCCAATTTTGGGTAACAGGTGTAAATCTGGCGTTGCATAGCATGTCGACGACGTCTCCGGTGCTCATATTCAACAAACTGCGTAACCAGAGGTTAATAATAAATCGACATGATGGATTTATCACTTGTTCGACATTTTCTGTCTATGGTTCAAATGGCTCTGAGCACTATGGGACTTAACATCTACGGTCATCAGTCCCCTAGAACTTAGAACTAATTAAGCCTAACTAACCTAAGGACATCACACACATCCATGCCCGAGGCAGGATTCGAACCTGCGACCGTAGCAGTGGCGCGGTTCCGGACTGAGCGCCTAGAACCGCGAGACCACCGCGGCCGGCTTTTCTGTCTATGTCCCATTCCTAATCCATTACATATGGAAACATTTCTATACATCTTTCTTGCATTCACAGCGCCATATTTGCACCTGGCGACCAAAATTGGAGCTATTTTTTGCAACATAAATCAATTCCGCATTAACACATTAGAATATCTATCAAGTTTCACTCAATACGATAGTTACAGCCGACACTTGATATCTTTGAGCAGCTGCACTTTAATTGTAACCACGCGGTACTTCCTGTTAGCGAAAGCGTCTGCTATTAATGAATTGGACTTGATAGGAGGAGGATTCATGGTATGCTGACTGATGCGGATTTACATTGTTCCTGGTTAGACAGCGATTGTGCTCCTGCAGCGTGGCGACACACGGTCACAACATCAACTATATAAGAAATAAAAGTCCTTAAACATCAAATAATTCGTTGTAGGAAGCCAGCAGCTGACTTCAGGAGCGGGTCGGAACAGCGCAATTGCTCGCTGAGTTGCGCGACTGCTCTCACCCATTCATAATGTCGTCCGAGGCAGCACTGGAAATGTTGCAGTTGTGTCAAGCCTATCCATGTGGTTTATTTAACTGTCTAATTACTATGACCGGCAGACTAAGGAACATACCAAGCAGCGGGAACCTGAGGATTCAGCACTGCCGAAAATAGAGAAGATCAAACCAACATGAGGCAAGTAATGCTGAGTAGTTTTTTTTGGGTTTACAATGGGTGGTGGAAACAAGCTATGCTATTCAGAGCACACTTCCACGGAGTGTTCAAATGGTTCAAATGCCTCTGAGCACTATGGGACTTAACGTCTGAGGTCATCAGTCGCCTAGACTTAGAACTGCTGAAACCTAACTAACCTAAGGACATCACACACATCCATGCCCGAGGCAGGATTCGAACCTGCGGCCGTAGCAGCAGCGCGGTTCCGGACTGAAGCGCCTAGAACCGCTCGGCCACAGCGGCCGGCCCACGGAGTGTACTACAGAAATCTCATGACGAGGTTGCGGGAGGCTGCTGTTAAAAGCGAAAGCGTCACGAGAAGTGTCCAAGGTGGGGGGGAAGGGGGGGGGGGGGGGGTTCTATTCGACGACAAAGGCCAGTTCAATCCGTACAACTGCGTCTATTTGCTGTTAAATTTCGCTTCATCTCCCCCCCCCCCCCTCCGCCAACAAAAACAAAGTTCCCCGTATCTCACTACCATGGCATCCAGTGACTTCTTCCTCTTTCCTCGCATGAAGAAATCATTGCGTGGCTGGCAGTTCCTGAAAGACGACGAGGCTGTCTTTGAGGTGGAAGGTTTCCATGACGCTTTGAGTCCCAATAGCATAAGGAAAAATTTAACCTTAAAATGATTCAGAAAATTGATCTTCTTTGTCACAGTGAGCAACCAATACAAGAGGGGATTCACAAGAAGTAAATAATCAAATGTTTCATGGATGTGATTTCACTTTGCAACCACTGGCACGTTGTTTTCGACGACCCATCATTTCATGCCTTCTTAGGTTGTACACAACCTCATAGCGCTTTTATTTTGCATGTTGGTATTTTTTATTTGTACTTCACTGAGGCTATTTGGGTTTACGTATTATCATTTTGTCATTTTTAGACAGTGAGTGGAACATTTCCGGCGTATTCTTCTGTTTGAGTTCAAATAGAGGAGTGACAACAATGCAGGCAGCTAGGAACATCTGCGCCGGGTAAGGCGTAGACAATGCCATTGGACAGAGCACGGCAAGAAAATGATTTTCTCGTTTTGAGGAGGATCGTTTTGACATTGGTCATTTTCCACGTTCAGGATGACCTATGGGCTTTTACGAAGATCATTTAAACGCATTAAACCACAATGAACCACACCAGTGTACTCGAGAACTGTGATTCCACCATCGTGCGACATTTGCATGCAACGGGGAAGGCTCAAAAATCGGGTGTATGGGTACCGCATGCTCTAAGGTAAAATTACAGAAAGCAGCAGATGGCCGTATGTGTATCTCTGCTTGGGTCGTGAACAACACCGACCACTTCCATCCTGAATCTTTGCTGGTGTCGAGAAATAGTCTCTTTAACTAACATAAGGGAAAGGAAAGAATGGTTACGCCCAAACGAAGCAGCAATTCCATCTGCAAAGACTTGCGCGTATCCAAAAAAGATGTTATGCATCTAGTGAAACAGCGATCGTGTGGCGAAATAGAAATTGCTTCCCTGAGATGTAACAATCACTACTGACGTTTATTGTCAACAACTCAGACGTCTTGCAGACGTAGTCGAAGAACAACGACCAGGAAGACTGCGTGAAGTGATGCTACTCGACGACAAAAAAAATGGTTCAAATGGCTCTGAGCACTATGGGACTTAACTTCTTTGGTCATCAGTCCCCTAGAACTTACAACTACTTAAACCTAACTAACCTAAGGACATCACACACATCCATGCCCGAGGCAGGATTCGCACCTGCGACCGTAGTAGTCGCATGGTTCCAGACTGTAGCGCCTAGAACCGCTCGGACACTCTGGTCGGCTACTCGACGACAACGCCCGCCTGCATTCTGCTAGGCTGACGAAAAACATTACGCAGGAGTTGGTTTTGGAAGTCATTCCGCACCCGTACTATTCACTTGATCTTGCGCTCTCAGATTTTCACCATCAAACAACCTTCAAGACACTTCTTTTCTGGATGAATCTGCGCTCCGAACATGGCTCGAAGAGTTCTTCGCCTCAAAACCACGAGATTTACACAGTCGCGGTTCGAAAAGTTACCGCAGCGTTGGCAGACTGGTGTAAACCGTGAAGGAGAATATGTTATATATATCTGTTGTGTTAATTAAAATTATGAAAAAACGCTACGAACTTATTTACCACCCCAATACCTTTGAAAGTAATTTCGTATTTTTCTTACACAATCCCACTTCACTAAACTTACGTGAACTCATAATGTCCAGAACGAATATTAGTCCCAAATAATAAGCAAAATGGGTCTAAAATTAATAAATTTGGGAGTATATCAAAACTACGTGCTGCCTCAGTGGTTTCATTTCGAAATCACTCATGAAACAATAGCTCAAACTCAATTTTACGATCTAACTTAAGACATACTTATTTCCACTTTTAATGACCTCGTCATGACTGCAATAAAAAAAAAAAACATGTCAGACTCTCCTACAATCACGCAGCACTATCTGCTCGCCGACTGCTGCTTTGAACGCTGTGAGTGACTGCTACAATGCACTAGGTTAGTAGAAGTACCTGTGTATCACTAGGTGTGTCTGTCTTGCAATGCATAACGATATGTGGAAATTTGTGGTTAGTGCCTACAGGACCAAATTGCTGAGGTCATCGGTCTCTAGGCTTACACTCTACTTAATCTGTCTTAAACGAACTTACACTAAGGACAACACACACACACACACACACACACACACACACACACACACACACACACACATGCACGAGGGAGGACTTGAACCTCAGACGGGGGCAGCCACGCGAACAGTGGCACGGAATCTCAGACCGCACGGGTACCCCGCACGGCTCATGCATAAGGTATTGGTATTAAAAAAAAAATAGGAATAATAATAATAATAATAATAATAATAATAAACTGTCTTTTCAGTCGAAACTACTAGTACGCAAGAGGTTAACAGTCAAAATGCAGACTTTTATAACCATGGTCTCTACAAAGTGATCCATCTCTGAGTTAAACTTGTCGCATTGGAGGATGAATATGAAGAACACACTCATCAAGCTCGCATTCGGGAGGACGACGGTTCAGTCCCGCGTCCGGCCATCCTGATTTAGATTTTCCGTGATTTCCCTAAATCGCTCCAGGCAAATGCCGGGATGGTTCCTCTGAAAGGGCATGGCCGACTTCCTTCCCCGTCCTTCCCTAACCCGATGAGACCGATGACCTCGATGTTTGGCCTCTTCCTCCAAACAACCCAACCCCCATTCATCAAGTTTCATGGTCGCAGGGTGATTTTTTTTTGCGGGTGATAAACTTTTACGACTACTCCTCATACGTGGGCATTTTGTTGTTATTAAGTTTGTACCTCATAAAAGTCATCCGGTAATAACAGATGATTATGGCCTCTCCTTTGCTAACTGCACGGTGTTTTCTATAACCTCGTGTGTAGAATGATCGCTTTCGTAAAGGTGTTACAGAGGAAGAAAGGAAATGATGATGACGAGATCATTACAGACGGAATACAAACTGGGAAGGAAGAAAAGAAGGAAGATTAGTGTTTAACGGCCCGTCGACAACGTGGTTATTAGAGACGGCTCGCCCGCATCTCGTGGTCGTGCGGTAGCGTTCTCGCTTCCCACGCCCGGGTTCCCGGGTTCGATTCCCGGCGGGGTCAGGGATTTTCTCTGCCTCGTGATGGCTGGGTGTTGTGTGCTGTCCTTAGGTTAGTTAGGTTTAAGTAGTTCTAAGTTCTAGGGGACTGATGACCATAGATGTTAAGTCCCATAGTGCTCAGAGCCAGTTGAACCAGAGACGGCTCAGAAACACTGGTTGTGTGAGGATGCGCAAGGAAATCGTCCGTGCTCTTTTCAAAGGAGCCGTCCTGCCATTTGCATCAAGCTATTTAGTGAAGTCACGAAAAACGTAGATCTGTTTGGGCGAAAGAGGATTTGAAGCGTCGTCCTCCCGCACGAGCTAGGAGTGGAGAAGGAGATCAGCTGTATCCTCTTCGAAGGAACCATCCCAGTAGTTTCGTTAAGAGATTTGGGGAATCCACGGAAAATCCAAACCTGGACACCCGTATGGGCGTCTAAACCGTCGCCTTCCCCAGTCCGTGTTCAGCGTCGTAACTCCTGCGCTACCTGCATGCTGCATTAATGAAACATTACGTGCTGCATTTACAGATAAACATTTCCTGGAAATACCTATAGCCAGTAGTATAACCAATTTACACGTCGGTATTATTTAATAACTGCCCTTGAACAATGCTTTTGGCCCTAACCTCTCTTCCCTTTTACACGTCTGAGGTCATAATAATAACGACTTTAAACAAATAATTACAGTTCCTTGCAGATAATACGCTCATACAAAGACAATGAAAAGTAATAACTTTATTTATAAAAGGTGTCAGTCCGTCACTGACAGCCGTGCAGATTCCAAGAAAATCGTTATTGTAACTTCTCTGTTTTATTTCAATAAACTACTGTACAACAAGATCGCAGGGGAACTCCAGTCGTCAAAGCTGACAGAGTTATTCTCAAGGTGTCTCTGCAAGATAAATGTTTTACAGTTGTTCAGATCAGTTGTGCACTGTGACAACGTAAATTATGAAGCACATACAAGTTATTCCATGCTAACTTTGTCTACAAACAATAATGATGATGATGATGATGAAGTCCCATACTCCTTGACAGAGTGTAGAGGAACAATGCGGGAGACCCGCACCGCCGTACTAGGCAAGGTCCTAGTGGAGATGATTTGCCATTGCCTTCCTCCGACCGTGATGGGGATGAAATGATGATGATGAAGACGATACAACAACACCCAGTCATCTCGAGGCAGGTGAATATCCCTGACCCCGCCGGGAATCGAACCCGTGCCCCCGTGCTCGGGAAGCGAGAACGCTACCGCGAGACCACGAGCTGCGGACACAAACATAATAAGCTTATTGCACAAACAATAATAAGCGGTATAAAAGGAAAGTGGTAAAAATCTGATAAATATGCGCCTTCATTGTTTATTAGGTCACAATATTGTAATTAACTATGTCTGAAAGTGTAACAGAGGTAACCAGAGACGTGCTTTACGCTTCAGCTATTTGCACTCTTTTGCTCCTTGAACATTAGCAGGTCGCTGTGGGATGTTCGGTTGGCAACGCTATTCCTAGTCAGGCAGGAATCAGGCTTTCATAGTACACAGCGAAGCCGACATCTAGATCTTATTGCCACTAATACTGATTGGGGGTTACTGTAATACAGCATGATCTGGTGTACGGACGTCCCCACACTCACGTCTGTCTGTCTGTCTAATGCCAGTTTTAGGCAGATATAGAGGTTATGGTCCAGGTTCGATTATGCTTTAGATCATTGCGAACCTTTGTCGAGAATACTACTTAACTAACACCTTACGAGTCTGCAGTACTCTTTGGTACAGCTCAACAAGGTGAATAACATATCAGCATAGTAACAGCTTCAAACATTGGTGTTAAGGCTGTTGTTAAAAACTGCCGGACATGCCTTAGGACGCACGGTAGCACTTAAAGACGGGCACGGAAACTTGTGCTACTCATACGTGCTGCGTTCCACGCGTGCACGAGTGTGTGTGTGTGTGTTCTCCAAGTTCATATATATCGTTCCTTCATTCTCATAAAAGCTTCCAAGATACACGACGCTTTCACCCACTGCAGACGTCGCCGGGCTGAAACATGCGTCCGCTCGCTGCGGTGTCTGCCAGCTACGTGCTCGCCATGAACAAAGCGAACGGATGGTCTAGGTAGCGCACACATTCAAATGAAGCTACAAATCTCCCATCGGGGGGCAGATTATACTGGACAGCTTAACCTGTCCAGTTGCAGGACACAACACTAGATGCCACTAGCATTTGCAAAAGGGACTGGGAGAACCTAACAACCTCCTCCTTTCGTAACATACGTACGTCCTATTCTGTTTCTTTCAGTTCTCTTTATTACACTCAGTAATTTCCTCTGCTCTCCCACTCTTCTCGTTACTTTCTCATTCGTCACTCTTTCCATCCATCTCAGACACCGCTAGTGGTTTTCACACTGCAAAGTCTATGACGTTTACAGATAGGTGCCAGGGTTCTCTAAAGTTATACACTGTATCTCCTTTTCTTTTCATAATCAGCTAGTAAATAAAACGAAAAGCTAATTCCGAGGTAAGAGCGATAGGTACCATGTTTAGCCGCCGATGTCTCATTCCAGGACACAAAAATTAACTAAAAATGACGCGAAAAGTTTTTCGTTTTTCCAGTTCTAGAATTGACAAGGTTAATATTTTCCGGGTGGGTTCAGTCCGTGGCGTTCATGAGTTCGCACTATGATCCAATGATGTTCCGTGACGTCACAAATACTGTGCTATAATTGACTGACATAAGGAAGACGAGAAGCCCCCACAGCAATTTAAGTATCCGCGAAACTGCAGTATTTGTTGTGTCCCGTATTTATATGTGGGTAGTACGAAAATCTACATTAAAGATATCCCTAAAACTCGTTATTTTAATATGGTTCGCTGTGACAGACTGTCGGGAAATAGACGTCTGCAGCTAAATATGTTACCGTATTTGTTTCGATGAAATTACGTATATACCATTGTCTGGATTTACATATTTTTGTTCGTTATTGTTTGTTGTTTGGATCAGGCCCTAAGCTCATGTTCCTAATTTCTGCCTGACAAATTACTCTGAACTCATATTGTGTTCTTTTCAGACTCGCGGTATGCTACAGTTATTCTCAACAAAATAAAAAATAACGCAGGTATAGTATACTCTCGAAGAAAAACTTGCTAACAACATACAATCAACGATCAAGAACATTTTTAGGAACTAAACGTAATGGGACATTTTTTGCGCATTTATTTCCTCTAATAATTCGTGAAGCCCTTCCTAGGTGGTGCCATATATTTTGCAAAAACAGACATAATGTCTAATTGGATAGCAGCAATCAGTGATTGCATAATGTTACTTATAATCCGTCTTGATTGCAAAATTTTTTATTCATACGACCGGCTTCGGTTCATTCAGAACCATCTTCACATCTGATATTTCAGTTACAAGAGTAACCCGTCCAAATCCAGCAACTTTCACATGCTGCGTCACATAAAATTTTATGTGACGCAGCATGTGAAAGTTGCTAGATTTGGACGGGTTACTCCTGTAACTGAAATATCAGATCTGAAGATGGTTCTGAATGAACCGAAGCCGGCCATATGAATAAAAAATTTTGCAATCAAGACGGATTATATGAAACATTATAGGTGTCATGTATGTTATCGTATTCTAGTGCACTCTTCTAAGACATTTGCACACTTAGCACCAGTTATTTCATTTGTGCACGATACACGGGCTAATAGCAAAAATCAACAAGAAAATGAATATCAAACGTCGGTTAACATCAGAGTGTAATAGAGGTATACACAGATAAGGATTGGATAGTAAAGCTTCAGCTGCTCCGTTTATATCGTTTCGGTGTGAAAAACATCGGTCAGTATCAACAGTTCCAAAAAAGTCGACCGACATTATTTAAATCCGTGTGGCAAATATTCAAAATGCTTCCTGGCCATCTAAATTCTATAATCCATTATTGAGACATACATTTTATTATATCGTTTGGAGTCTCTCTGCCTCACAGCCTTTAACTACGAGCCACGCATGATTCAACTTATTTTTTCATTTCTCCACCATGTCCACATCTCAGAAACATACAACCTTCTTCTTCTTGTTCTTGCTTTCTTCGCTATTGTCTGTGTCTCAGCACCACACAAGGAGATAACGCATAAAAAACACTATCACTTTTCCTTCAAATCTTTATTCATACTACTGCAGAAAAGCTTCTTTTTATAGTGCCTCTGTACCTACTTCTATCGTACTATTAATTCATGTGCTGTACTTCCAGTAGTCTCTGTGGTACTTTCTAGTTACAGAGCGGTATTAGGCGCATGGTATATAGGCTGCAGCGTAGGGCCCCATTCCCCAAAGCGAGCCACACCACGAAAAATTAAAATAGAAACAAAAGTTCCAGAATGGAATTTCACTCTGCAGCAGAGAGTGTACTGATTTGAAACTCCCAGGCAGATTAAAACTGTGTGCCGAACTGGCATTTAGTTTGTTTTTGAGGCACGTGCCCACAACATCTTTTTTTCTTTCAGAAATGCTTGTCGCACAACATATTGAGGAGAAATTTTGTGACGTTTGAAAACAAGGACATAAGGTGCTGGAGGAAGCAAAATTGTTAGGACGTATCGTAAATCGTACTTGCATAGTTCAGTCGATAGAGTACTTGCCCGCTGAAGGCAAGGGTTCTAGGTTGGAGTACCAGTCCGGCACACAGGAAATTTAAGAAAGAAATGTATTTGATTTAATGCTTTGATGTGGGCTCTCTTATAAGCGTAAAAGACAAAGATGAAGTTTGGTATGGACTTATGCAACAGCTATTTTTCAGTGGATATCTGATATGAATTAGTAAAGCATTCAGCTCACAGTCTCCACACTCCCTCGCATCAAATACGCAATGACGGGAGAGCAAAATCACTTCACTTGGCAAAATCGCTAAGACGCCTGAGACAACAGTTTAATATTAGTAGTCTGAAGTGAGTTCGATTACGTGCAAATCCGGTATTGTGTAAATTGAAGGGGAGTGGGAGAAAGAAAAGCAAAGGAAAGAGAAGGGAAAGAACTAAAGATACCAGCTGCATCGAGACTTTGTGTGGAATCAGTGGCGACGAGTATGAATATATACTGGACCGTGACTCGAACCAAGGATCTCCAGCACACTAGACACTTGCGTTAACCACTGCATCACCCGGACACGGTGTTTATCGCAAATGCGCAGACTGTCTCGGCACGATTCCCGCGAATTCTAGATTCCTGCTGGAGGTCGAATGTAAATGTGCACCCACATTGAAGGTTGTAGATTCTTTACCCATCGAGGCGAATCAATTACATGAATTCGTAGCCTGTTCTTTCGGATATGTCCGAAAGAACAGACAGCACAATTCATATAATAAAATCTGATATTGTCAGTGTTTCATTTTAGCCAAACCTGGATCCGTCAGTGTTTGTACTTCCTGTCGCCAGACGCGGATCTGCATTTGAAGTTCGAGAAAACCATTTTAAGACAATTTTATTCGTTAAGAAGGTATTGAAGGCATCATACAAGTTGTCTTTAAGATCCACAGCATCTGACAGATAGCTTACTGACCCGCAATTTCCTCTTCATTCGGGAAAATGAGGAGACTGGACAACGAACAGATTGTGAATTTGTAGGAGCGTTGATAATCACGCAGCTGAGTGCCCCACAAACCAAATATCATCATCATAATCACGAATTAAAAACTTTTCAAGCATATACATATGCGCAGTACCAGTGACACGCGGGTGGCGTGATGTATCATGCAGCAGTGAACAACCCGTCTCAATATAGTTTTATTGCCATGAGTAAATTGTAGGCCTGCTTGGAGATTCTGTAGCGTACTCGGTACGAAATTTACGCCGACCAGTTGTTGTAGAGTTCGTCTCATGAAACCAAAACACACAGCGAGCGCGTTCTGCATCAGTGAAAGTAGCCATTTTAATTGCGCTCTACGCCGACGCTACTGGTGGCGGAATGGGGCACTGAAGCACTACGTAAATCAAACTAGAGTTTTTTGCTACACAACGACACATCTACCGATTCTGTAATTTACCTCAATAAATTTGCATATCTTTCCAAAATTGTAAAGTCGTTTCTCCTCACTCTGTTTAATAACAGTATATCAACTGGGCCAAGGAATGGATGAAACTCGTAAAAATCATACGCGCCCGTAAGGAAATAACCTTATTATCTTGTAGTGTCATGAAATGAACAGTAGGCCTACTATAAAAGTACTAAAATCGTATAAATTATAGTGAAATACGGCACCCATGATGAAAAATAATAGGTGGAAGATAGAACGAATGGCAAGGAAAATGAACTAATAAAAAACTAAAAATTGAGGATCTTACGGTATGCATAGGACGTATCACGGCGAGAACAAGCACGGACCGATACCAGTTAAGTACTGAGAACATGGATAAGTGTCAAGTCGACGGGGAAACGCCATGCAGATCCGCGGCAAGATGAAAGAAAGACGGCAAATACGAAAACCGTAATAAGAGAGTGGTATTCATGGTGTTAAATTAAAAAAGTGATAAAAACATGTAAAAAGAAAAATGATGAATTAAATACAAAAAGTAAAATGTTATTTATTCCGGTATATACTGCCAAAATTAGCAAGTACGTAGTGGTGTATTAACTCCTTTACGCTGTTTAATTTTTATTCTGGGTGTCGGTTATTGTTACTTTTTTTTAATACGACACTATGAATGTACGTCTTCCTCTCTGCGGTGCTGTTTCTGGAAAAATAGGTGGGGACCTCGGAAAGAGGCATTAGACGTATTTTACGACCACTTAAAAAGATAAAGGAGAAGCTGCGCCCGGTTAAGGACAGTCTCAGAAAGCAACTACATGAGTTAACTCATCCGTACTGTTACCGATCGCCGTAAAGAACACAAAGCGCACATTAAAAACCAAGAACTTGAGAAATAAACAATGTGGACCACAGTCTCAGAAATAAGCACACGTTCGCAGAAGAGCTTCTGTGAAGTTTGGAAAGTAGGAAACGGGGTACTGGCAGAATTGAAACTGTGAGGACGGGTCATGAGTCGTGCTTGGGTAACTCAGTCAGTCTGGTTTCCGGCAGCGCTGCTGTGAGGACGTCCTGTTTACGTCCCGTCCTCACTGTCGTGAGTGTACGTAGTTTTTTGTTACTTCGTCGCCGCTAGTTTAGAGTCCATCACTTCCGACATAATATTGCACATTCATACAGGTCAGTTTTCAACTCGATCATGCACGGCCGCGAGCCTTTAAGTGGAACGTTTTCTACGTGACAACGTTAAAATTGATCCGCAGGATTTCTTCCAAGGTCGGTGGGTGATTGTCCTCAGGAGGTGACCCCGTTGTCGTGGCTGGATCCGGTACTGCAGAACTCATCGTGGCCTCGCTATCGGGGGCGGCTATCGGACGGATGTGGTCGGCATCGGAAAAGGTGGCCGCCCGTGCAACTCCGGCGTAATTGAAATGAAGGGTCGTCTCCGTAGAAGGAGTCATAGCTTCACCTGTCGAGTTTTGAGCAAGCCGTCGCTAGAGAAAATCCGGCCTGAGGTGTCCTTCTTGGCCACAACTGGAACAAGTGCGTGGCTGTCCGTCATACATAATGATCGCCCTACATCCACCGACGACATGATAGGATGGTAAATGTTTTGTCAGTTCAGTTTTGATCTTTCGTACCCCGTTAAGAACTGCGTACGTTTTAAAAGTGGTCCATTTTTCGGCCATGTGGCTGACCACTTTGCCGTAAGGCTGAAAAGCCGCGGTGACTACGTCCGGTGGTACTTCGAACGGTAGTTCGAAGACTCGTAGCATACGGTAGCCAAGCCCCGCGTGATAGATAGAAAATGCCCCACTATGGCCATCTGAATGTTTGAATTTAGGATCGTTCGCATGTGCGCGCACGATTCTGTTGCACACCTCGTCACTTACTAACCTGACGTAGACAACACTGCTCGTGATAGAGAGATGCGGCAAGTAAACCGAGAACGTTTTATGTAACTGAAAAGTGAAGTACTGTTACACCGAGTTGCAAACTAATGTTTGAATGATCTTTCCGCCATTTGTCTGTACAAACTTCTTTATTTATATTACTGTCTTGATTTCGGCCTTAAGCCATTATCAAGTACAACAATGTTGGGTATATCTAGAGATTGTTAAGTGAAGGCATCGTCAAGATCTATACAGCTGTATGTCTCAGCGTACAGATATGTACAAAATCATACAAATGTATACACTTATCCTTAAAAAAGGTTGTTATACCAACATTGTTCTACTTAATAATGGTTTAAAGACTGAAATCATGACAGTAATATAAAAAAAAAGAAGACTGTACTGTCAAACGGCGGAAATATGAGTCAAACATTATTACATGTCTGTGACCCAAATACTTGAATATTCTTGGAAATTAATGTAATTATTGAGTCACTAAGAAGAATGAATCTCTTTGACACAAATGCACTGAGCACAACAGAGTCGGTGTTCCGAAATATTTTGCTGTAGCAAATTAATTCATCGATTCCAAAGGAAAGAGGTGGAGCACTAAAATACGGTAGAGTTTTTTTTCGGTATGTTGATGAAATGGCAGTCACGTATGTTTACAGGAAGGTCTTGTCGTAATGTCGACCCAGGAGTTGTGGAGGGAGACTTGTTATCGAGGTTGTGGTCACGAGAGAAGACGTGTTGGGGCCGAGGGATTCGCCGCAGCAGGGCACAGCCGCAGTACTACATGTAGCAGCTGCCAGCCGCCTCGTGAAACATTGAGCACCGGCGCCCGCTGTATAGGCTGCCCGCAGTACGGACCCCCCTCCTGCCGTGCACTCCCTTTAGAAACTCTGCTGCAGCCGCCTGTGTCACTGCGCGGAGCTGATGCGGGCACCGGCGAATGCAAATGCCGCATCGCAATTGGAAGTGGAGGGGCGGACCAAGCCATAGCCGACACAGCAGATGAAGTTTACACTGCTCATGAATGTAGTGGCGGCAACGTTGCGGCGTATGGATCGTAAAATTTTAATTCAGTTGCATGTAGACGGACGAAATCTGGAATTTTTCAACGTAACAACGAGCAAGGGGCTGAAAACTGTAGGAAGAAATATGTCTCTCAAAGTTGCAGACGATATGGTGATCGTAGCAACGGGTGAAAAAAAAAGTTGCAGAAAATACTGGAGCTCATTGAAGCTGAAGAAAACAGTTATGGAACGAAAATCAATATAAAGAAACCAAAAATAATGGCTCTAGGAGAGGAAAAAAGAGTAAAGATAATAATGAATGGACAAACATTAGGACATGTACATAGCTTTCAGTACCTAGACAGGCCAGTACTCAGGATCTAAAATCACCTAGGATGAACCTAACTTGCGGAACCTGCTGGAAGACCTTTGTGAGTACTAAAACACAAAACTAGTATTTTATAATAATCTTCGAATTTTTATTTAATCGTATGGCTAGGGCACCCGTCGGGCAGACCGTTCGCCGGGTGCCGGTCTTTCAATTTGACGCAACATCGGCGACCTGCAGTCGATGAGGATGATAGAATGATGATGAGGACAGCACAACACCTAGTCCCTTGGCGGAGAAAATTCCCCGAGCCAGCCGGGAATCGAACCCGGGCCCAGAGGATTGACAATCCGTCACGCTGACCTTTTTTTTTTTAATTTTATTCGTTGTTGATCGTTGTGTTTGGTCGTTGCGGACGTTACAAGACATCCGTTAAAGTTCGTTTGTTGATCTTTCCACTTAGTTTTTTTTTATTACAGAGGCCGACCAGCTCTCTGTCAGAACACTCTGAGCTACCGTGCCGGCATCTTATCACACACATCCATGCCCGATGCAGGATTCGAACCTGCGACCGTAGCAGCTGTGCGGTTCCGGACTGAAGCGCTTAGAACTGCTCGGACTCAGTGGCTGGCTTTTTAAAAAAATATAAATGGGGCCTCCCGTGGGGTAGACCGTTCGCCAGGTGCAAGTCTTTCGATTTGACGCCACTTCGGCGACTTACGTCGATGGGGTTGAAATGATGATAATTAGAACAACACCAGTCCCTAAGCGGAGAAAATCTCCGACCCAGCAGGGCATCGAGCCCGGGCCCTTAGGATTAACATTCTGTCGCGCTGACCACTCAGCCACCGGAGGCGGACACCATTCAGCTACCGGAGGATTTTCGAATTAAAAGCCTATAACTTATCATTTGAGGATCATTATATAATTAAATGAAACAAAATGGTTTCAGACATCTTTTCGAGTCTCAAAAATCTGTGATGCATATATACAGACTGAAACGAAGAATGAAAATTTGTACCAAATCTGGAATTCAAATCCCGATCTCCTGCTCTGTAGGCAGATGGGCTACCACCACGCCCCCCTTGAACATTAGCTTTGAACAGATGTATGAACTACCCTAGCACATGTACCTTCTCGATCCAAACTCCTATTCAAGCCCAGCGAGCAGGAGACCTGTGTCTGAAACTCGGCCTTGGTTCAAAATTTCATTCTTCGCTTCTGTCTGCACAATTGCGTAAAAGATTGCTGTACAATTTGTAAATTAATAAATTTACGAGATTTTTAAAAAGTGATAAGACCTGAAATAACTAAGGCATTAAACTCGATTTATTAAAAACCACCAAGATATCCGAGCGTGCTAAAGCGCCGCCTCCGAGTTTAAGGGTGGCGGAACTGCCCCGTATAGAATCCGACTCGCGGATTATCGCCGAGGGCTGGATGAGCTGGCCAGCCTGGATGTGCTTTTTTGGCGGTTTTCTACATCCAACTACGTGAATGCCGTGTTAGTACTCATGTCCCGCGTCTCATACACGTTATGCAAACATGTAGAAAACGTTCTCACAGTTGAACATGAGATGCACTACGCAGGTTCTGTATTGAGGGTGAGTGAAGGGGGAGAAGGGAAGGGAGGAAGGGAGGGGGAAATCTTCATAATTTAGTTGTATTGTCTGAAAATATCACTTTCAATACTCAGCGATGCCAGAATTTCCCGCTAAAACGCTCACGGGGGTCGCCTGTTCATTTGAAATTTGTAAAGCCCATTTTGACTCACCCCCTGTATTATCCTACACGTTTGTTTTTAGAACTTGAGTCGTGAACCATGGCCGCTTCCTTCTCTCCACCATTCTCACTTTGACTATCGTACCTTTTAAGGACGTTTTAAAACAAATTGAGTGAGAGTGGTGGGGGCGTCCAGCATTCTCTACGTTTCTCTGTCAATTATTTGAGTGTGAGTTTTGTACTTGTTGCGTACCCGTTTCTCTGGATGATTATTGTCCATTTCGTGTATTTAGTATCTAAACGTCGCTGAAGTTACATATTGATTTAACTGGACCTCTTTTCAAAATATATTTTACATTTTCCTGTTTTTGCTATTTAGCTCTACCTAATGAAGCATTTTACTGTTGCGAAACTGCTTCTACTAACAAAGGATTACCCAACAATTGCGATTTGTTCAAGAAGAATGTCCGTAATAATTGTGTTGCTCTATTTGGAAGAGCGGTATGAAGCGCAGTAATGAGCATCCTTGTAATTTAATAGCTTCACGGGATCTCATCAATGGGTGACATTATCAAGGATACCGATAATGTAGAAGCTGTGTGCTACTGACACTTTTCCAGCGATGCGTTCATACGTGTTTCACTAAGCACTCGTACGTCTCAAAGAACGTATAGTCAGTATTTCGTTAGTTAGAGTAGCTTTAGCTATGATTGGGATCCGGAAAGACCTGTCTTAAGCAAGTCGCTTCATCTTTGAGATTTTCCAGGGAGTAAGATAATGCTTGGTGCGGAGAACCAGTTAGTAAGGCCCACATGGATTGTGAACAGACGGACACTCGTCGCTTCTGCTTGTGCCGTGAATATGCTCTGCTTTCCTGCTTGCTGCCACATGGACGTGTCGAACTGTTTAGTACATGCGCTTTGTCTTGTGATGTTGAAATGGGCACACTGAAAAGAATTCCTCCAGGGCTGGGATGAGGTGGTAGTTGGCTTGCAGAGTCTGGGCTTAATTATACGCTGTGTGTTTTTCCATATTTATTAATGCAAGATACCATGCAACTGGATTTCGTGGGAGCAATGCTAGTGTTTTGTCCGATTTCACAATTTGATTGGAACACTTGCGAATCGACATCCATTTTCTATTCAGTTACACGGGGGTCTGCAAGTAGGTTATCTCATTGCTTTTCTACTCATTAACTAATATTACGGGCGTTAACATAATTATGGAATTATTTTTCTGCCTTCTCTAAATGTTTGCTCACAAAGTCACGTGGTCTGTCGAAGAGCACTTGGCTATATGAGACTCTGTACTCATTTGCTGCACAATATACACATGCACATTCAGTATTCATATGGTTTGCTATTCTTGCAACATTATTATTTTTCCTCTGATATTTATGCAAATTATCAACCGTGCTCAGTTGAGAACTTTGTTAGTGTGATAATTACGCTCGGTTTCAATATATCCAAGGACTAGAGACAATGAACTACCCTCAGCAGAGGCGATACTTTATTATTTTTTAAATGAAGCTTTCAGCCAACAAGAACAATGTGTGTTGCAGTACAGTTTCAAGGCACGTGTTTGTAGACATTTAACTACCAAACGAAGACATTTCAAGTCCCCCTTCTAGTAATGATTCGTTAACACAGACTGGGGATAGCTACAAGAGATCCTTTGTAAAGGTTATGGTTTCAGTTTATCTTGGGTTAGCTTATATTAAATCTCCATTTCATTGTTCCGTGCTTCCCGCGCCCGGGTTCCCGGGTTCGATTCCCGGCGGGGTCAGAGATTTTCTCTGCCTCGTGATGACTGGGTGTTGTGTGATGTCCTTAGGTTAGTTAGATTTAAGTAGTTCTAAGTTCTAGGGGACTGATGACCATAGATGTTAAGTTCCATAGTGCTCAGAGCCATCTGAACCATTTGAACCATCACTGTTCCGTTGCACCATGACAAAGTTCCAGGTCACTGCAGCATATAAAGTTAAGTTAGATCGCGTTTTCTTCACATGTGGGTCTGATTTTATATAAACGGGAATGTTTTCTGGGCGTTAAAACTAGTTATAATATAGAAACTACTCACAGTTTAAAATTCAATATTGTGGTGGGCTTTCAGGTGTCACACGGTATTAGCGTGGTGTCTCCAGGAGGCACTATTTTTTAAAAAAAGACATCATAATTACGACAGTGACTGCAACACTTTCTTTATTTCCCGATTGCAATTTCGGCGTTAGGCCATTATCAAGTGCAGCAAGACCCCGTGTACCTGGCTAGGCAAGTAATGCACTTGATAATGGTCTAAGGCCGAAACTGCAATCGCGAAATAAGGAAAGTGTTACAGTCACTGGCGTAAATATCTCTTTTATAAAGTTCTACATGACTGTGAATCCTAGGTATAAAAAGCACTATTTTTTGTCTCGTATGTGTAGTAGTAGTAAGAAAATTACTGGTGAACTGGTGATAGCAGAAATGGTGATGATTGTGGTGATGATAGCAGAAATAGTTGCAGAAATGGAAGCAGCACCAACCGTAGCATGAAGGGCGATCAAAAAGATTAGGTGGAAGGCCACACACTCAACAATTGGTACGCCAATGACGCAAAATCGCCGTAAGCATTGAAGCATTTTTTCAGGGAACCGAAGGTGTGATAATCGCATTTGGAGAGATTAGGACTGCCGGCCGAAGTGGCCGTGCGGTTAAAGGCCCTGCAGTCTGGAACCGCAAGACCGCTACGGTCGCAGGTTCGAATCCTGCCTTGGGCATGGATGTTTGTGATGTCCTTAGGTTAGTTAGGTTTAACTAGTTCTAAGTTCTAGGGGACTAATGACCTCAGCAGTTGAGTCCCATAGTGCTCAGAGCCAAAGATTAGGACTATACGGTGGGTGCTGGACTGTGTCCCATTTGAGTTGGCATTTCTACGTTACATTTGCGATATGGCGATGTGCTTTATCATTACGGAACTTTGAGCACCATTCCGCAAGAGTGTTTTCGACAGACATGCTGTCTCATAAACATTCTTTATTGGTTGGCTATGAGCACTATGGGACTTAACATCTGTGGTCATCAGTCCCCTAGAACTTAGAACTACTTAAACCTAACTAAGCTAAGGACATCACACACATCCAAGCCCGAGGTAGGATTCGAACCTGCGACCGTAGCGGTCGCAGGTGTTCGTCCTTCGACAGCCTAGAAAAGAATAACAACACGTTGGTTCTCTTAATAACAACATCGCCACAGTTCACGTTACCGCATTCACCACACGCAAGTCGGGAAGACACGACTGTCACACTAGTCCCTTGTCTATATATCGGAGCTTATATATCCGCATTGGATCACATTCGTTGCATATACGCTGCAGCGACACCCTCAGACGGAACTTTTTAATTGCCCCTTAAAGTAGTAGTAGTCGTGATGGTGAAGGTGGTGGTAGTGGCGTAGACGCTAATGTTGCTTCTTATTACGATTATGGTTGTGGTGGTGAATGATAAGTCTCATTCTGACTGCATTATACCTGACAGAAGAACACTACTGGCCATTAAAATTGCTACACCACGAAGATGACGTGCTACAGACGCGAAATTTAACCGACAGGAAGAAGATGCTGTGATATGCAAATTATTAGTTTTTCAGAGCATTCACACAAGGTTGGCGCCGGTGGTGACACCTACAACGTGCTGACATGGGGAAAGTTTCCAACCAATTTCTCATACACAAACAGCAGTTGACCGGCGTTGCCTGGTGAAACGTCGTTGTGATGCCTCGTGTAAGGAGGAGAAATGCGTACCATCACGTTTCCGACTTCGATAAAGGTCAGATTGTAGTCTATCGCGATTGCGGTTTATCGTATAGCGACATTGCGGCTCGCGTTGGTCGAGATCCAATGACTGCTAGCAGAATATGGAATCGGTGGGTCCAGGAAGGTACTACGGGACGCCGTGCTGGATCCCAACGGCCTCGTATCACTAGGAATTGAGATGACAGGCATCTTATCCGTATGGCTGTAACGGATCGTGCAGCCACGTCTCGATCCCTGAGTCAACAGATGGGGACGTTTGCAAGACAACAACCATCTGCACGAACAGTTCGACGACGTTTGCAGCAGCATGGACTATCAGCTCGGAGACCATGGCTGCGGTTACCCTTGACGCTTTATCACAGACAGGAGCGCCTGCGATGGTGTACTCAACGACGAACGTGGGTGCACGAATGGCAAAACGTCATTTTTTCGGATGAATCCAGGTTCTATTTACAGCATCATGATGGTTGCACCCGTGTTTGGCGACATCGCGGTGAACGCACATTGGAAGCATTTATTCGTCATCGCCACACTGGCGTATCACCCGACGTGATGGTATGGGGTGTCCTTGGTTACACGTGTCGGTCACCTCTTGTTCGCACTGACGGCACTTTTAACAGTGGACGTTACATTTCAGATGTGTTACGACCCGTGGCTCTACCCTTCATTCGATCCCTGCGGAACGCTACATTTCAGCACGATAATGCACGACCGCATGTTGCAGGTCCTGTACGGGCCTTTCTGGATACAGAAAATTTTCGACTGCTGCCCTAGCCGCACATTCTCCAGATCTCTCACCAATTGAAAACGTCTTGTCAATGGTGGCAGAGCAACTGGCTCGTCACAATGCGCCAGTCACTCTTCTTGATGAACTGTGGTATCGTGTTGCAGCTGCATGGACAGCTGTACCTGTACACGCCATCCAAACTCTGTTTGACTCAATGCCCAGGCGTATGAAGGCCGTTATTACGGCCAGAGGTGGTTGTTCTGGGTACTGATTTCTCTGGATCTATGAACCCAAATTGCGTGAAAATGCAATCACATGTCAGTTCTAGTATAATATATTTGTCCAATGAATACCCGTTTATCATCTGCATTTCTTCTTGGTGTCGCAATTTTAATGGCCGGTAGTGTAGTTCTCCAGTTTTCACTAGTTGTGATGCAGCGACCTCGCTTCCGTCGGGTAATTCCCTTATTCCCTAAACTCGCTTAATGCCGGCACATTGTTCCGTATCGGTAGGGCGCGCCACAGATGGCAGCAAGGTGGGTCCAGTATTGCAATGAAGCTCTCTGCCGCCAGACGGGAACGCTGCCGGCGTATTCTCGCTATTAGCCAGACGAGGTGGGCCGTAAAAGTAAGTTGGCCACCAGGCGGAAGCGCGCACCGCGCACCGCGCTTTCATCCGGCTTATCGGAGCCCGCAGCGTCTAGCGTGCAGCATTTCGCTCTCTGCCGTACCAAACCATACCATATCGCACAAGCGGGACGGTCGCTTTCCCCAATAACGAAAATACCTATACTGCGCTCCGCCAACCGACGCAACAGAACGACGTGATTCTTATCCCGTACTGCTCCCACAAACTGCACGTTACGAGCGCCATGTTGTGTCGTTAATGTAAATGTACAATGGAAATGGATTCCCCGCTTCTAACTTTATTTGGGTACCTTCGAGGGAAACTTTAACTCACCTTTTATCTCCGTACGTAGCTGTTTACCACTTTGTAATCTACGCCTAACTTGCTGTGTTTCGAAATAAACGCAGGCATCGTAAGTGCTTTAATACCGATATGACTGCCCTTTCGCATACATGGTCTGTGATAAAGGATTATTTGCTCTTTTCGTTGTTCTTCCTCGCCCATTTCGTTTGTACCTATAATAGTCAGACCCTTTGTATCTTAAACGCTTTGTTTTGTTTCTTCAACACAAGTTAACAGTGGCTGTTATTAGCAAACCTTATGAACAATTATGTAATACAAAACTTTATGTATTTACATGATTTTTACACCTCTTAATAGCTAGTTCGGGTCCGATAGTTTGTTGGTAGGGTTGTGGAGGTATGTGACATTAGCTCTCTATGCACAGGTCATGTAATTCACGTATACAGGGTGAAGCGAAATTCGTGCACTCGGGCTTCTAAGCGCGGCTCGTCACATGCCAGCGATAAAAAAAAGGTTTCTCACAAAATTTCGTTCAGCTTGTACACTCGGCAAAAAAAGGACGTTGAAGAGTGGCAGTCCGGCAACACTGTAACTACATGAATGGTAACTACCTCTGTTGGAACACAACATTCGTGTTATATAGTTGGTGCAGTGCATTGAGGTTTGGTTTAGCATCCAGGAGGTCACGGGTTCGGTCCTGGTTTTGGGCGGATTTTTTTAATTTGCTGATTTCATTCTGACATTTCATACTGTAATATACACAGTTTCTTAGGTCAAATTTTAACGATGATTTATTCTTGAACGTTACTTAAATTAACTTAATTTGGTCTGGAGTTCATTTGATGAAAGAATATAACAGTTTCCAGCTTCACAAAATTTATTGACAACTGAACTGCATACTCGTCACGTTAACAAAACACTAACTGACATACTTCACAAATCTCTTTGACTGACTGACAAAACAACAACGGAACAACTAACTTGCAGCCTCGCTGCATCGCTTTATATAGAATTTAAACAATAAATTTCAAAATAACGAATTATTAATTTTGTACAATTTTGATGTTACAATTGAAATTCACAAAACTTAAAGAAACTGATGTTACAGCCAAATAAGGTATAAAATACAATATGGTATTAGATAATTTTTTAGTATTATCTGTAGTTTTAAATATAAAAAAAATCAATCTGAACTTTAATTACAATAATGTCTCTTGTATTATTCTAGTTACGTAATTAATTACAGTTTGGATTTGGTTACTAACATTCAATGACAGTACAAATCTCGTGCTTTATCCGTAAAGTTTACAAATAGGGCCTTCAATTCTGAAAATCGGAAAATTGTGTGGTGCAAACAATTGGAGAGTTAATTAGAAATTTAATTACAATGGATATTAATTACAGAGGAGGACATAAAAATAGATAACAAATGAAAATACATCACTTGGTAATAATTTTTAAGCCGTTTCTCAAGATAATGAGGCTCTCTCTTCAACCCACCAATCAACTGCTATTAAGGTAATTAGGGGCGCCAGCCACTTATGCCAACATTTCCACAGCCTCTTAACATTTGTTACTAAATATCTCTTACTTCAACTTCTCAACTAGGTTTTTTACTTGGAACCTGTACATAATTTTGTTAATGACAACAATCCATAGACAATTACGATAATATACGTCCTTCCAGAATATTCTATACGTGTTTGCAAATAATAAACTGTATTTTGGCAAACTGAACTGGATAATGCATCCAGAACACACACAAAAGTCTCCAGGAAGCACTGAATCATCCAAAAACCACCCAGATGCATAAAAAAGGTGGTATCAGACATTTCATATGAATCTACGCGGAGGCTGTACCGTTATAACATGTATATTTGTTCAAATGGTTCAAATGGCTCTAAGCACTATGGGACTTAACATTTGAGGCCATTAGTCCCCTAGACTTAGAACTACTTATACCTAACTAACCTAAGGACATCACACACATCCATGCCCAAGTCAGGATTCGAACCTGCGACCGTAGCAGCAGCGCGGTTCCGGACTGAAGCGCCTAGAACCGATCGCTCGCAGCAGCCGGCTACAACATTTGTAACGCTGAACATAACAGATACGTGGTTAGACAGATAAGAAATACGCAGTTGAAACAAATGACCTCTCATAGGACAGGATAACTACAAAAACAATATCAATTTCGAGATGCTAAGGATGATAACACAATACAGTAACACAACATCTACTTGTCATTTATACTACATGTAATATCAGCGCTCAGATGTCGCACATTAGCAACCAGTGACAATAATAATATCCATATTAATGACCGCATGACCTCCACAACAGAATACTTTGTCCTCAGAACAACAGATGCTCAAACCGAACTCCCTGCACGTTCAAACGTAGCGCAACCCGCTGAATCATATAGCTCTGGAACGTTCGCAGCAAAGCTTCGTCCACAGTAACAAAACAGCATGAACACGTGCTACCAATTCTTCCACATTTATTCCTTCAGGTATCCCCACAGGAAGAAGTCCAGGGGATTTAGGTCAGGTGAATGCAGTGGCCATACAACTGGAGCTCCACGTCCGAGCCTTTTCCCTGGAAATATTCTGTCCAAATACCGTCTCACGTAAATTCCAGTGTGGAGGTGCACCATCATGTTGGAACCATATCCTCTGCCGAACATGAAGTGGAACATCTTCCAGAGCATAAATCAGATAGTTTGAGAGTAATGGATGCTAACTTCATGCTGTCAACAGGTCAGGCAACATGTAAAGGGGCCAAACATCTGTCGCCCAATATTCCGGCTTAGAGGTTGATACCAAAGTGAACTTGACATCCACGGTCGCGGGGGGCGTGCGCGTTAACCTCACACCAATGGAGGGCATTGTGCATATTGAAGACACCTTCACGAGTGAATGCTGCTCCATCCGACTATATTACAGTGTTCACAAAGCCATCGTTGGCTTCCTGTTATTGTTGGAACCATTCACAGAATTACATCCTCTGATAGAGATCTGCAGGATGCAGATGTTGTGCGAAAGCATAATGAAAGGGGGTGCAGCCCATGCTCGTGCAGCATGTTAACAACCGTGCGTTTCGAGACACGCAGCTGCCTTGCTGCGCTACGTGTACTTCGCTGAGGTTCTTGGTGTATGACCTCCAGAATAGCTCCCTCAGTAGCTGCAGTAGGGCGAGTCTGTGGACGACCTCTGTCATGCGATGGTGGAAGGAGAGAACCTCACTCCCGAAGGTGCAGCTTCAGATGGCGAAACACATTTTTATCTGGATGGCATCTATGAGGATATCCTGCATCATATTCAAGAGCGGCAACACCAGCCCGGTTATCAGATGCACCAAGGACCAGAAGTATATCTACATATTCATCGTTTGTGTATGCTATACATTTGCCACACTGGTTTAGAGGTTTACAATGAGAAAATTCGATACCTGTACGCTTGCACATTGGAGTCTGTCACGGTGGCGTTACTCCACTCACAACTAGTCCCTGTCTGGTGGACAGCGCATTCAGTATAAACACTCAGCCAGTCCGGCGCGCTGTTCCACCTAACTCATATTACCCATCACATAGATGTTGTTCTGCATGATTAATCCCGACACCGCTAATTGTGAAATGTTCGGTTATTAATTACACTTTTTCCCGTACGGTAACAGATAGGTTTCCACAATCCCATCTATGGCATAATAATAATGATAATTCATTGAGATACATACTAAACAGCATGCGATTATCAGATTCCATGTTGCAAGGCATAATTAGTGGGACCATGGTGATAATACATACAAATAGTAACCGAGTCTGGACATTATTCGCAAAGCACGTTGTTACTCCTACTGGGCCCGCAGCGGTGGCCGAGCGGTTCTAGGCGCTTCAGTCCGGAACCGCGCAACTGCTACGTTCGCAGGTTCGAATCCTGCCTCGGGCATGGATGTGTGTGATGTCCTTAGGTTTAAGTAGTTCTAAGTTCTAGGGGACTGATGACCTCAGATGTTAAGTCCCATTGTGCTGAGAGCCATTTAGTCCTTCTGGTAACGTAAGACCCTCACGAAATGTAATGGACCTGAACGAGGCAAGAATAATTGTTGTTACTAATCTATGGGACCATT
The DNA here is from genome assembly GCF_021461385.2 of Schistocerca piceifrons. Classification (NCBI taxonomy): domain Eukaryota; kingdom Metazoa; phylum Arthropoda; class Insecta; order Orthoptera; family Acrididae; genus Schistocerca; species Schistocerca piceifrons. The sequence goes on along the minus strand of NC_060145.1, from coordinate 264,757,458 downwards.
GCAGGAGGGTACAAAGAAAACAGGTTTTGCATCTAGTAGATGTGGTGCGAATAAATCCACGCCCATGACATGGAAAGGGCTTCTTTCAAAGCTGACCAATCTTCCATTTCTACGATTGCAGTATGTAAGTGCAAATGTTTTATGATGAACCCGCTGCAATCGCTGTTCACGATTAAGATGCCAAGATACTGTACCACCGGGACTACATTTACCAAATAAAAAATATATGCCTCAACGCAGGATCGAGCCATCGACCTCCTGCATCCTAACCCAAAACTCTTTCCCCTGCACAAACTATACAACAAGGCAAATGTGTGCTGACGGAAGTAGTTACCGTACCATGTGGTTACAGTGTTGCCATATTTCCACTCTTTAACATCCTTTATCTGCCTAATGTTGTCGCCAGACGAAATTTTGTGAGAGACATTGTTTTAGTGCTTGCATGTGAGGAGCCGCGCTGCGAAGCCCGAGTGTGCGAATTTCGCGTCACCCTGTAGAATGGGCCGTTGACTTGCGCACACGGTGATGGCGCCCGAGAGCATCCCAAATGGGTTCCATAGGATTTACGTGAGGCGAATTTGGTCAGCGAGACATCAACGCGAGTTCACTACAATGCTCCTCGAATCACTGTAGTACTGTTCTGGCTTCGAGTCACCAACAATTATACTGCTGAGAGATGACATTGCCGTCACGGAAGACATAAAGCATGAACGGATGTAGATGGTTCGCAGCTGTCAGCGTGCCTTTGATAATTACCACAGGATCCATGCAAGCGCAGGAGAATATCTCCCGTAACATACTACTGCTCCCAACAGCCTGCGTCCGGGGCGCGCTGAACGTTTCGAACCACCGTTGACCTCGATGACGGCATTTGTGGAGTCGAAAATCGGCCCAGCGTAGCAAAAATGCGATTCACCCGAAAAGCCGACACGTTTCCATTGATCGACGGTCGAATCCTGATGGTCCCGTGCCCACTGCATTCGTAATTGACGACGTCGCCGCTTTCGAGAAACTAGGTCACAGGTTCTGCTTAATAATAATCTGCCGTGTGTCAAAGTCGCTTATCTCAATGTATTTTCCTATTTTCAGCTCATATCTCCCCTAGTGTGGTCTTCCGTCCGCGTCTACTGCGCTTACATACACTTATGTCCAAAATTAAAGCAACAAACCGAAACATTGTAGGTTTGCTTTTATTTTGCCACATAACAGTAGCCGTTCGGTGTGGCCGCGCGGTTCTAGGCGCTTCAGTCTGGAATCGCGCTGCTGTTTCGGGCGCAGGTTCGAATCCTGCCTCGGGCATGGATGTGTGTGATGTCCTTAGGTTAGTTAGGTTTAAGTAGTTCTAAGTTCTAGGGGACTGATGACCTCAGCAGTTAAGTCTCATAGTGCTCAGAGACATTTTGAACCACATAACAGTATAAATAGGTGATAGTAAAGAAGAAACAATGCAAAGAATTCAGAACGTAAACAACTGCAACATGCATAGAGGCAGACACAAATGTACTTCGTTTTCTCCGACTTAACGGAGTTGCACACAGTTAAGATGGGGTGTGACTCCATATGGCAGCAATTCAGGCCTGACAACGATTGGGCATGCTGTGACTGATATCAGTCTCATGTTGAGGCAATAACGTCCATTCTATCTGCAGAGCTGCTAGCAATCTTGGACAGTGGCTGGTGGATGCTGAAGTGATGCAAGCCGTCTCCCTAGTGCATCCCTGTTATGCTCTATGGGATTCAAATCGGGAGAGCGAGCAGGTCACGCCATGCGTGCAATATCTTCTGGTTCCGAGAAAACGTAAACCACCCGTGCTCTATAAGGTCGAGCATTATCGTCCACACTGGACTCGCATTCGGGAGGTCGACGGTTCAATCCCGCGTCCGGCCATCCTGATTTAGGTTTTCCGTGAATTCCCTAAATCGCTCCAGGCAAATGCCGGGATGGTTCCTTTGAAAGGGCACGGCCGACTTCCTTCCCCATCCTCCCCTACTCCGATGAGACCGATGACCTCGCTGTCTGGTCTCCTTCCCCAAAACCAACCAACCAACTAACCATTATCGTCCATCAGTACGAAGTCTGGCCCCACAGCACCTCGCAACAGCCGCACATGAGGTTCCAAGATCTCGTCACGATACCTGACAGCAGTTAAACCTTGCCGGTTCACCCGTGCAATTTCGTGCATAGGGGTTCGAGTTGTAAACGTAATCCTTGCCCAAAAAATTAGGGATCTCCTCCATATCGTTCTCTTTCCACAACGTCTGGGTCACGAAATCGCGTCTCACGTTCCCTCCAGATGCGAATCCATCGAGAGTCACTCGCTAGACTAAATCGGGACTTATCTGTGAAAACAATACTGGCCCACTGTTTCACTGCCCAGGTGTCTTGTTGATGACTCCACCCTAGACGATCCTTTCTGTAGAGACGCGTCAAGGGCAGACATACAGCAGGTGTTCGACAATAAAGGGCCACCCTGCCGAAGCCTTCTGCACACCGTTTGTCTCAATACAACACGTCCAATGAATGCTGCGAGCTCACATGTCAGCTGCCGTGCAGTGCTAAGGCGGTACTGTCGTGCCCTTAAAGCCAAATAACGGTCCACTCCTTCTGATGTCACACGTGGTCGGTCCTGCCTTGGTCATCGCTATTCAATACCTGTCTCTATATAATGTTGCCACACCCAAGAAGAAACAGAGCGATTCACGCTAAACCATCAGGCCTTTCATATGGCCCTCCACCGCAGAACGTCTTCTCTGTGCTATACCGCACTGTCTGTGACTGTGTAAACGGCGACTGTGGATGCGGGACTACCGGGAAAACACTGCCTCGCTTCATAGCTGTCCTGACGTCATCGTTGGCACCGTTGTCCTTTGACCGGAATGCCATCCTCGGTACAGAACGAGATCGTACGGACATCTGGTTTACAGTGTGTATGATTATATTGCGAATTAGCCACCGGGCGAGGAAATAGCGGTTTGTTGCTTTAATTTTGGACACCAGTGTACTTTTGTTAACAAGTTACTTGCTGGCAACGTCACCAGGTGGTAACAAACATCGCTGTGGGCAGTGGTCATAATGCATTATCAGTAACAGGTTCAAAATTTATACCAATAAATGGAATATATATATATATATATATATATATATATATATATATATATATATATATATATATATATAGCGTGGTACATTGATCGTGATCGGGCCAAATATCTCACGAAATAAGCGTCGAACGAAAAAACTACGAAGAACGAAACTTGTCTAGCTTGAAGGGGGAAACCAGATGACGCTATCGTTGGTCCGCTAGATGGCGCTGCCATAGGTCAAACGGATATCAACTGCGTTTTTTTTTTTAAATAGGAACCCCCATTTTTATTAGATAATCGTGTAGAACGTAAGGAAATATGAATGTTTTAGTTGGACCACTTTTTTCGCTTTGTGGTAGATGGCGCTGTATTAGTCACAAACATATGGCTCACAATTTTAGGCGAACAGTTGGTAACAGGTAGGTTTTTTAAAGTAAAATACAGAACGTAGGTGCGTTTGAACATTTTATTTCAGTTGTTCCAATGTGATACATGTACCTTTGTGAACTTATGATTTCTGAGAATGCATGCTGTTACAGCGTGATTACCTGTAAATACTACATTAATGCAATAAATGCTCAAAATGATGTCCGTCAACCTCAATGCATTTGGAAATGCGTGTAACGACATTCCTCTCAACAACGAGTAGTTCGCACATACATTGACAATGCGCTGACGCATTTTGTCAGGCGTTGTCGGTGGATCATGATAGCAAATATCGTTCAACTTTTCCCACAGAAAGAAATCCGGAGACGTCAGATCCGGTGAACGTGCGGGCCATGGTGCTTCGACGACCAATCCACCTGACATGAAATATGCTATTTAATACCGCTTCAACAGCACGCGAGCTATGTGCCGGACATCCAGCATGTTCGAAGTACATCGCCATTTTGTCATGCAGTGAAACATCTTGTAGTAACATCAGTAGTACATTATGTAGGAAATCAGCATACATTGCACCATTTAGATTGCCATCGATAAAATGGGAGCCAATTATCCTTCCTCCCATAATGCCGCACCATACATTAACCCGCCAAGGTCGCTGATGTTCCACTTGTCGCAGCCATCGTGGAATTTCCGTTGCCCAATAGTGCATATTATGCCGGTTTACGTTACCGCTGTTGGTGAATGACGCTTCGTCGCTAAATAGAACGCGTGCAAAAAATCTGTCATCGTCCCGTAATTTCTCTTGTGCCCAGTGGCAGAACTGTACACGACGTTCAAAGTCGTCGCCATGCAATTCCTGCTGCATAGAAATATGGTACGGGTGCAATCGATGTTATGTATCATTCTCAACACCGACGTTTTTGAGATTCCCGATTCCCGCGCAATTTCTCTGCTACTAATGTGCGGATTAGCCGCGACGGCAGCTAAAACACCTACTTGGGCATCATCATTTGTTGCAGGTCGTGGTTGACGTTTCGCAGGTGGCTGAACTCTTCCCATTTCCTTAAACAACGTACGTATCCGGCGAACGGTACGGACGCTTGGATGATGTCGTTCAGGATACCGAGCAGCATACATAGCACACGCCCTTTGGGCATTTTGATCACAACAGCCATACATCAATACAATATCGACCTTTTCCGGAATTGGTAAACGGTCCATTTTAACACGAGTAATGAATCACGAAGCAAATACCGTCTGCACTGGCGTAATGTTACGTGATACCACGTACTTATACGTTTGTGACTATTACAGCGCCATCTATCACAAAGCGAAAAAAGTGGTCCAACTAAAACATTCAGATTTCTTTACGTTCTACACGAATATGTAATAAAAAATGGGGTTCCTATTTTAAAAGAAACGCAGTTGATATCCGTTTGACCTATGGCAGCACCATCTAGCGGGCCAACCATAGCGCCATCTGGTTCCCCCTTCAAGCTAGACAAGTTTCGCTCTTTGTAGTTTTTTCGCCGCAGCAGACAGGTGACGGCAGCTAAAACACCTACTTCGGCATCATCATTTGTTGCAGGTCGTGGTTGACGTTTCACAGGTGGCTGAACACTTCCTGTTTCCTTAAACAACGTACGTATCCGGCGAACGGTACGGACGCTTGGATGATGTCCAGGATACCGAGCAGCATACATAGCACACGCCCTTTGGGGATTTTTGTTCTGGCTCTGAGCACCATGGGACTCAACTGCTGTGGTCATAAGTCGGGAATTTTGTTCACAATAGCCATACATCAATACAATATCGACCTTTTCCGGAATTGGTAAACGGTCCATTTTAACACGAGTAATGAATCACGAAGCAAATACCGTCTGCACTGGCGTAATGTTACGTGATACCACGTACTTGTACGTTTGTGACTATTACAGCGCCATCTATCACAAAGCGAAAAAAGTGGTCGAACTAAAACATTCATATTTCTTTACGTTCTACACGAATATGTAATAAAAAATGGGGTTCCTATTTTTAAAAAAAACGCAGTTGATATCCGTTTGACCTATGGCAGCACCATCTAGCGGGCCAACCATAGCGCCATCTGGTTCCCCCTTCAAGCTAGACAAGTTTCGTTCTTTGTAGTTTTTTCGCCGCAGCAGACAGGAATGAAGGGTGTGGTGCTGGGTCAGTTTGCGGACGTGCATGTCCGCTCACACACTTGCGTGCTGGCCGCACATTTGCGCTTGACGTTGCGTGAGTCCACGCTTCCGGTGTGGCCCAGGGACCGTAGTGCTGCTTGCTGCGTGACACCTAGTGGCCACCTGCAAGAGATCACAAGCGCACGCTCACACATGCTTCCCAATGCGTAAGCACACCGGACAGAATATTGCGCATCCCCTTGAACGACCACGCAAGGCGCTTTGAAGCTGTACGGCGACTCCCACCGTTGAGGTTATTTATGTCAAGAAGGTGGTGTGTATGCGGGGTTGCATGGGATTAGCGCAGTGAAATAGATACAAGGGAGAACGTAACAGAACTAGAGAAAGGAACTATCGTGTTATAGTCGAATCTGGCTGAATATTTGGTTCTGGGGACAATTTACTACTAATCCATATCGGATTTGAAATCACACACGTAAAATTCCCTTAGATGGTGACTGAACTAACGTTTATGGCCAGATCGAGTGTCCCATCTTTTATAACTTATGCACGTGTAAACAGGTAGCTACATGTTCCACTCAGTTTGTGTCCTGTGAAGTGACTGTTCGAGTGCAGTAACCTAAAAACGAAGTGACACAATAATCCGTGTGTAGCAAACAGACAATTAACACAGTCACTTATTAAAGTTATTAACACACTAACTTTCAGATCTAATAATCAAATCAGTGCAAACATGACATGCACAGTAAGTATAATTTGGAAATAACGCAGTTCACATGCCGATACCATTGTCACAGTGAGCATTATTGAAGTTCGACACAGTCCGTCATAATAATTACACCTTACAGTTAGTCGTTTAAACAGTAAATAAATCATGGAATAAACACCCACATACAAAATTTAAATAAAACGTGCTACATATTACGATTTGTAATTTGTGCTAACTCACCTGCAGTACATTTCCCTTTATCGGCGGACATTGATCTTTCACATACCGTAACCTTCCGCAGACTGACGTAAAATGGCTTCCGAAGAGCCTCTGTTATAAGATTACAATAATCAGAACTCTATCTGCTGTTGCTCAATGGCTTTTACAAATTACAATAAAATATTTACGTAAATTGCCTTCAACGCAATCAAAAATGGTTCAAATGGCTCAGAGCACTATGGGACTTAACAGCTCAGGTGATCAGTCCCCTAGAACTTAAACCTGACTAACCCAAGGACGTCACACACAGCCATGCCCGAGGAAGGATTCGAACCTGCGACCGTAACGGTAGCGCGGTTCCAGACTGCAGCGCCTAGAACTGCTCGGCCACCCCGGCCGGCTCAACGCAATCTTTTATCCTTCAAGTATCCTCTGAGCAGGACATGCCTTTCAATAGTGGACATCGAGGGATTACTATTGAGGTGCCTCTTGCTATTTGAAGAGAATGTTCCTGCTTTTTAAATTAATTTTACGTGCATATAATGAAAATGAATGTGTTACAGTGATATCATGTACGTGCAATTCCATTTTTGTCTAAGAGTCAGCGCATGTACTACGATGCATCGTTCATCGCTGCATTTGTTCTGATTGAGATCGCATCTGTACTAATCTGTACTAATGAATGTAAATTTATTGTTTTTATTGGAATAAATAACAACTTAAGAGTTATTTAACTTTCTTTTAGTAATTTCCACCTTTTTATTATCCTTAGGAATTAAATGTGGCCACTGTGATTGTACAAGTGGAAGCTAATGTGGATTTGCATAATAAAGTTAACTGATTTTCATTTTTAATAGTAATTTCTTGCGGCTATCGTTTACCAGAACCTGCATATAGTTTTCTTACATTGAAGTTACGTGATTTTATTAGGTTACGCGATCTAATTTTCAGTAAATAGATTTTTCAAACGCAACCGTACAAGCCAAAGCTATTCAGTAACTTTGACTTGAGCATAAAATCTGTTTGTTTTGAGAATTTAAGGACTAAAATCAAAATAAGAGTTGAGTTAAGAATTTGCGACATGCAGTCTGTGTTAACAATTCGGTGCTTGACTGACGAGGGGACCTTCTGGGAGGTGCATCAAGTTATGAACTCCCACTTCGCCTGCTTATAGTGTGGGTAGGCACCTATCACAGCCTAAAATTGTAGGTGCCAATGCGGCCTCGTTTTTGAAATATTGCCTGTTAAAGTGTGGGCAGTTCTTTATATACAGAAAAGTTTGACGATTGTGGCAAGTGAGCGAGTAGCCGAGGGACAAGCGAGCGAGACTCCCGTACAGTAGACCCTGGTGATGAATTTCCGACAGGTGCCAGTGCTATTCGTAGCCTTCAAAGTGGAATCTCTAAGGGAGGTGCGTTCCAAGCAGAGAGCTGTCACAGGGCTTCTTTTCGCAGAAAACTAGAATATCACAAACATTCAAATGCGCTTGCAGAATATCTAAGGAGTCCTGTCAGTGAACAATAGCACTGTGAGTCGTTGGGTGGGGCGTCTGTCATAATAGCAATAAGATCGCACAAAACCCATCTCCCTCTATTCGGCCGGACGTACATAGCTGTGACTCCTGCAATGTTAGAACGTGCGGGTAATCTCATTCGAGATGATCGAGGGATCACAAACACCTAGCTGCAAAACTGGACGTCTGTACGCACCCGAGAGGAGCTCACAGCACTTCACGGTACTGTTCTTCCTCACCTTCCCTACAGACCGAATCTCTCACCTTCCGACTTCAATGTGTTCAGCCAAATGACGGATGCACTACAGGGGAAACAGTGCGTAGATGATATGGAGGTTACGTTGGCTCAGACGTCGACCAGTAGAGTGGTGTAAGGTCGATCGATGAAAGCAGGAAGTACAAAAATGTTCCGGGAAACTCAGGAATACAGAAATACAAGTGGATGAGGAATGAAATAGATAGGAAGTGCAGGGAAGCTAAGACGAAATGACTGGAGGAAAAATGTGAAGACATCGAAAAAGAAATGATTGTCGGAAGGACAGACTCAGCATACGGAAAGTCAAAACAACCTTCGGTGACATTAAAAGCAAGGGTGATAACATTAAGAGTGCAACGGGAATTCCACTATTGAATACAAAGGAGAGAGCGGATAGGAGGAAATAATATATTGAAAGCCTCTATGAGGGGGAAGATTTGTCTGATGTGATAGAAGAAGAAACAGGAGTCGATTTAGAAGAGATACGAGATCCAGTATTAGACTTTGAAAGAGCTTTGAAAGAACTTTTCACGGCACAAGGCCAAATAAGGCAGAAGGGATAGATAACATTACATCAGAATCTCTAAAATCATTGGGGAAGTGGCAACAAAACGACTATTCACGTTGCTGTGTAAAATGTATGAGTCTGGCGACATACCATCCGACTTTCGGAAAAGCATCATCCACATAATTCCGAAGACGGCAAGAGCTGACAAGTGCGAGAATGATCACACAATGAACTTAACAGCTCATTCATCCAAGTCGCTTACGAGAATAATATACAAAAGAATAGAAAATAAAATTGAGGTAAATGCACGAGAGGGACAATTCTGACATTGCGGTTAATAACGGAAGGAAGACTAAAGAAAAATCAAGGCACGTTCATTGGATCTGTCGACCTGGGAAAAAGAGTTCGACAATGTAAAATGGTGCAAGATGTTCGAAATTCTGAAAAGTGTAGGGGTAAGCTTTAAGGAGAAACGGGTCATATACAATACGTACAACGGCCAAGAGGGAATAATGAGAGTGGACGACCAACAACGAAGTGCTCCTATTGAAAAGGGTATAAGACAAGGATGTAGCCTTTCGCCCCTACTGGTTAAACTGTACATCGAGGAAGCAATGATGGAAATAAAAGAAAGGTTCCAGGGTGGATGAAAATTCAAGGTGAAAGAATATCAATGATACGATTCGCTGACGACATTGCTATCCTGAGTGAAAGTGAAGAAGAATACATGATCTGCTGAATGGAATGAACTGTCTAATGAGTACACAGTATGGACTGAGAGTACATCGAAGAAAGACGAAGGTAATGAGAAGTAGTAGAAATGAGAACAGCGAGAAACTTAACGTCAGTATTGATGGTCACGAAGTAGATGAAGTTAAGGAATTCTGCTACCTAGGCAGTAAAATAACCAATGACCGACGGAGCAAGGAGGACATCAAAAGCAGACTAGCAGTGGCAAAAAGGGCATGCCTCGCCAAGAGAAGTCTACTAATATCAAATATCGGCCTTAATTTGAGGAAGAAATTTCTGACAATGTACGTCTGGAGTACAGCATTGTATGGTTGTGAAACATGTAAAAACCAGAACATAAGAGAATCGAAGCATATGAGATGTGGTGCTACAGACGAACGTTGAAAATTAGGTGTACTGATAAGGAAGTTCTGTGCAGAATCGGACAGGAAAGGAATATGTGGAAAACACTGATAACGAGAAAGGAAAGGATGATAGGACATCTGTTAAGACGTGAGGGAATGACTTCCATGGTACAAGAGGGAGCTGTAGAGGGCAAAAACTGTAGAGGTAGACATAGACTGGAATACTTCTAGAAAATAATTGAGGACGGAGGTTGCAACTCCTACTCTGTGATGAAGAGGTTAGCACAGGTGAGGAATTTGTGGCGGGCCGCATCAAACCAGTCAGAAGACTGATGGAAAAAAAGTCGTCGCATTGAACGGAGATTATGTTGAGAAACAGGGTTTTGTAACCAAATATAGTGTATTGGAACTCTGAATAAAACCAATCTGCAACCAGAAAAAAATGTGTCGCCTTATTTATTGAACGCCCTCTGTGTATCTGGGACTAGGAGACATTCACATAGGACATTAAGGTACCGGTATGGAGGTCGTGTTGCATCCGACGGGCTCGTGTGTGGCAGAAGCAGACGGTGTGGTGCAGGTTGTTGCGGCTCTAGACCGCGGCTAAGTTATTCACGCCGACACTTGGAGGGTATCGGCTGCTATCGGCGTAGTTCCGACGGAAGGCAGAGCAGGGGAAGCTGGGAGGGTCCGCCTATAGAGGCAGGTGAGCCGAGGCGGGCTGAGGCGATGCAGGCTTTAAAAGTTCCCTCCGCGGCGGGTGATACGCCCGCACAAGGGGAGAGAAGGGAAGCGAGGCGGAGCTTTACACATCGCCTGGGGCAACGGCGTGCCACGCAGCGCTGCTATCTGCAGTGAAAAGGCGCAGCACGGCAGCGCGGAGATCCTGCCGTGATGTCCACGGCACAGCAAAATGCAAGGTGGGATGCGACGTATCATTTCCGGGACGCGCCTGTTTGCTCATTTCTGTAGGCACCAACCTCTGATTCTTTACGGACTCGAACTTCCATCCAAGAAATATCATATCTCAAAAACTTTCAGTTGAATGGTGTAATTTTGCAGGTACATATGTTGCGACTAGATTTAATACCAAAGAAGATGTAAAATCTATACGAGTAGTAAAAGAGGACCAAATAACCTGCAATACTGTAAGACTGCGTATTTTAATTATTGTGTATAACACTGTCAATTGCCTAAAGTTTAATACACGAGGTTAAAAAATATATTTGTTGCACAACGTAAATGAAGCGTTCACAGTTTAACAGCATTTTAACCATTTAATAAATGCTGGCAGGCCGGCCGGAGTGGCCGAGCGGTTCTAGGCGCTGCAGTCTGGAACCGCGTGACCACTACGGTCGCAGGTTCGAATCCTGCCTCGGGCATGGATGTGTGTGATGTCCTTACGTTAGGTTTCAGTAGTTCTTACAAGGGAATCTCCCCATCGCACCCCCCTCAGATTTAGTTATAAGTTGGCACAGTGGATAGGCCTTGAAAAACTGAACACAGATCAATCGAGAAAACAGGAAGAAGTTGTGTGGAACTATAAAAAAATAAGCAAAATATACAAACTGAGTAGTCAATGCAGAACATAGGCAACATCAAGGATAATGAGTAATAAGCAGCGCCGTGGTCCCGTAGTTAGCGTGCGCAGTTGTTGAACGACAGGTCCTTGGTTCAAGTCTTACCTCGAGTAAAAATTTTATTTTCGCAAAGTTTTGATCTGTCCTTTCGTTCATTGACGTCTCTGTTCACTGTAATAAATTTAGTGTCTGTGTTTTGCGACGGCACCGCAAAACCGTGCGATTAGTAGACAATAGGACGTGCCTCTCCAATGGGAACCGAAAACATTTGATCGCAAGGTCATAGGTCAACCGATTCCTCCACAGGAAAACACGTCTGATATATTCTATACGACACTGGTCACGGCATGTGCGTCACATGACAGGAATATGTTGACGACCCACCTAACTTGTACACTTGGCGAATGGGTAAAAAGATTCTTCTACCTTGCCCGATTTAGGTTTTCTTGTGGTTGTGGATGTGATAATCACTCCCAAAAAAGTGATGAAAACATAAGAGTTTGTCACATAAACTGAAAATAAAAAGTTAAACTTCTCACTCGAGGGAAGACTGGAACCGAGGACCTCTCGTTCCAGAGCTGCTCACGCTAACCACGGGACCACGGCGCTCCTGCGCTCATATTCTACTTGATATTGCATATCTTGCACATGGACTACTCAGTTTGTATATTTTGCTTATTTTTTCATAGTTCCACACAACTTCTTCCTGTTTTCTCTATTGATCTGTGTTCAGTTTTTCAAGGCCTATCCACTGTGCCAACTTATAACTAAATCTGAGGGGGGTGCGATGGGGAGGTTCCCTTGTTAGTTCTAGGGGACTGATGACCTCAGAAGTTAAGTCCCATAGTGCTCAGAGCCATTTGAACCAAATGCTGGCAACACTGTCCATGGAGAGCAGCGATGTGGTGCTGTACTTTGGTTAAATAGATATTCAAGATCGCAATAACATTTGTTTATTATGACTGGTTTCGCTTATGTTGAAGCCATCCTCAGATGTTTTGGGCTCCCCACACCTGGTGGTGGCGGTTCCTCAGTTCCCCACGTGATACCACGATCGTACAAGGGGAAAACCGAGGACCCGCCAGCACCAGCCATGGGGGTGCCCAAAACACCGGAGGATGGCTTTAACATAAGCCGAAACCGGTCAAAATCTAGCCGAGCGGCCTAGGGCGCCTTGTCACGGTCCGTGCGGCTCCCGCTGCCGGAGATTCGAGTCCTCCCTCGGGCATGGGTGTGTGTGTGTGTGTGTGTGTGTGTGTGTGTGTGTGTTGTCCTTAGCGTAAGTTAGTTTAAGTTAGCTTAAGTAGTGTGTAATCTTAGGGACCGATGACCTCCGAAGTTTGGTCCCATAAGACCTTACCACAAATTTCCAATTTTTTCCGGTCATAATAAACAAATGTTATTTCGATGTCGAATGTGTGTTTAACCAAAGTTAACCATTTAACCTGTAATATTGGTTAGTTCAATAATTTATTGTGCTTAATATTGTCCTTTGGGTAAAGCGTAATTTTAACGTTAAGAAACAAGTTTGATGCACAACATTCTATGCAAATAGATTGTATCTTTGCTTATAATGTTTAGTTACCTAAGATCTAGTATTCCTTCCAGACACCAGTCAGTTGTTTCATGAAGATGGCCCAATAAACCGAATAACAGTCTGAAATAAAAATCAGCAGAACAAAAACAGCGTACTTGTTATTCAATCTTAAATATGGAATTGGTCTATCAACCCGTAACTGAAGAATCCATATATAAAATAAATTCGTTAAATTTCGGTTACACAATAAATCACACAAATATAAAGATGTAAGTTCAACTAAATACTTAGGTATTGTAGTAAGGAGTAACTTAAATTGGAACGATCACATAGATAATACTGTGGGGAAAGCAAAGCAAAGACTACGATTTATTGCCGAACATTCAGAAAGTGCAACAGGTTTACCGAAGAGACTGCTTGTTTCATGCTTATCCGCCCTTTTCTGGAGTATTGCTGTGTGGTGCGGGAACCGCATCAGATGGAAGTGGCAGAATACATGGAGAAAGCTCAAAGAAAGGCAGCTCATTTGTAATATAGCGAAACAGGCGAAAGAATGCCACGGACAAGATACGTCAATTGAGGTGGAAATCGAAATGAAGGCGTTTTTCATTGCGACAGTATCTTCTCCAGAAATCTGAATCGCCAAGTTTCTCCTCCAGTTGCGAAAATATTTTGTTGACGTCCACTTACATATGGAGAAATGGTCATCATAATATAATAGAGAACTCAGAGTTCCCACAGAAAGATTGAAAATATTGTTTTCCCCGCGCGCTGTTCAAGAGTGGAACCGTAGAGAAATAGCTTGAAGATAGTTCATTGAACCCTCTGCCAGGCACTTAATTGTGAAATGCAGAATAATCATGTAGATTTATATGAATATATGCGTAATGCTACAGTTTAACTGAATGAACAGCTAAAATACAGTAAGCAATAACCTTTATCTCCTTGCGTCAGTTTGCGGAGACTGACGACTGACGGCGAGAAAAATTTTCGTAAAATTGTGAAATTATGTACAAAATTTGTTGGAAGTTGCTAAGTGGTCTCATCTTCAAATAGTAGGTGAATGTAGTCTGCGTAATTCGCGCGTCGTGTTACACTGCCCCAAGACGAATACAAAGGGGATGTAATTAAGTATAACATTTGGTTTGCATTCGAAAAGTACTGATATAATCAATCAACCACTTTGTATCTCTAATATTTGTCGTACTGTGTTAACATTTAACTTAAGATCATACGTCTTGTAGAGGTAGATTATGACAGCGTTTTGAACTGGGTCAATAACTGCATGAAAGCAGTGAGATCGAACAGATTTGGTGGTGGAGTACTGACCAAACCATCAAGATGAATGATTCATGGGTAGCAGTCGTCTCCACCAACCAGAAGACAGGAGAGACAATGCCTGGATCTTTCGCCTCAAAATTTTTTCTCCTCCGGAATTCGAACTAAATCGTCCCTGCCGTTTGGTCTGGGAAAGCCACTGGCGAGATCCTCCGGCACGAAAACCCGCGCCACCCACACTGGCGTCTCGAGCCGCTTTGAAATTTCATCTGCCACTGTGCCAAGGTTATACAAGAAAAATAAACCATAATTTATCTAGATGCATGCATTTTAATTACACCAATTCATTCCACGGTTTATCCATGTACATGTACATAGTGTTCTGAATATGAAATGTTGTGAAAATGAGATTGAAACACACCCAATTTTGGATCCCAGCGTGACCATTCTCCCTGGCATGTAAAACATGGGAAAACACAGGCACACAAAAAGTTGCTCTGCCTGATTGATCAAACCACGAAACTACACTCTAGGGAAAAGTAAACGACGCACCACAAACGAATTATCCCAATGCGACAGAAATCGGCAGATGTGATGTATATGTACAGACAAACAGATGATTACAACTTGACAAAAATTGTGAATTTGTTTGAGAGAAAGAGCGTTAAAAATTGGGCAAATCAACAACGCACCGAGCGAGTGGTGCAGTGGTTACACCTGGACTCGCATTCGGGAGGACGACGGTTCAATCCCGCGTCCGGCCATCCTGATTTAGGTTTTCCGTGATTTCCCTAAATCGCTCCAGGCAAATGCCGAGATGGTTCCTTTGAAAGGGCACGGCCGACTTCCTTCCCCGTCCTTCCCTAATCCGATGAGACCGATGACCTCGCTGTCTGGTCTCCTCCCCCAAACAACCCAACCCAACAACGCATTGGACCTCCGGAGCTGGTGCGCTGCTGGCGCCAGTCTCTATCCTTCGTAATCCCGATCGTTGTGAGTCGATTTTCGATTCCTGTTTGTCTTCTGCGCATCTTTGGCAGATGGCTATTTAACTGCAGCGCGCGCTCTACAGGGTCTTGCTTTCGGGTATCAGCTGTGTGGGCGACAGTGAGGTATGGCGCTGGGGAGTGGCCGAGTCGGTACGACGAAGTAGCGAGGGCAGCTGCTGCGGCGTGTTTAGCCGTTTGAACGCAGATCCGCTGCCGATGGTGATTGGGATTTCCTAGATATTTGAAGGACAGATTTCCTTCACGTCTGTTACATGTTACTCAAAGTGAACGAACTGGAGTCGTCGAACTGTTTCTTGGTGGGTTCTGTTCACTTTAATTGAATATAGAGTGCACTGAAAACTATCTTGGTTGTTTCAGTTATTTGCAACGGTACTTGGTGTGGGCGCCTGATATGGTGATGGTATTTAAGGGAGTGCTAGCTACGCACCACAAATAGACATGAAGCCATGCTTAATGCGTAGCTAGAGGTCATGCCAAATAGTACGTAAGTCTGTGCTTGACGTTCAAGAGCGGGCCGAAATAATTTTCCGGTTTGCTGTTCCTATGTTATTATTTTATTTATTTGTTCTAGAAAATTGGCTAATCAAATGTTAAGAGCCGTTACTGGGGAAATGGTCACCTACGTTAGTCTGGCTTGGGTTCATTGGTGCCGTGTATAATTAAAGGTTTATTTATCACCAGTTGAGCAGATATGTTTGTCTATCGGATGCGCCAGAATGTTGTCTGCCGCTAATGTGTTTATGTTTCAGATAATTGGCAGTGGTCGAAGCGATCCAACTCCGATCGGGGTATCACGGTGGAAGAGGGAAATTTAAGGACCTGGATCGGTGTCTGTAGTTGCGTTGATAGATTCCTGCAATTCCATTTTTCCGGTGGAGCGTTGTGGTTTTCTGGAAGCTTAATTGTAGCACGAAGTTGAGTATAGCCCTATTTTACCTTCTCGTCCGTGAATCTCCTCTATTTGGTAGCACCTTCGGTCTGCTCGCGTCCATCACTAATTTTCTACGTAAAAATGGTAACGGCTCATTATTAAGACTATTTAATATCCTATTATTATATTCTGGCAGACTATTTTATATCCTATTATTATATTCTTCCCATGAAATGTATTTGAACCTCGTACCTGTGAGTAATACTAAATTGCATTAGTCGAGTGCATTAATCTGATAATACTTTTAATTTGTTACAATTGCTTAAATTCAGTCCATGGAAGCAGATTTAGAATTTGATATGGAAGACAGTTCCTATGTAAGTCATGCAGCATTCAGTTACCTCAGTTATATTTTATTAATGGGGTCTTATGAATATTGTTTTAGTTAGTGAAAATTGCTTGAGTAAATTTTGAAGGATCTGGGTCTGTCACATTTAAATGCATTAACGTTCCAATCTGAGTACTGCTGCTGATTCTGTAAGCCAGGTGTCTTTTATTATAATCGTGTTACTCTTGGTTTCATTAACAGCATGTGTTTGTAATAAAGAAGTGTTTGGCAACTACAAACTGGTTATGTGTTTAATTTCGATGTGTCGAAAGGAATGACGGATCACCACCCCTGGCCGTTATTGAAGCAGTTATTCCGCGCATCATTGATTAATAGGTTGTTCGATATCCTCCTGATAGATATCGTGCCCAGTTCTGCCCAACTGGCGTATTAGATCGTCAAAATCCCGAGGTGGTTGAAGAACTGTGCCCACTATGCTCCAAGCGTTCTCAGTTCGGGAGAGGTCCGGCTACCTTCCTGGTCAAGGCAAGACTTGGCAATCACGAAGAGAAGCAGCAAAAAGCCGTGTGCTTGTATAACCTTGGCACAGTGGCAGATGAAATTTCAAAGCGGCTCGAGACGCCAGTCTGGGTGGCGCGGGTTTTCGTGCCGGAGGATCTCGCCAGTGGCTTTCCCAGACCAAACGGCAGGGACGATTTAGTTCGAATTCCGGAGGAGAAAAAATTTTGATGAAACATAAGCTCAGGATGGCTTGCCATGAAAGGCAATAAAACGGGTGACATAATATCCTGGACCTACCGATGTGCTGTAAAGGTGCGTCAGATGGCAAACAAAGACCATCAGTCGTGGTTTTTACGGGGCGATGTCCGGGGCGTTGTTAGACACGTCTTCGCAACTCATCGGGACTCATGTCGAAGCTGGACTCATCACTGGAGACAATTCTACTCTTCTCAATGAGATTTCAGGCCAAAGATGTGTCTGGAGACCTTGTGAACAGCGGTGGGATACCAACCCGTCTGTCGCCCGCGAACTATAGAAGAAAATGTTGTAAAGGTATCTGTATGAAACCCTTAACTGCATGTTGACAAAATACACTTGAGCAGCGATAAAAGTATACTGATACTAAATATGTAAATGTCGTGTGACTGGGTCCTCCCTTCAGGTAGACCGTTCGCCAGGTGCAAGTCTTTCGATTTGACGCTACTTCGGCGACTTGCGCGTCGATGGGTATGAAATGATGATGATTAGGACAACACAACACCCAGTCCTTGAGCGGAGAAAATCTCCGACCCAGCCGGGAATCGAACCTTTTTTTTTTAACAATATCATAACACTTTATTTCTTGTAACGATGTACAAAGGTAACAGTGAGGTATAAATTTTTTTGAATTTCGTCTGTTTCAATTTTTCCAAGTAGTGAATTTTTCTTTTACATTCCTTTGTTGTTTGTCTTCATGTCAGGAGTTCATCGCACAGTTCCTCCGTGTTATTTGCTTGTATTCAGTTTTAGGCACACAGTTCGCTATAATCAATGTCAATTTTGTTAATTTTGCTGTGTGGCAGTAAATACATTAACAATAGTGGCAAATATACAGTAAAAATTCTTACAATGAAAGTTATTATGTTTGAAAAGGGTTACATGGGGCTTGGAGCGAAGAGAGACAACACATATTAATTTCACAAAAAAAGGGAAAAAAGGAAGGAATTTAAATACGAGAGCACTATTTCACACATGAGATTTTATTTATTTAGCTTATGGCATATAACACATCATATAGAAAAGACATAAAAATCATAAGACACAAAAATAAAGAGTAGACACAGTGTGTAACATATAGTTGTAGATATAAAAGTGTTTAAAAATAGTGTATATAACAAACAAAAGTTCACAAACAAACATCCAGATTTGTGACATAGTCTATTGCACTTTTAGTCGCGGTCAGAAACTCATTGGGGTCTCCTGCAAAACGTCTCAGAGGGCAATCTTCCACGATGTGACGAATCGTCTGCCGGTCCGCACCGCAGTCACATCTCGGGGTGGTGATTTTACCCCACCTGTGGAGGCTGTCTGCACATCTGCCGTTGTTTGTCCGAATTCGATTCAGGGTCGTCCAAGTTTTCCTTGGCAAATTGAATCCTGGTGGTTGGACATTGATGCATGGCATATTCTGCAGGTTTTGGGGCACAGATTCTCTCCACCGCATTTTCCAGAGGTTGCCATAATACGGGTTGAGATGATGCGTATTTTTTGCCTTTTTTAAAGAGGGGTGTCTTGAGCGCAATCTGTTCATCTCCAGGGCAGGAACATCCTTATGGATTGGCAGTTTCTCGTTGTTCAGCACTTTTCCATACTCGCGTAAGAGAGCGTTCTCTCTGCGCAGGTCCGGAAGGGGAATGTTGCTCAGTATAGGTAGCCAGTGTAAAGGCGTTGGCTTTATTGTTCCTGATATCATCCTCATTGTGTAGTTTAGTTGAGCATCGATCAAGCCTGTGTGTTTACTGTTTAGCCATATCGGTGCGGCATATTCTGCTGTTGTGTAGACAAGTCCCAGAGCCGAAGATCTCAGTACAGCCGCGGAAGAGCCCCACGTGGTCCCACATAGCTTCTGTATGATATTATTTCGAGTTTTAAGTTTTGCGGCTGTATTACGTAGGTGTTCCTTGAATGTTAGGGTTCTGTCAAAGGTGACGCCTAGATAACTTGGGTAATTATTATGGTTTAGCTGCCTGTTTTCGAAATGAACGTTGAGCTTTCTTTTTGCTTGGGCATTGTTGAGGTGAAAGCATGTCACCTCCGTTTTTGTCGCGTTTGGTCGTAATCTCCACCTTCGGAAGTAATCTCCCAGCTTTGTTAGATCCGCAGTTAATGTGTTTTCCGTTGCCTCCATTGATCTGCCTCTTGCAGCTATTCCCCAGTCGTCGGCATATCCGAAGTTTTGAGAAGTGGTTTCAGGTAAGTCAGATATGTAGAGGTTAAACATCAATGGCGCCAGAACGGAGCCTTGTGGTAAACCATTGTTGAGCTTTATTTGGTCACTTTTTAAGTCGCCCATTATGACTCTGAAACTTCTATCTGTAAGCATGTTATCAATGAGGTTGGCCAGCTTATTACATGGTATGACCCGCAGCAACTTAAATATCAGGCCTTGTCGCCAAACGGTATCATAAGCGGCTGATAGGTCAATAAAGGCTACTGATGTTTTTAGTTTTTTCTGAAAGCTCGCCTCTATATGAGTTGCTAGGGAGAGGATCTGGTCGGTGCAACTGCAGTTGGGTCGAAAACCTGCCTGTTCAATCGGTACCGCTTCAAGAATTTTTCCGCTTATTCTGTTGTAGATGATACGTTCCAACAGCTTATAGACACAGTTCAGCAGAGCGATAGGGCGGTAGTTTTGGGGCATGTCATTAGGTTTGCCTGGCTTTAGTATCGCTATAATCTTTGCTCGTTTAAGCTGTTGTGGGATATTACCCAATTCTAAAATATCTGTTAAGAAGTTTACGAGCCATGTTCTAGTATATTTTCCACAGTGAAGTAGGAATTCCGGGTGGATGCCATCGAAGCCGGGAGCCTTGCCACTTTTGATTTTTGACAAGGCTGCTGCAACTTCTTCCGCTGTGATAGGCTGGGAAAATTCGGAGGTAGGCGATGCCCTTTGTTTTAAGGATCTTAATTCACGTTTGACGGTGGTGGTGTGTGTTCTGTCCCTTGGTGCTCTTGAGGTTCTAACTATGTGTGCGACCACATTGTTAGGGGTTATCGGGTGGGTGTCTTTTGTTTTACGTTTACTGCCTCCCAGGTTACGGAGTAGGGTCCATGCTTGCCTACTGGATTTAGTGAAATCTAGATTCTCCACGGTGTCCATCCATTTTTCCCGTCGAGCTGCGTCTAAGCTGTGCAACAGTTCGTCCGCGATTTCTTGGTTGTTGGTTTCGGTAAATTCCTGGTACAGGTCTTCGCATCTCTCATTCCAGCCAGGGATGTACTCTTTCCGGTAGCCTCTGGGTACATTCCTCTTAGCCGTGGCGATGACTGCTCCCACAAATCTGTCATAGTTGTCCCTAGTCGGGGGTATCCAACCTAGACACTTGTCAAGGTTTTCTGCAAAGGTGGCCCAGTCTGCCTTCTGGAAATTCCATCGTGGGCGAGGAAAGGATTTTATGATTGGGATGTTAATTCCGACTTTTAAGATAACAGGGCGATGCTGGCTAGGTGGGAAATCAGACAGGACTTCACGAGTTGCGGCTAGCGGTTGCTTGTTTTTGTTTTTAGTGACAAAACATAAATCAGGGTTATAATCTCGTCTCCATGCTGCTGATCGAAATGTTCCGCGGTCCTTCGCGTCGAAAATCAGGTGGGTGTTAGTCTCCTCACTCCAGCTCATCAGGGATTCACCGTTCTGGTCGTTTCGTGCGTACTTCCAGCTCTCATGGTGACTATTAAAGTCTCCTACGTAGATAGCAGGGTGGGGATATTCTTGGAGTACTTCTGGAGGCCATGGACAGCCGGGAGGCTTATAGATGTTAACTATAATGGTCTCGCCAATTTTGACGGCAACTTCATGTATGTTGTTGTCTGTAGATATATTACACAGGGAAGCATTTTCTATCTTATTTCGTATGTAGGTTGCCACGCCGTAATTACGGTGATAGGTGGCTCCCAGTATCTCGAATCCAGGGATTTTTCCTCTAGAGGCCAGCTGATCTATGTTTTCCGCATGAGTCTCTTGTATCGCGACTACGTCGATTTTGTTCTGAGTGAGAACTCTCTGGAGAAATTCACATATGCTCCTACTTATGCCTTCAATGTTTAGGTGGCAGACTCGGAGGCACGGTCCGAGTGCTCTAGTCAATTCTTCATCGTTCATTTCGTCGGTATCACTCATGATGTGTTTACCAGGAGATCCAGCACAGGATTATCTGGATTATCTGGTTGCCTTTAGTGCTAGTTCATTTAGCGTTACCCAGGGTGCACGTGTAGTATTCTACTACGGACGCGAACTAGCCTTACACCCCGACACACATGAGATAATAAAATTAGATATGAAGGACTACAGGGGTAGATGGGTTTGGCACCATTTTGCTTTTCGTCGAATCAAGTCTAATGGCAGAGAGTGGCACAGATTTGAGATTAGCACTTCTGTGGGTAGAAATCACTGTGGATCACTAATCCGGGCCCTTAGGATTGCTACTGGGAGCGGACCACTGATACTGATATCCAGTGAATAGCCAAGTCGTTGACAGAAGGCACGAAGTCCAGGCAGCGGCATAACTGGGACCCAGGGCAAACTTTGGCTTCGCTCCCCTCAATAACTCCTGTCGCGTACGAGCAACGTATTGACATCTGTTGCTCATTATGGCAAGCATTAGTATAGAAGTCGAAGCTGTGTTTCACTTAGCGCCGATGGCTGTAGGCCATCCCCTGTGTACTCTAAAATAACTTAAGGAATATTTCGACGCTAGTTAGATGAGGCAGGGTGTGGCTCGTCCGCTGTGTGCCCCGGAATAACTTCCGCTTAAGTAGTACTTCAAATAATGTTATCAAAGTCAGAAGCATCTAATAAGGCAAGTATTCGATGTACAGGGAGTGTCCAAAAAAATGGTTCAAATGGCTCTGAGCACTATGGGACTTAACATCTGTGATCATTAGTCCCCTAGATCTTAGAACTACTTAAACCTAACTAACCTAAGGACATCACACACATCCATGCCCGAGGCAGGATTCGAACCTGCGACCGTAGCGGTCGCGCGGCTCCGGACTGAGCGCCTAGAACCGCTCGTCCACAACGGCCGGCAGGGAGTGTCCTTTGTCAAGATAAGACGCTACGGACTATAAGACGCACCTTAATTTTTAAGAATTTTTTAAAGAAATAACACTTTTACCATTTTTATTCAGAGACTGCAACTCCAGACTAACAAAATTCTTAGTTCATAAAATCGAACTGACCTTTAAAATCCCTGAAACTTCTCCTCTGAACTTTCGTCTTCTTCTTCTTTTTCTTCCTGTTCGTCCTCATTGTTCTCCTATTCGTATATGAGATGGTCTTCACTGCCATCGAGAGCGGTACAATCGGCCGTGGTGGCCGAGTGGTTCTAGGCGCTTCAGTCCGGAACCGCGCGGCTGCTACGGTCGCAGATTCGAATCCTGCTTCGGGAATGGATGTGTGTGATGTCCTTAGGTATAAGAAGTTCTAAGTATAGGGGACTGATGACCTGAGATGTTAGGTTCAAATGGTTCAAATGGCTCTGAGCACTATGGGACTTAACGTCTGAGGTCATCAGTTCCCTAGAACTTAGAACTACTTAAACCCAACTAACCTAAGGACATCACACACATCCATGCTCGAGGCAGGATTCGAATCTGCGACCGTAGCAGTCGCGCGGTTCCGGACTGAAGCGCCTAGAACCGCTCGGCCACTCGGGTCGGCTGCATTAATTTGTCCAGGAAGAACAGCAAGCTCTGTATTTTCCTGTCTCAGATTCTATTTCACAGAGAAATAGTTCAAATGGCTCGGAGCACTATGGGACTTAACATCTAAGGTCATCAGTCCCCTAGAACTTAGAACTACTTAAACGTAACTAACCTAAGGACATCACAAACATCCATGCCCGAGGCTTGATTCGAACCTGCGACCGTAGCGGTCGCGCGTTTCCAGACTGTAGCGCCTAGAACCGCTCGGCCACCCCGGCCAGCCTTTCACAGAAGTTTTCAAATGAATGCTAAACTCATCTAGCACAGGAAGCGAGCCTCTTCTTGAATTAAGCATCTTCCGTTCTCTCCCACACTCTGTTAATCCATAATTTAATACCAGCATCGTCCATCTAACCGTTGTCATGTACATGAACAACCACACAGGGCGGTATTTCAGAAAGTTTTGCCATTGTTTTACGCTGAAAATGACCAGTGGATTAAGGTTAGTACCGCCAGCACAATATAAAAGGATTTTTTCATGTCCACTTGTTTTCATAGTTACAAATTTAGCCCCTTTCATGGCAATAGTTTTGTTACTCGGTACATGTTAGAGTACTATCGTCCATATTCGCTATTTGACTTACTTACACACTTACTTTCTTTCGATGTTGAATAAAAAGAAAATGTAACGATAACATTGATACTCTTGTGGCATTTTCTGAGATGTTTGGTTTTGGTTCGCATGCCAAGTCCATGACGCTTCATAAACCTGAAGCACCAACCAAATCCACCTTTTCACCCTAGCGCTGGCTTACGATTGTGTATCTGAATCATATTTTTATTAATTCCAACGCCATTTTGACGGTGTCCTTGAATCCAGTTCAGTAAGTCATCGCTAGTTTTGGCCATTTTGCATTCAGTCTTCTATTTGGGTATTTAGTATTCCTCATTTTTTTCAATTTACCTTTACTAGCTCTTTCCAGTTCTTCATTTCTAGTCCGTCAATCGCGAACGGCTTTTTCTGTCGGTGGAGGTCGAAACACCGCTCAGCTGCTCCTTTTCCATGTCCTTCTGCATAAGCTATTAGTTTCAATTTATTTCCCGCATCAAATAAATACGTTTTATTTTTTCCATAACGAAACTAGCTACTAACAAAAATATTGTACTGTTACCGACAATACAAATCACTTTCAATTGAAACTCATTCGCACCGTAGACTGCCGTGACGCATCATACGCTAAACACTGTTCTGGGTTTGTGATGGCGGAGACAGTGTTAGCAAATTAGTGAATCCCCGCAATTCACGTTCGTTGCATTGTTGCAGTGCTGCCGCCAGTTGAACCCAATGTTTCCATATAGAGATAAATTTCTCGTAGCGTCGAATATACGGCCATTTTTAAGACTGGCGGGAATGTAGACGGAACACTGGACATTTTTATAGCTATTAATTTCGAATACAAGACGCACCTGAAATTCTGGAACAAATTATTCGAAGAAAAAAGTGCGTCTTATAGTCCCTGAAATACGGCTCTAGGCGCTACAGTTTGGAACCGCGTGACCGCTACGGTCGCAGGTTCGAATCCTGCCTCGGGCATGGATGTGTGTGATGTCCTTAAGTTAGTTAGGTTTAAGTAGTTCTGAGTTCTAGGGGACTTATGACCTCAGCAGTTGAATCTCATAGTGCTCAGAGCCATTTGAACCATTTTTTGAGAGCCTGAGAAACAAGGAGTGGCTAAGGAATCAACACAAAGATCGTGTAAAGAGATCTGAGTTTTGCCTATGTCCTTCGGAACTCGATATTAATGTTATTAGCAACTAGTTCTCGTCTGAACAAGGCCTCATTTGTTGGCGAATTGAATGTGTTACATGTGTAACTGTACCCATACTTTGTTTTACATTGTTGAGATAGTCTGTCATGCGCCGACTGAGAGAAACACCAGTGTAATCGTCGCTTGGTATATTAAAATTTGGTATATCAAACTAAGTCCTCTAGAATCAACTTCAGAATCTCGTAGGGATTCCAGCCGGGACCTTATCAGCTCAAATTTCTAGCTTTAGCTTCTGTGCCTTAAGCTTCTGCTACGCGATCCCACTTCTGCTTGCTCACATCTTGAAACCACAAACATGACTCAATCAGAGATACGAGTAAGCCTTATGTTATATTCCTAAGGACAGCACAGCGACATGATCATTCTCATGGTCATTTATCCCTCTATTAAAGTCAAGACAGCTTTACAGTGAAGTAAAAACGTTCACGTGTCAATAAACTTTTCGTGTCGACTGCATGTTATTCCATGCTTTGAATTATATCAAATTCGCCTTGCCTGTAATCAGTGAAACACCATAACAAACAAAACAGCAGGTACAAATTAAGCTCTATATACTTTCGTTGCGATAAGTCACTTGGCATTACGAGAATGGCTCCGTCTACTAACTGAAAACGAGAAACAGGCGTGTCCGTACCCGTGAAAGGTGGAACTGTGGTTCAGTAAAGTCCCTTCCTCGTTCCCCATTAGTGCCTTCCAGTCGTTTCTTCTTCTTCTTCTTCTTCTTCTTGTTCTTCATCTTTGTTCTCCTACTTCGCCTTCCCGCTTCCCGTTTTATTTTTACCCTTCTTCATTCATTTCACCCGCGACAAAACTAAGCCCTTGCGGAAACGGCATCCGCAGCATGTACCCTGCCTGCCGTACTCTAGTTACACAACTGGACCGGTGTTACGGCGGCAAATGATTCGCAGGTCTTTACCTCAGAAAGATTTCCTAAACCATCTTTGGTTATTTTAATATAGCGAAATATTGACATGACTGATCGAGTTTAATATTTTTCTATTTCTCCTGTTTCGTTGCTTTCTTTTTCCTTTCTATTCTTCGTGCGCCATGGGCCCTTTGTTCTCAGACTCCCCGAGCCATTGTCGCAGGGCCACGGTCAAGTTACGCCTTGATGTTATGGCTAGATAGTTTCCTTAGTTACTCAGCGATTATATTCATCTCCTCTAAGAGCAAACAAATCGCCGCGAGACGAAATTCTCAACAATACATGTGGCCCTGCAGCGAGTAACGCGGTTGCTTAGCATCGGTTTCAGATGAGACGATTAGCGAGCAACCTGAAGGTGTCCGTTTGTCCGTCTTCTATCAGCAATATTGTACGAAAACCGTGAGACGCACGAAGAAATGCGGAGCGTCAGTAGCAGCCAGAAGGTAAGGCATCAAAGAACATTAGGCGTCAAGTCGAACGCATCGTTTTGAGTGTTTTTCGTGTTTAGTGTTGTTGCCAGGCCTGATAAGGTAGGGAAGAGTGTTGTACATACAGGATAATGTATTTAGGAGCACATGCTGTTTTTGATCGTTACTTCAGTGTAAAATCACGTATAGGAATGCGCACTAGAGACCACCAGAAGTAGTTACGGAATTCTCGTGTTAGACACGAAGTTGATTTTTGCCCTGCATCTGTAAATATTTTGTGTTGTGCATATTTAAGTGGTGAATAATATATTAAAGCTATTTGGAATATATTCTTAACTCTCCAGTTATAGGTTTTTATGACATGTAGGATTCTTGCACCATCTTGCACCTTGAAACAGAGGAAGTTCTTTTACCACTGAAGATGCGGTAGTTGCAAATTGGGTTTCTTTAACGTCTTAAGAATCTTACCTTTCTTGAAAATGGAAATTTGTGCCACCTCCCAACAGCTTCAGTTTCAAAATGTATTTAATGTGTGATTGGTTTTTGATAATGCTTCTGCTTAATTTGATTTCGTTTACTTATTATTGATGTGTACTTGAGTACTAATGCGGCAAATAGACCACTAAATATTGACCACAATTTCTGAGAAATTTCAATAGAATGTTTGTTCCGAGGTACACGACTACGCTGGAAAGTGTTTTCACATGTGGAAATAAAACATAATTTCCGGAGTAATTTTTCTTAAGTTCATAAAAAGAGTGCAGCACACAGAATGAATGTCGTCATTTAAAAAAGCAACAAGAACTTTTGTTAAGCTTCTATTATGGAACCGACTAGAAGCGAAAATCCGAAAAGTGTTCCAAGTGCAAAATTTTCCCCTATACAAGTGACCTGAATGGCTCCAGATGTTGAGTGATCAGTGTGAAAGACACGAAGATGCCGCGTACTCCTGCAAGGAAGTTTTGTCACCAACTGGCAGAGTTCGAAACTTGACTCATTGTGGGTCTCCATTTGACCGGCTGGTCGCATCGTACAATGTCCTGGTTTGTGGGGAGTTCGTATGTGATAATGGCCCGACGTTTGAATGCACGGGATCGCGATGGCAGGCACTCTCCTCGTCAAAGTTCCATACGATTGCCACAAGGGAGCAGAACGTAACCTCTTCACATCTACGCCTGCTATCCGAGAACAAGTAATGGATTCCTTGCAGCATTCTGTGTCGCGCTGCACCACTGGTCGGACAGTTAGTAGCAGCCGCACTGAGAAGCTGCACTCCCACGCCTAAGTTCAGTTAACACCACAGCACAAACGACTGCGTTTGGAGTGATGCCGTGACTGGGAAACATGGATGGCTTATGAATGTCGTCGCACTGTTTTTACCGATGAGTCGCGATTCTCTGCTACCTCGAATGACCGTCGTCGGTGAGTACGGTCGTGGCCTGGGCAGAGCTCCCATGTTCTCAAAGTGTTGGAGAGACGTAACAGCGTTCCAGCTGGCGTCGTGCTATGGGGAACCACTGGAAACGATTTCATCTCACGACTGGTGGTGACTGAGGGAACTGATGTCACATACATTGAGCCTACCGAGCGAGGTGGCGCAGTGGTTAGCACACTGGACTCGCATTTGGGAGGACGATGGTTCAAACCCGTGTCCGGTCATCCTGATTTAGGTCTTCTGTGATTTCCCTAAATCGGTTCTGTCAAATACCACGATGGTTCCTTTTGAAAGGTCACGGTTGACTTCCATTCCTATCCTTCCCTAGTTCTGTGGGACCGATGACATCGCTGTTTGGTCCCCTCTCCCAAATCAACAAACCAACCAACAAACCAACCAACATCCAGCGTCCTCATGTCTTACCTCTCACGCGACGGTATCGCGGTGCCATTTTTCGATCGTACACACGACACGTCTCTCCATGAACTGTCTGCCTGATGTGAAGGTCGCCCGTGGGCGGCAAGATATCCCTGGACCTTCCCTGAAAGAACGTGTTTGGGACCGTTTTGGACGTCAACTCCGTCCCTGCAACAGTATCCGGGATATCAAGGAACAGTTGGATGCCAACTTCCCTTGGGAAAGAATACAATTTTTTTTTTTGCCACTATTCCGAACAGAATTAGTGCATGCACGCATGCCAAACGGCGATGCAATGTCATACTTGGTGGGTGAATACTTACAACTTCTTTGACTCGATTTTGTAATCACTGCATTAACATCACACACGTTGTCAATCCGCAAAGCTTTATTTCGTTTCGTCCTCCCTTTCTGAGTGCCTCACTTTTTTCGTTAAACTCGCCATGGAGATATTCATTAAGGCGATTGTATTCTAACTAATTTGTAGATAACCTTTTAGGAGGGACAGCCACAGCTATGAGAAGTTATCTTGTGTATTAACAACTTTTCAGCTGTATTTAGTCCTTTATTATTGGATCACTACCGATTTCATGGCACTAAAAGCCACATATTCAGGTGAACATATGGCTAAAACATTAGAGAGGGAAAGCTCGGAATATTTTTACCCAACATTCGTTGTCCGTCAGAACAAGGCGGTATGTCATAGAATAAAACAGCCAAATTCCCATCTATACAGTTCCATATAGATTGGAGAAGCGGACCCATCCACTATATTAGAATCCGGCTGTTTTATTCTATGACATACCGCCATTTAGCAGTGTTTTCTTCTGACGGATAATGGATGGTGGGTAAAAAGATTCCTAGCTTTTCCGCTCTGATGTTATAGCCATATGTTCACCTGAAGAAGTGGCTTTTAGTGCCATGACACCGGTAGTGGTCCAATAATAAAGGACTAAATAGAGGCGAAGCGGTTGTTAATACTCATGACGAACTAATTTGGTTTTGCAAAACCAGTCATCCAGGCAGAAGCAGTATGTGTTGGAGACGCATGAAATTTATAATTATTCCGATTACAGAAAAGATCAGAAATCTACAAATTACTCAAATGGTTCAAATGTCTCTGAGCACTATGGGACTTAACTGCTGAGGTCATCAGTCCCCTATAACTTAGAACTACTTAAACCTAACTAACCTAAGGACATCACACACAACCATGACCGAGGCTGGATTCGAACCTGCGACCGTAGCGGTCGCGCGGTTCCAGGATGTATCTCCTAGAACCGCTCGGCCTATAAATTACTCATTCTTCTCCTAAACGTCCTTCCTAAGTACACTTCAGCAGCCTCTCATGCCGATAATGTTCGACAAGTGGAGTGTATCAGCTTGACGTCTTAAAATACAAGTGTTCCGTGTGTACTAAAAGCTATAACACATTTTATGAGAATTTGTAACTTATTATACAAGGATTTCATGCATTAAACTTTTATTTGGTCAAGGAGCTAATTTTTCGTTTAAACAGTAGAAGTCTTAAGAAGTATGAACATGAACGGAATTAAATTTGATTGGAAAGTACTGTTTCTACTGACTTATAATTATGTAAGAAGAATCAGCTGTATCGCATTTGTGCTTGTGCAGTTCGCATCCGCAATCCCAGTACAGTGCTACCACCTTTACTTGGCTTCTCGTCTCCCTAGCACTTAATCAGTAGAGATCTTCCGCTTTAGTGTCATCAGCGTTTCCTAGGAAGTGCTCACTGAACAAGTCTTTCAATCCATCCACCGTAATATAACATGGATACAAAGTTTGTAAATTTGTCAACTGTTCGAAACAATGAGGTGTTCCTTGATCAGTTTCTATAGCGCTTTGAAGGACTAAATTTAAATTCTGACTTAATTTCTATTTCAAACTGCTGCAGACGCCACACTCGTGATGGATCGTCTAACATAGCATTGGCCGCAAAATTCGTTCACATGTGGGTCCTTTCATTCTATAGATTCAATTAATTCACGTTCATGTGCGGAATGATCTTCGACGCTGGTAAAGGAGGTTAACAATCCGTATATATAGAATGAGATTTCTACTCTGCAGCGGAGTGTGCGCCGATATGAAACTTCCTGGCAGATTAAAACTGTGTGCCGGACCGAGACTCGAACTCTGGACCTTTACCTTTCGCCGGCAAGTGCTCTACCAACTGAGCTACTCGAGCACGACTCAGGCTTCGTCCTCACAGCTTTACTTCTGCCAGTACCTCGCCTCCTACCTTCCAAACCTTACAGAAGCTCTCCTGCGAACCTTGCAGAACAAGCACTCCTGAAAGAAAGGATATGCGGAGACATGGCTTAGCCACAGCCTGGGGGATGTTTCCAGAATGAGATTTTTAATCCGTATATCTATCTGGAACCAGCGACGATTGTTTCAATATAGTGGAAGACTTGACATGTCTGATTGATTTTACTAATTTTTCACTCCCACTTTTATGTTTCCTCATCTTTTGCGTTGCTTTCCTTCGTGTTCTTGTGTACCTTGCCTCCGAGAGCCCCCATCTCGTTGCCCTGGTTCCCTCAGCAGACCCACGCTACTGAGCCCAACCACGATTAATGGCCAACGCTAGACAATTCCACAGCTGTACTGGTGTGAATGTCTCCCTGGGGGCTGGTGTGTAACATTTGGCGGCAAGAAGCAGGCGGCCGGAATTTCCAGCCAATACCGGGCGAACTGGCAGCGCGGCAGGGAAGTCCCAGTTGCGGGTATCCGGTAGGTGGTTTCAAGTTTCGGCATTTGGCTTCACAACCAGGGGGGTGGGTCCTATTTCTAATATAATTCTGTGACAAAGAGACAAAAAGTCAAACCTTGGTGTATGTGACAGTGTATTTGTTAACGAATGCACAGAGTAAAATTCATGGCTTTCTCGATGTGTGCACTGTATATGCGTCACTACGACGCCAAGGTCAGGGATGGCCTTCTTTATCTACATACACAACTACATAATTACTCTGCAGTTCACTCTTAGGTACTTGGCAGACGGTTCTTCGAAACACCTTCAGACTATTTCTCTACCGCTCCACACTCTTAAATCTTTCTATACGACCTTTGATTTCTCGTATTTTATTATGATGATCACTTCTCCCTATGTAGGCTGCCAACAATAAAATATTTTCACATTCAGAAGACAAAGGTGGTGACAGAAATCTCTGGGATAGATCTCGTCGCAACGAAAAAGACTTTTGTTTTAATGATTGCCATCTCAGTCCACTTATAATCATGAAAGTCTGGTTTGAGATAGTACATTACGCGCTTCCCTTCTGTGGACTTTTTCGATGTCCTCTCTCAATCTAATCTGGTAAGGGTCCCCTACCGCACAGCAATACTCAATATTCCAAGAGTCACTTTAGTAGATCTGTTGTATCTTCTAAATGTTCTACTATAAAACGCAGTCTTAGGTTGGCCTCCTCACAACTTTATCTATGTGATCATTCCAGTTTAAGTTGTTCGTCATTTTTATCCCCCTGTGTTGAACTTATGTGATATATCGTGTAACCGTAACTTACCAGATTTCTTTTCGTAGTGATGTGGATGAACTCACACTTTTTGTTATGCGGAGACAACTGACACTTTTCGCACCATACAGATATTTTGTCTAAGTCATTTTGCAATTGGTTTTGATCTTCTAATGACTTTACTATACAGTAAATGACAGCATCACCTGCAAATGATCTATGTAGGCTGCTCAGATTGTTTCCAAAATCGTTTACATAGATTAAAAACAGCTGCGAACCTGTAAAACTTTCTTGGGGAACGCCGGATATCACTTCCGTTTTGCTCGATTATTTTCCCTCGATTACTACGTATTGTGACCTCTCTGAGAGGAAATCTCGGATCCAGTAGCAGCGATACTCCATTTCCACATATTCTGATTATAAGTTTGTCTTCAGGAATGGTGTAAAAAACATTCAGAAAATCTAGAAGTATGGAATCAATTTGAGATCCCTTGTCGATTAGCACTCAGTACTTCGTATAAACAAACATCCATTTGTGTTTCAAAGGAGCTATATTTTCTGAATCCATGCTATCATCAGAAGGTCTTTTCTTCGAGAGGGAGTATTTCATAATGGTGGAAGACACAGCATGTTCCAGGATCCTACTGCAAATCGACTTTAATTATATGGGTCTGTTATTCAGCGGATTACTCCTAGTTCCTTTCTTGAGTATTGGTGTGACATGTGCAACTTTCCAGTCTTTTGGCATGTATCTTTCGTCGAGCGAGCGCTCGTATGTGATTGCTAAGCACGGGACTATTTTATCGGCTTAATCTGAAAGGAACTTAATTGGTACAGTATCTGGACCGGAAAACTTGCGTTTGTTACGTGATGTAAACTGCTTCGCTACACTGAAGATATCTTCTTGTAAGTTATGTATTCTGGCAGCTATTGTAGATCCCAAAGGCGGAATACTTTGTTCGTTTTCTTCACTTAAGGAATTTTGGAAACAGAAGTTTAATAACTTCGCTTTTGTGATAGTGTCACATGGCGCTACAGTTCGAATAACGGCGCTGCTAGACTCAAAGAATGTAGTAGTTAAAGACAGGAGCGTTGCGACGAGGATTCTCGGCACAGTCTATGCGAGGTGGTCATAACAGAAAGCCTTAAGTATTGCCTTGAACTTCGAAACACAGAAGCTTTCGTTCTTCGCCCTTGGAGAAGACGGTGATGTCCTTGGTACTAATTAGCGTTAAGTTTCCGTGTCTTATATAAAGATTCACGCCTCATTAACTGAAATAACATTTCTAAGAAACTTGAGATCTCAATGATTCGTTCCGAAAGGTCAGAACAAATTCCCAGTCTTTTTCAGTTTGTTAACTGAGCAATCTTTTCAGCACTGTATTCACACAAGCTCTAATCACGGTCAAACCTTTTGTCAAATGTGTTTCACAGCTTCTCCATCGACATCCAATTTTGAGCAAAAAGCACGGACACTCAATCTTTACCTTTTTCATATTGCTTGCTATTTTCCATATTGCTTTTCCAGTGATTCCCATTACAGAACGCATTATGCTTTCAAGGACACACACAGATGGCAAAAATTCATCTCGGTGAGCTCCCGACACCATATGAAAAATCTCTGTTGCCAACTTTAAGATTACATACTGTTTAGTTACTTACAAGATCTTCAACGTTTCAGTGCTAGTTTTTTATTTCTCATTTTTATTTCCCCTTTATTTATAATCTAATACGGAAAGTTCAGCTGAATCTCGCAATTCGTGTAATACTATCTTTCTAATCATTCAAAAATGTTATGTATTTCATCTGTTTAATAATACGACGGCTCATTCCGAAATAAGTATCTATTTTGGTTGTTGATTTTGAGCGTCCGGTCCAGCTTATATTGGTCTACTATTCATTTTTCCACTCTAACATCCTGTTGGTTTCGTTGTTCTCTAACAAATAGCAGCAAAAGGACGTTCCAAATTAGCTCTTGACAGCGAAGTGACTATAAAATCATGTGTCGCAGGTAAAGTGATGTGATATGTCTGGGACAGGTAAGTTGTGACTCTTTTGGATGTCTGAGTCTAAAGCAACTGTCATCTCCGAAAGCTGCAAGACGACTCTGACTACGCTGAAAGCCAGAATTTCCAGAGTCAAGTCGTAGAAGAAGACAAGCTTGTGCTTGCAACACGATAATGCCAATCCCTACAGCAGGATCAAGTTTTTACGGCTGGGGTATGTAGGTTCTCGTCTTTCGATCGCAACAGTAGGTAACAAATGGGATGACTATCTTGAGAAAGGGCAGTACGTAGCTGGACTCTTGAGCTAGTTTTCTGTATCGTTATGCTTTTGTATCTGCAGTAGTTTCCATAAAAGTAGCTCGGAGACATTGGTTCCGGAATGACCCTCGAATTTACATCCAGCGTAAATTGTAAGTGCTTCAGGATTTCAGAAGACGACTGCGAGAAACTGCAACATACAGAAAATAGCCACCTGTCAGTGGATAGCGTATCTCGTCAACTTTTGTAACTCGCGTTACAGGTGCTCGGTATGCATGCCGTTTCTGTCGCAGCAAACGTCTATGCGATAATCTAAGTTTGCCATACACGCCTCAACGCCATGTCCGATATCAGCGACCACATTAATTACCATTCTTGCAACTCTTCCAAACTGACTGGCAGTGGAGCACGAACACACTACCTTTGTACACACGCCTATAAGAGAAACGTCTGGGAGGTAGTGAGGTTGAGCATTGCTGCTAAATGAAATCTCCACTCTCTTCCTTTAATTGTGGCACAAGTAATTGGTGCAACGTATACAGATACAATAACATGCCCTATCTACGCTACTCTTATAGTACTTAACCAATTCAGAATTTTTAAATAAATGAATGTTCCATTTCTCGATGACAGAATGCTGCAGTTTTACTGAACGGACAGCGGAAATAACATGTTAGAATGTTAGTTACGGCCGGTGGATTACACCCGGTGCAATGTGTGTTCCGATATGGAAGTAGTCGTTCTCCTTGCGATGCAGAGGAACACAGCTGAACGTTTACTGCAGGTTGGTCGGCTGCAGGGGAGGTCTCACTTTCACGCCTTTGCCATCGATCTGAAATCTTTATGACTAATTAGAGAAATGAGTAGGCGTAGAATTGAAAATTAGTCTCACCAGCTAAGGAGTGATGAAGATATTTATTGGTCTTTCAATTCTTGCAGCAAAATAATTCCGTAGACAACATTCGCTTTCTTGCAACTTCTTTCTACACTTTAATGGACAGAAATCAGTATCTCTCCTGACAAAACTCAGCTCGGACTTATCTCCAACCAAAATAATATCAATATGATACCCATACATCGAGAGTTAACCATAGACTAAAAGCAAAGAATAAATATAGCACGGAGCGTCAATAACAGGGCAGTTCTAACATTCATTGGTTCAAATGGCTCTGAGCACTATAGGACTTAACATCTATGCTCATCAGTCCCCTAGAACTTAGAACTACTTAAACCTAACTAACCTAAGGACATCACACAACGCCCAGTCATCACGCTAACATTCATTATCTCTGTGCTCAGTAAGTAGCTTCACATTAGTATTTAACCACTATGAACGCTTTATATGAATATGTACGATAGCAGAGGTTGGTCGCAAGAGGGAAAAGGAGACAATATACAGGTCGACAATTATTGAACTATATTAAATAAAATCGTAATAACTTCAGAATTGTTTGCGTTAGGACGTTCAAACTGCACGGTCGACCGGGCGGCAAGATGATAATTAGCATGCACAGTATGGTTTGCTTTAGAGACGAAGCCCACTTTCATTTGGATGGGTTAGTAAGTAAGCAAAATTGGACCATTTGGGGGACTGAGGAACCCCATATTGCGACCAATAAGTCTCTTCATCCGCAGTGGGTGACTGTGTGCTGTGCAGTGTGCAGTCGCGAAATAATCGGTGTGATATTACTTGATGGTACGGTGATTACCGAACGGTACGTGAAGGTTTTGGAAGATGATTTCATCCGTATTATTCAAAGTGACCCTGAATTAACAATATGTGGTTCATGCTAGACGTAGCTCGACCCCATCGAAGCAGCAGAGTGTTTGACGTCCTGGAGGAGCACTTTGGGGATCGCATTCTGGCTCTTGGGTATCCAGAGGCCACTAGCATGGGCCTCGATTGGCCGCCATATTCTCCGGATCTGAACACATGCGACTTCTGTTTGGGGGGTTATGTTAAAGACAAAGTGTACAGCAATAACCCCAAAACCTTTTCTGAGTGAAAACAGCTATTCAGGAGGTCATCGACAGCATCGATATTCCGACACTTCAGAGGATCACGCAGAATTTCGCTATTCGTCTGCGCCACGTCATCGCCAATGATGGCAGGCATATCGAAGATGTCATAACCTAAATCCGAATATTTGCAGTGACGTTTACATGTTGAATAAAGTGTGTGCACGCCTTAGTTTGTAACTTATTTACATTTCTTTCATATAGCTCAGTAGTTCTGAACCTGTAACACGAAACCAGTCACAGTTTCCTCCGCAAAGAAAAATAGCCCATGGTCCTAAAGATTTTAACTTAAGCTCAATCACAAATGTGTTACACAATCTTGTATGGATGTTCTATGCCCCAAACAGGCACCGAGGTCCACGAGAAAGAAAGGAAGTGGCGCTTACGTCACGGCACGTGACACCGCAGGTCTTACGAGAGTCAGCAGCTGTCTGCGGCGAGGAGCGGGTGACTGTTTCAGATCAGTTTACTAATTCTTGACTGCGCGTGTAAATGTATGCAAGCTCTCGATAGCACACGAAAAAGTTAAGGCTTTTCAATTACACACTGATGTGACGTGCGCCCTGCACAGAGCCGAGAGTTATCGAAGCGTGGCGGACGAGCCAATTAGAGTGACGTCACAAGTTCGTTCCGCGGGCCCCAAACACGCGCATTATGACTCTTCACCTTTCCAGGCGTATGAAATGTGGCTTCATCACTGAAAACAAACTTCTGTGAAAAACTTCGTCTTGTAGCCCCTGGAGGCCATTGCAAAAGTAAGAACGGAGGTCTTTGTCCCGAGTGGTAAGCGTGTGTAACAAATGGAACTGGCGTGATTTTACACGCAGACGTTAGCACAGAATGGACCAGCCAACTGACTGCGGTAACTGCAGTTCTCTGATCTCAGGCGTCGCCGGTTTCTTTGGGCTGCTGAGGAATCACACGCTCCATCTTTTCTACAGACAGTCCCAGACGGCCTGTTTTCATCGCACCTCATAAGCCGACAGTCTCACTAAATTTGTTGTACCACCCACAGGTTATTTTGTCTGTTGCAGCTTTTGACTGATATTTGGTACGAAATTGTCGCTGAACTGTGACAACCGGCTCACCTTCCAAGATGCTACTCAGGCGGGTGTAAAATGAATGTGCGCAACGGAGAATAATAAACGCTAAAATGAAGATTTGCCCCTGTCTGACTACCCCCTGAATCAGACCTTAGGATCTCTTAATTCTATAAATTACCATATAAACGTAAATGAATGATGAAGGCAACTAATCCTACTAAATGATAAACGTTGTTCCTGCTTATATATTTATCGTAGACTAAAAAAAAAAACCTTTATATTACAAAGTTTACATTTAATAAGTAAAATTACTAATCAATTGCCCAACTCTGCCCCTTATTATGATTGCGCGATCATTACAAAGTTTACATTTACTAATAAAACTACTAATCAATTGTCCAACTTTCTCCCTTATTATGATTTCGCGGTCTAATATCAATAACTGACATCATCTACGTACCAAACACTAGAACACGCTACTTTCAAAGATGATCTATGGTGATATGGGACCTCAGTGAAAATAAACTAACATGATCACAGCTGTTTAGCTTTTATAGCCCTAATCAGCCGAAGCAATTTGCGATATCACCGTATGTACTGCGTTCGGTGCATCGAAGTGATGGCTCTCGTACTCGTCTGCGACGATGGAAAAACTCCAGCCACAAATAAACTCTTTCAAATACTAGGACGGCAGAAGGCGGTCCTCTGACTAATTTACTCTAATACTGTCTTCTCCTCTCTGTATTCTACAGACGACAAACGCGAACTCCCAGCCACAAGGACACAGTTCAGATAACGTCTCAAAGTGAGTATAGGCAGAGGAAGTGCTCTCAATTACTGAACGCCACGTACTCAACGACGAAATCCAACCTGGAGGTGAAGTCCAGAATCGCGTAGATTCGCAACAGTACAGTGCCTAACTGTTCTAACTATAAACTCTCCTGAGAG
The DNA here is from genome assembly GCF_021461385.2 of Schistocerca piceifrons. Classification (NCBI taxonomy): domain Eukaryota; kingdom Metazoa; phylum Arthropoda; class Insecta; order Orthoptera; family Acrididae; genus Schistocerca; species Schistocerca piceifrons. Next base: position 264,719,688 of record NC_060145.1, on the reverse strand, counting down.
CAAAGACAGCAAGTCCGTCCGTACCAACAAAGCTGATATCGAGCGACCGTCACACATGAGTGTTCACAACGGAAGACCACGTCTCTCCACCGCTGGCTTCCCAGCAAGGCTCAGCTCCCCACCATCGTAATTCCGAAAACGAATCATATCCCCGAAACCACGGAATATTCTCCCTCTCTACAGATTATTCCGAACGCCGACCATCCATATTTTAGTTTTTTGTCGTCCAGCGCGGAAAGTTTGCGAGGAAATACCTATACTCATACAACGGTACGCTTCTGAGTAAAAATCCCTGGAAATAACCCAGCCTGCATGGTTTCCGAGGTGCCGCTTCTTCGTTCCTCTCACCTGCGTCCAAGACTTGCAAAGTTCGGAAGTATTATCCGGTTATCCTTCCGGCACTACTATAATAGCGGCCGGTCGCCCCTGTATTGTGTCTTCGCGCTCAAGTGTCCAGACTGTCCGTCTTGGCACTTCCTGTGTTGAAGCAGGACCAACACACCTGTGTGGGCTGTCCACCCAGGGCTTGAGTTCCGCCTGCCATTTCATTTTCACTGTCATTCCAACCTCTACTAGTATGATGATAAAGACACTCCGTCACCATTCATGCACTAAGCGTTAACAATTATTTACAAGGCGTACGTGACAATGTCAGTCTCCTTTATATATTCATATATACGATGTACAACCTATCAAATGATATCTAATTGTGGTTGTAGTTCGCCGGCCGCGGTGGCCGAGCGGTTCTACACGCTTCAGTCCGGAATCGCGCGTCTGCTACGGTCGCAGGTTCAAATCCTGCCTCGGGCATGGATGCCTGTGATGTCCTTAGGTTAGTTAGGTTTAAGTAGTTCTAAGTTCTAGGAGACTGGTGACCTCAGATGTTAAGTCCCACAGTGCTCAGAGTCATTTGAGTCATTTTATTTGTGGTTGTAGTTCACGGCGAAGTATGTGGATGAGTGCTTGTAAGGTGCGAAACTATAGCCACCTTTAGAGAGTTCAAGGACACAAAATGCACATTAGAGTCCATTACGTTCTGACACACCTAACCCATAGAGGTGCGCTTTGCAGCTACGCCACCGCGCGTATTACGGATCCAAACTGTCACCGACCCTCTGTCTAGAGATGCGTGTCTTTTTCTGTATATCTTTCAGTTTTCGAGCGGTTGTCTTAGGAAACCTCGAAAGTACTTATGAATAACCCTGTATTTTAAGATCATTATTTTGAATAGCTGATGTCATATTCAACCATCTATGATGGACAGTTTGAGAGATGATTTATTGACAAACACAGTATTTTGACATTCAGTATGCTAGCGACGAAAGTCACTTGTCACTTGCAGTATGAGGCGTCAGTAGTTTCTGGGCAACAGACACTAACACAATGGTACGCATGTCAGCAGCGTCGAACGATCAACGTAGGTAGATCCACAATCGTTGCAGTGCTCCAACTTGAGCCAGTAGTGGGCGAGGCTGTATGGTCTGTTGTAGCCAAGCCGACAATATGACGGCCGTCCTGCGCTACGAAGAAATCGCATCGTCTCTTACCCTCTTCTAGCTACTGACCCCAAAATCGCGTCACTGTAGTGGCAGTGCTTCCATTATGGTCTCACTGAAACGTAAAGTGCTTTTCCAGTAACTGACCTTCCTCCCACGTCCGAAATGGTTCAAATGGCTCTGAGCACTATGCGACTTAACTTCTGAGATCATCAGTCACCTAGAACTTAGAACTAATTAAACCTAACTAACCTAAGGACATCACACATATCCACGCCCGAGGCAGGATTCGAACCTGCGACCGTAGCGGTCGCCCGGTTCCAGACTGTAGCGCCTAGAACCGCACGTCCACTCCGGCCGGCGTCGTCCGAAATGATTCATCGATATTGCGTCCTCCAACCTCTAAGAGATTCACTCGTACTTGCTTCCATATTTTCTCTTCTTTTGGTGTCTCTTTACTAACTTAACTGCAAACTGAAATCATTTGTTCGTGAGACGCTGTTCTACGCGTTCTCAGATCTTTGGGTCATTTCTTCTACGAGTTGCAATTCTTAGGAATTATGGTGTAAGTGTATACAACGTTTTGTTGCAAGTGTGGCTTCTGTTGTGAACTTCAGACCCAGGATCGGTATCATACAGCTCGACATACTCGTCTACCCTCTACGAGGCTCTTAATCTCCACGTAACTACTGCAACCAGCATTCGTTAGAACCTGCTTATCGTTTCATACCTCATACTTTCCTCAGACACCAAATTCCAGGTTACTTCATGCGTCGGGGTATGCCCCATCAGCACATCCTTTCTTTTTATCAAGTTATGTAATAAATTAAGATAGTCGCTTCATTAGTTATTCGAGCTGCCCATCTAACTTTTCTGTAGCGGCACATTTACAAAATCTTCTGTTCAATTTGTAAGGCGCCATTCCGTATCATTTGTTGATTTAAAGTTGATTCTTACTTACTGTATTCTGGTTGGCTTGAAAATTATGCATCAGACATTCACGAGTAATCGATTCTGGAGGGTGAACTCCCAAAGCACATGCACCGATAACTGGAGCTCTGACGGTGGGCCTACGATGCATGCCCTTCTATTCTCCAACACTGTTGGAAATTCAGTCCCTTCCAAAATATTATAATAAAAACGAAGAGTTTGTAATGTGTGAACACCTTTTTACGAGACAGTTAATTTAGTTCACTTTAATTTCATGTATCAAGTCCCTACTCGTTCGCCGGCTGGAGTGGCCGTGCGGTTCTAGGCGCTGCAGTCTGGAACCGAGCGACCGATACGGTCGCAGGTTCGAATCCTGCCTCGGGCATGGATGTGTGTGATGTCCTTAAGTTAATTAGGTTTAATTAGTTCTAAGTTCTAGGCGACTGATAACCTCAGAAGTTAAGTCGCATAGTGCTCAGAGCCATTTGAACCCTACTTGTTCTGATCGCTTTCACTCAACAATGACGGTCACTCGTTTATCACGAGCTTTATTTAATGTTGCCGATACGGTCTGGTACGGCGGCCTTTTAATTATATAGCAACTCCCCCAATACGAAATTAATCCTGTGCTTCAAATCTGAACACATTTATTACTCATTACACGTTTCGGGCTCTGCCCAATTTTAGATGACCTGTTGACAAATTGGTAATAGAAAATTTCTTGTTTTAAAATCTTGCAAGTTTACACAAGTGTCTTAAAAGAGGACCTACGCTAAAATATGATTTAACAACAAACACATACCATTTACCACAGAATGAAAATATAACTTTGATAAGAATGTTAAACTGGGTCGAAAGAAACAACGTTTACGAGTACACTCAGCAAATTACTTTATGAGCCTAACGTGTATGCCCCTTACAGCCGTGTGATGTGGTGGGGAGATAGTCCAAAATAAGAGAGCTTGTTGACACTAGATGGCGTAAGTGCTGTGGCGCTACCTTAAATGACCGATACATGATTACAATATGTATAATATGCTTTCCGACCAACCAGCTGTTTTAAAGCCATTTTCATCACAAAATGTTTAGTTTTCTCCCTGAACTTTAATTTCCTTCCCGAATGTCGCCTTGGTATTCTTTATTGGTTGGTCAATGTACAGGTTGAGGAAGACTGGGGAGAGTCTTCGACCCAGCCATAATCCCTTTTCAACCTCTGCTTCCCTTCTGTGGCCTTCGACTCATAATTGCAGTCTGGTTTCTGTAGAAGTTGGGAATAACCTTTCTTTCCCTACATTTCATTTCTGCTATCTTCAGAATTGCAAAGATATATTCCAATGAATATAGTCGAAAGTTTTCTCAAAATCTATAAATGCTGTAAATGTGAGTTTGCCTTTCTTCGACCCGTCTTCTCAGTACTGCGTTGTGTGTTCCTACGTTTCTAGAGAAACGGAAACGACCTTCCCCAAGGTTGGCTTCTAACAGTTTTCTATATTCGTCTTTGAATAATTCGTGTCATTATTTTGCAGCCATGGCGTACTAAACTGGTGGTTGTCTTACAGCAAACAATATAGACGGGAGCCAAAAGGGGGGGAGGAGGGGGAGGACAGAAAACGCCTAACGAAATTTTCTTGAGAAAAACGTTTAACAGCTTCCGCGTTACCCCAAAGCGCCCCCTGCGAAGTTCTTTAGCCGCTGTATAATGGCCGGAAGAGCCGAAATGTGGTAATTGCTTTACAACAGTTGCCTGTAACAGCCCCAGGCTGCAAATAAACATTTTGGCTGATGGCTCACCCCACTTTCCACTCCTTCCTCCGCAGCTCTCGGCTCTTGGACACTTTCTGGCACGGTGGGCAGCTTAGCAATCGAGGGTGGCGGGAGAGGGTGAGGAAGGCAGAGGGAAAGGGTGAGTGGGGTGGGGGTTGGATGGCGGATGGATCGCTGCCAGAGACCTCTCACGACCATCGCTTTATTCTCCCCAGCAGAGCCGTACCTCGTCCTTCGATCTCTCCCGTACAAATTTTGCCACGGCTGTGGATTACTCCCAAACATTCCACTCGTATTTCTTCGCGCTACTTTCCCTCCAGCTGTGCGACGACGGGAAAAAAATCTCATCTGCGAGCCGCCGATACCGGGCCACGGACGGTCTGACTCTGACATCGACTGACGTCGTTAGCCCCGCCCCCTAGGGGAACGTCCATCTCTCCGCGACGGCTCAGTCTCCGGAAACGAAATCGGTCTCACACCGCTTTGCAGGAAGAACGTACGCTTTTTTCGGTCTATCGGGTTGCTTAACCTTCTGCTCTTTTTCGCTCAAAAATCTGTCTTCAAACTTGTTGGACTCAGTTCTGTATTGCTTTCCGTACTTCTGTTCTCCCTAATTTCATCTTCCTATTTCGCTTCGGCCAGCTGTGAAGAGCATTATTTAAAACGTGTATTTCCTTCGGCTTCAAACCGTCTCGCTTTGTCTGGTCATGCGACCCAGAATGTAATAGACGTTACAGCCCATGCTGATACAGTGCTCCTTGACTTCCGGAAGGCGTTCGACACAGTCCCTCACCGTCGCCTGACGAACAAAATAAGTGCATACAGAATATGCAGGTCAGTTTTGTGGTTCGATCAAATATTTCCTTGCAAACAGAACACAGCATTTTATTCTTAATGGAAAGAAATCTATAGGCATAAAGGCGAGTTTTATAGGGAAAGTTAGACGACCATTAATGTTCAAAATACACTACCTGACATAGAAAGCGATGCACCCTGGAGGAGAAGACGAAACGTAGTAAAAGTTCAGGGGTTGATAAGGTACGTGTTATTATTTTACTCATTACAATATCGAACCAAATTTACAAAGAACTTGGTGGAATGATCTTACTTACAGGTATGTGGGCCTGGCGGCATGCACTGGTTTGGTCGGGAACTGTAATATAACGCTGTTGTATCTTCTCCGGAACCATGATGGCGCGCAAATGTTTGAATTGGTTCGCGATATCCTGGATACTGGTGCTGGGACAGAGTTGGCTTCCGAACTGGTCCCACACACGTTCTATCGCGGACTGATCTTGCCGACTGCAGGAGGGCCTCAGCTTCACGCAGACAGTTCATAGAGACGCGTGTCATGTCTGAAAGCATCGCCCTGTTGGAAAATCGCACCACGACACTGTCAAATGAAAGATGAGTCATGAGGACGCAGGATGTCCGTGACGTAGTGTTGTGCCTATTAGACGTGACCTGGAATCATACCCGATGGCTCCCCACGAACGACGTAAGAAGTAACACCGTATGCCTCATCAAAATGCTGGAAGAATAGCACTTCTCTCCAAGTTAGCGCTATACTGTAGTGGAGAACCGCGATTCACAACCGAACACAATGCTACGGCATGCGTTTGCAGTGCACGCTGCCCGGTCGTGTCACGACTCCAAATGCAACCATCGGTGTTGGGGTGTCAAAGACAGCCTTTTCATACGGCAGTGATCTCCTAGTCTCGCTGCCGCTCGTCTCCGACCAGTGCTGCGGCATGACACAGGATGTGCAGGTAGTGCATTACTTGTTCTTGGATGGCAGCCGCAGATCTAAATGGGTTAGGGTGTGCTTGGTGAACAATGCGACTATCCTCCATTGTAGTCGACAGACTTGGTCGACCACTAAGAGTATGGCTGTCCTCAAGTTCCCATGTAGTCCAACACTGGACCACTGCTACATTTGAATGCCCTATAAATCTGGATGTTGCACGATTCGACCAGCCTGCCAAATGGAGGCCCTTTCCAAATCCTGTCAGGTGCTGATAACGCTGTCCCACACGAGTATATTCTGTATCTCCGTGTCCTTCAAAGCGATCAGTCATCATCAGACGCTGTTCACAGCCCTTATACACTGCACTAGGACTGGTAACAACACTAGAAGAACAGTAATGCGCTGTAGTGGCCGTTCTACCTGACGAGAGAATTGCAGCTGTAATACTGTACATGCTGAAACCTGGTTTCGCAGGACAGAACGGATCAGGTTGTGGAAAGGGGCCAGGGTCAATTACTGTTAGTTATACAAGAACAAACGCAACTTTATTCCTCAAACCAGTGCACAGTTTTCTCTTTAAAACAACAAAGATCAATTCACGGCCGAGGGCCCAAGTAACTTCTCCAGAATAAGCTTAAATGATTGCTTTTAGAACAGCAGGTTCAAATGGCTCTGAGCACTATGGGACTCAACTGCTGAGGTCATTAGTCCCCTAGAACTTAGAACTAGTTAAACCTAACTAACCTAAGGACATCACAAACATCCATGCCCGAGGCAGGATTCGAACCTGCGACCGTAGCGGTCTTGCGGTTCCAGACTGCAGCGCCTTTAACCGCGCGGCCACTTCGGCCGGCTTAGAACAGCAGGATTTAGAGTAATGGCTGAAGGCCTTATTTAAGTAAAATTGCAGTATCTTCTCGGCTAAAGGCCGAAATACTATTTCAGATCAGCAGAGGAATCTCTTTAAAAGCCAAGCATTTACGAATTCCGTCTAAAGGCCATATTAAGGAAAATTCAAGTTAATTCTTCGGCTGAAAGCTCAATTTAAAAAATTTTCTTTACACAATAAAAGAGGGACTTTGAAGATAAGCTTTTACGCAGTACAACAGAAAAACATCTTAAGAGAACTTGAAGTATCTTGTCGGCTTAAGGCCCAAACAATTACTCAAGAATAATTAAAGACAACCTTAAGATGAACATTTACAGAACACGACTGAAGGCCGTTTCAAGAATTAAAGATGATTAAAGAGAAACCTTACAGCAAGGGTTTACATATTAAAACCACAGATTCTGAAACAAACGTGGCTGAAGGCTTAAATACAGAGCAACAAGAATTTTAAATGAAACACGGCTGAAGGCCATATACTAAACATAAAACAGACAATATTAATACACGGCTGAAGGCCTGGCACAGTCCCTGAGACCAAATAGAATGACAGTCACAAACAACAAACAGTGGTACTCAGAAGTGTACCAAGGGTCGGCCTGGGGAGGAAACTCTAACGACAGTTAAGGCGAGACAGACAGCCAAGCGTAACACTAAACAATCGGGTTGCAACACGACCTTGGGACGGCTGAAGAACCAACCAACAACCTAATCAATTCCCTCTGTCGCAACCGGCCACGTGCCTCTTCCAGTATTTAGACGGCATTCATCTGCTCAGTGGAAATCACAGAAGCTGCACACAGTTCCACGCAAACACACTTGCACAAGAACTTGAACAATCGTAAAATAAATCGCTGTGGAACAACAAGGACGAATAAATTCGACATACAGAGTGTTTCCACAAGCGGTCGGCGGCCAAATACACGTCGTCCGATGAAACGACCGATCGAACGACCAACCCAGGTCGTTCCCACTCAAGTTACGTGTGCCGGCGACGGTCGGGCTAGTCTTGGCTGTCCGAAGCTGACTGCAGCTCCAACCTGACTCAACTCTATGTACGTTCGGAATTCCCAGACACGGCGACCCGGGCACCCTGGCGCGGACCCATCCACGCAGAGGTAACACTTGCCCATTGGCCACGATGTCTCTGCACAAGGAAGGAACCGACCCACGTCCGGCAAGATGGCCAAGTGACGAGGCCCAGCAACGGTCAAAAGGCCAAATACACGTCGCCCGATGAGACGACCAACCCGTCATCCCGCTCCAATCTCCTTCAGTCGGACAGTTCATGCGTATCGCCAGCGGTCGGCGAGCACTGGCTGTGCGCACCTCACTGGCGCTCCGTCCCCGACTTCATTGCTGCTGCGTCCTGACTCAGCTCTCGACAGACGACGTCCCGGAAATACTAGCAGTCGCTCCAGAGATGGTACGACAGTGAACTTATCTATAAGCGCTGCTACTGCCACTCACGGGCAAGCAAACTAGCACCCTAGTGACGCCAGTACATCGAATGAAAAGAAAAACGAGGCGACAGAACCAATAAAACAAGATGACAAACAATAAACGGCACGACCGCGAGCCGCGCACGGCTCACATAGCTACCAAGGGCTTGCACAATCTCGCTTCCCACGCCCGGGTTCCCGGGTTCGGTTCCCGGCGGGGTCAGGGATTTTCTCCGCCTCGTGATGACTGGGTGTTGTGTGCTGTCATTAGGTTAGTTAGGTTTAAGTAGTTCTAAGTTCTAAGGGACTGATGACCATAGATGTTAAGTCCCATAGTGCTCAGAGCACAAGTACGAAATTATATCGACGCCTGAGCGTGTCTTCTGGGTACATACCCATTCTGTAAGGCCATGTACATATAAATGCTAACGGTCTTGGTGCAGTGGTAACATCGGTCCCCGTCAGATCACCAAAGCGCTGTCGGTCTTGGCTAGCACCTGGATGGGTCACCGTTCGGGTCTGCCGACTGCTGTTGGCAAGCGAGGTGAACTCAGCCCTTGTGAGGTCAACTGAGGAGCTACGTGACTGAGAAGTAGCGGCACCGGTTGAGACAGTGGCCTGGACAGTGCTGTGCTGACAATATGTCTCTCCGAATCCACATCCGCTGACGCCTAAGGGCTGAGGAGGACACGGTGAACGGTCGGTACCGTTGGTCCTTCAAGGCTTGTTCCGACGGTGTTCGTTTTTTTGTGTGTACATAAATGACCTAGGTTTGACAATCCGAAGGCAAGCAGTAAAAACTAACGCCTTTTGCGAGCGGGTATTATCTTCCTGAAATGTGAGCCGACGATGGCTTTCCACGGAGGGAACAAAACGGGACGTAGAGTACCTTCGACGTGCCGCTGTGCTGTAAGGGTGCCCCGAATGACACCAAATGGGTCCTGATACGAAAAGAAATGGCACCCCAGTCCTGGATGTCGGGCTGTATTGCGGTCGTCAGTCGGGTTGGTATCCAACCGCTGTCAGGGGCGTCTCCACACACGTCTTCGGGACAGAATCTCACTGACTGGTGAGTTTCGCGCCGACCTGAGCCGCGATTACCAGCGAGGACGTGTCATCATTAGGATGAAGAGAAGAACCGAAAGCAATATAGAACTGCGTAAAACAAGTTTGAGTACTGAATTCTGAACGAAAAAGAGTAGGAGGTCAAGCAGTATAATCGACTGAAAAACAGGATAAATTCTAGTGTCCGATTCCACTCGTCGGCTTTGAGCAATGACGCCATAACTAAGGCAAAGACGCTACGTATAGGCAATCCATGAAAGCAAACCGATCATACTCGTAAACAAACGAATGTACCATACGATAAAATTACAGACACATTCGCGCAGTTATTTAATTGGTCCTGAATTCTATTGAAACGAGCTGAAAATAACGAAAATTAAGGACAACAATTAAAAACTAATCATGTCTGGTTCAAATGGCTCTGAGCACTATGGGACTCAACTGCTGAGGTCATTAGTCCCCTAGAACTTAGAACTACTTAAACCTAACTAACCTAAGGACATCACAAACATCCATGCCCGAGGCAGGATTCGAACCTGCGACCGTAGCGGTCTTGCGGTTCCAGACTGCAGCGCCTTTAACCGCACGGCCACTTCGGCCGGCATTCATGTCTGGTAAGAAGTATTCTCGTAATTTATGCGAATAGAAAAGCACAGAGTACTTTTAAATTTCATTGCAGTAAAGCGCATGTGAAGTCATACTGTTAAAAAATAGCTTTAAATTTACATTAAATATTGAATGTAACGGGAGGATCGCAGAAAAGTTCGGGTTTTGGGAGGGGAGAAACTAAAACGTATCAGAAAAACGGGAAAATTAAATGAATGACAAAAAATACGAGAAAGTAGCATAAAATGTGGAGAAATCCACACACTAAGTTCTAAAAGAAAAGCCAATACATGACAAACGAATATAAACAAAAAATAAGTAATATTGGAATCGCTAACTAGAATTAACCTATGTTAATTCCAGTTACAGTTTCCAACCGCTCCATGATTCATATGTAAATTATTGTTGCATTTGTATACGCTGAAACGTAACACCATTTCTACATTTGTAACTGCTCTCTAAAACTACTGCGATGTATAAACAAAATTGGAATCTCTAAGCAGAACTGACCTTCCGTATACGTCAGTTCTAGTTATCGATTCCGATATTAGTAACTTTTTTGCAGTATTTCAGAGAGCAAATACAAAGGTAGAAACCATATTAACCTACATTTTAGTGCACACACGTGCTGAAAAAAACGATCTAATTAATGAATCACCAAATAGCTGGAGTCGGTAACTAGAATTGACGTATATAGGAGGTTAATTTTAGTTACCGATTCCAACTTTTCGATGGTTAAAAATTTTGCACATTTTTGCAGTAAATCTATGGACTATGTTCTAATTGGATTTCTACATTTCTTACTGATCTCAGAACTACTACGAAAAACAAATGTGGTAGGTACAGTTTCCAATTTTTTCTCTTTTTCATAGTAATGAAGATAGTAATACCACATGTATAAATCCTGTAACACTTTAGTGCACACACTTGTTTAAACGATCTGAATAAAGAATCGTGGAATGGTCGGAATCTATAAGCAGAATTAATCCATGTAGGTCAGTTTCAGTTATCGATTCCAGTATTTGTTAGACCCTACTTTTTGTCAATTTTCGTTACTTGTGTACTCGTCCCGTTATATTTAACAATTAGTATTAAAAGTTAACACTGGTTCATAATATTACTTCACCATGCGCTATACTTTACTGGATTTAAAGGTTTTCTGTGCTTTCCTTACTCACATAAATTACGATAATAATTTATTGGGTTCGATTCCCGGCGGGGTCAGGGATTTTCTCTGCCTCGTGATGGCTGGGTGTTGTGTGATGTCCTTAGGTTAGTTAGGTTTAAGTAGTTCTAAGTTCTAGGGGACTGATGACCATAGATGTTAAGTCCCATAGTGCTCAGAGCCATTTGAAGCATTTTAAAATAATTTATTTCAGTCATGTATACTTTTTCTGTTCTTGTTTATTTTCGGTACCTTTAATTCTCGTCGGTGTAATTTGTGGCTAAGTAATTAATCACGTGAACTGTGTATGTAATTTCATGGTATGCTACATTCGTTTGTTTACAAATATGATCAGTTGCTTTCACAGATTGCCCCTATGTAGCGTCTCTGCCTTAGGAATGACGTCATTGCTCAAAGCCGACAAGTGGAATCTGACACTCGAACTGACCCGAAAAATGTATATGGTCTACATCAAAAGCACATGGATAGAGATTTCGTTTCCGGTGACTGAGCCATTGTAGACACATGGGGCTTGTGACGTCATTCGGATAATTCCTAGTGACGCTTCGTTTCTTTTTGTATTGGATTGTATTGAAACGTCCCCTTTGAACAATTATACAAGACTGTCCTCAAACTGACAGACAATATTTTTAGCGCAACGCAATCTGACTTTCAATAATCCCTACAAAAGAGTGGCCCTGACTAACATTAACCTATACCTTTCACAAATCACTTACCTCGCAAAAATCTTCGTTACTCGAACTACTGCAATACAGCGAGCGCCACTACTGCCAGCTAAATAAAAGATTCAAACTACGGAAGGCACTAACTACTGATAGGCATAGTTAGCAAATGAAAGATTTTAATAGAGAACAAGCAATGTATTTACCTTAATAGTCATAATATATATAGCAGTTCATGACATCCAGTCTTACAAATTTCAAAACTCCGCCATCTCTCTCCCCACATCCACCACTGCTGGCGGCTCACCTCCAACTTCCCAACGCTATGCGCTGTTAACATCCAACTGCCCAACACTACAATGGCAGACAACAAAGCAAACTAGCCACAGACTGCACACAGCACAGCCAGTTACCAATAAGAAAACCTAAACAGCCTACTTACAGTACATCTGGTGAGACGTTCCACGATATAGGTCGCGCATGATTGTGTAGTATACAGAGGACCGACCTAAGATCTAAGAATTTGGACCTGAAGATCAGCATAAACAAGTTGGTGGAAATACCAGTGATTGTAGGAGTATGTGATTGTCGAAGTCACAGGAAGCAGTCTTATATATAAAATATGGTAATATGCGTACAGAGAGATTTAAAGTAGGCATGGATGTGTGTGATGTCCTTAGGTTAGTTAGGTTTAATTAGTTCTACGTTCTAGGCGACTGATGACCTGAGAAGTTAAGCCGCATAGTGCTCAGAGCCATTTGAACCATTTAGATTTAAAGTGGACAGACTACTTAAAATTAATCGTAGGAAAGGCAGATGCAAGATCCTGATTCATTGAAAGAATTCTCATGAAGTGTTGTCTAACCACGCACGTGGTAGTTTGCGTAACCCTAGTTAGAGATACACTTGAGTATGGCTCCTCATGTGAGAATCTTGCCAGAAGGAGTGGATGGATGGATGAAATAGAGAAGATCCAAAGAAGGTTCGTCAGAAGTTCGTTCAGTCTGCGCGAAAGCGTCACGAAGATGTTCATCTAGTTCCAGAGTCAGTGCTGCTAGAAGAGAGGCCTTTGGTGTCTTTGAGAGATGGCAGTTTTGTTTGTAATATTTGCCACAGAGAGCTTGTTTCCTGCGTACATGCATAGAGGAGTCACTTTGGATATTAAAGTTTATACTTTTGTCGTTCGCTAGCTGTTTTGTCTACTAGCCTCTATAGACCCGGAGGTGTTGTCTTGGTCGCTCTGGTCTGGAGATTTGAATTCGGAATCCAGTTGTTGCACCTTGTAACATATCATAACTATTTATGTATTCGCGTGCGATAATATTACAGGAAACGGAATGTCGTGTTTTGGAAGCGTTAGATAGCTAAAACTTTTTGAATATTATAACTTGCGTTTTGACTACTCGAACATTGTCGGTTTAAGCACTTCATAATATGCATGAACTCGTGAAAGTAGCACATCACTCCCTATCCTATTCTTTTTAGAGAACTGAATATACTCAACTCTCACTTTTCTAACATGACATATTGAAATTTTGGGTCAAGGCAGTCAGGCAGATTTCCGAAAAGCGTTTGATTCAGTACAGTATCTACGCTTATTATCAAAAGTGCGATCATAGAAGATATCATGCGAAGTTTGTGACTGGATTGAGGATTTTTAGTAGAGAGGATGCAGCATGTCATCTTGGATGGAAAGTCATCGATAGATGTAAAAGTAACTTCGGGGGTACCCCCGGGAAGTGTGTTGCGACCCTTGCTGTTCATGTTGTACATTAATAATGATGTTGCTGTTAATGTTAACGGCAACCACAGACTTTTTGAACATGATGCAGTTATCTATAACGAAGTACCCTTTGAAAGAAGTTGCATAAATATTTAGTCAGACCTCGATAAGTTTTCAAAGTGGTGCGGAAATTGGCGGCTTGCCTTAAAAGTTCAGAAATGGGAAATTCTGCACTTCAAAAACGAAAAATCGTAGTATACTATGATTGAAGTATCAGTGAGTGACAGCTGAAATCGACCAACTTATACAAGTACCTGGGTGGGGATATGAAATGGAATGGTCACATAGATTCAGTCGTGGGCAAAGTAGGTTGTAGTCTTCGGTTTATTGGTAGAATATTGGAGAAATGCAATCAGCATACAAAAAGAGATTGTTTGCAAATCACTCATGAGACCCATACAAGAATACTGTTCAACTGTGTGGGACACGCATCAAATAGGGCTAACAGGGTATACTGACGTATACAGACAAGGGCAGCAAGAACGGTCACAGGTTTGTTTGACACGTGGGAGAGAGTGACAGAAATGCCGAAGTAACTGAACTGGCAGACTCTCGAAGACAGACGTAACCCAGCCAGATAAAGCCTTCATGCAAAGTTTCAAGCACCACGCTTTGAATGGTGACTCTAGGAATATGCTACAACCGCCTCCACACCGGTCACATAGCGATCGTGAAGACAAGATTAATTTAATGACAGCACGCATAGAACCATTTAAGCAATCATTCTTCCCGCGCTCCATACTTAAACGGAGCAGCAAGAAACCCTAATAAATGGTACAGTGGGACATAACTGTGCCGTGGACTTCACAAGTGTTTGCAGAGTATAGATGGAAATGTAAGAGGAAGTTTTGTCAAAAATGTTCATTTCGTGAGCTTTCTGCTTTATATTAAAATTACAGTAATTAGAAATAACTACGCCCGTCAATGCAGTGAATTCATATTTTCTAATTCTATTCGTGTTAGTCGTTCGCAGTTAATACATACTAAATGACGATAGTTTTCAAGTTAATCCTTACTGAGCCATCACATCCCACCTGCCTATTCAAAAATTTTAAGTACCTTTACTTGGACACGTATTGCAGCTCGCGTGATGCGATTACAAGTTGATGTTTTTATGGTTCTTACGTAACGTGAAAAGCAGCGGGTTTCCTTCCAGCTCATCTTGTTGCAGATGCTTATAATCAAGGTAGGCATGTCCAGCACAGAAGAGCTACGTTTCCGCTGTCGCTCATGTACACTCCTGGAAATTGAAATAAGAACACCGTGAATTCATTGTCCCAGGAAGGGGAAACTTTATTGACACATTCCTGGGGTCAGATACATCATATGATCACACTGACAGAACCACAGGCACATAGACACAGGCAACAGAGCATGCACAATGTCGGCACTAGTACAGTGTATATCCACCTTTCGCACCAATGCAGGCTGCTATTCTCCCATGGAGACGATCGTAGAGATGCTGGATGTAGTCCTGTGGAACGGCTTGCCATGCCATTTCCACCTGGCGCCTCAGTTGGACCAGCGTTCGTGCTGGACGTGCAGACCGTGTGAGACGACGCTTCATCCAGTCCCAAACATGCTCAATGGGGGACAGATCCGGAGATCTTGCTGGCCAGGGTAGTTGACTTACATCCTCTAGAGCACGTTGGGTGGCACGGGATACATGCGGACGTGCATTGTCCTGTTGGAACAGCAAGTTCCCTTGCCGGTCTAGGAATGGTAGAACGATGGGTTCGATGACGGTTTGGATGTACCGTGCACTATTCAGTGTCCCCTCGACGATCACCAGTGGTGTACGGCCAGTGTAGGAGATCGCTCCCCACACCATGATGCCGGGTGTTGGCCCTGTGTGCCTCGGTCGTATGCAGTCCTGATTGTGGCGCTCACCTGCACGGCGCCAAACACGCATACGACCATCATTGGCACCAAGGCAGAAGCGACTCTCATCGCTGAAGACGACACGTCTCCATTCGTCCCTCCATTCACGCCTGTCGCGAGACCACTGGAGGCGGGCTGCACGATGTTGGGGCGTGAGCGGAAGACGGCCTAACGGTGTACGGGACCGTAGCCCCGCTTCATGGAGACGGTTGCGAATGGTCCTCGCCGATACCCCAGGAGCAACAGTGTCCTTAATTTGCTGGGAAGTGGCGGTGCGGTCCCCTACGGCACTGCGTAGGATCCTACGGTCTTGGCGTGCATCCGTGCGTCGCTGCGGTCCGGTCCCAGGTCGACGGGCATGTGCACCTTCCGCCGACCACTGGCGACAACATCGATGTACTGTGGAGACCTCACGCCCCACGTGTTGAGCAATTCGGCGGTACGTCCACCCGGCCTCCCGCATGCCCACTATACGCCCTCGCTCAAAGTCCGTCAACTGCACATACGGTTCACGTCCACGCTGTCGCGGCATGCTACCAGTGTTAAAGACTGCGATGGAGCTCCGTATGCCACGGCAAACTGGCTGACACTGACGGCGGCGGTGCACAAATGCTGCGCAGCTAGCGCCATTCGACGGCCAACACCGCGGCTCCTGGTGTGTCCGCTGTGCCGTGCGTGTGATCATTGCTTGTACAGCCCTCTCGCAGTGTCCGGAGCAAGTATGGTGGGTCTGACACACCGGTGTCAATGTGTTCTTTTTTCCATTTCCAGGAGTGTATTAACATACGTACCGATGTTGTGCAGTTAAAAAATGTATAAATGTTCTGTATTGAAGTTAGAATATAAAAAGAACGCATAAAGTTTGTACAGTTATACTGCAATCACGTCTAAAAGATCAGAACTGTAAACTTAGCAGACACTGCACGAAGCTTACACAACTATACGCATTGGAAGTCAAAATACGATAGTTTCGCCTAGTCTCAGCTAATGGTTTCTTATGGGCTGCTAGAATCAAAAAATTTCATGGCTGAATGTTAAAACCCAAGGGCGTGCGGTTCTAGAGGAATTAGCCGATGTATTGTTTCCTCCGACGTACACTTCGGGAAAAGATCGTGAAGGTAAAAATTAGAGGAATTCAAGCTTACATAGAGACCTAATAAGAATAGTTGTTACCGTGCATTATTCGCGACTGATATATGGGGGAATTGACATTGGGACATGAAGAGGCCTTCACCACACACCATAAACTGAATTGTCGAGTGTAAACCTAGTACTGGCGGCTATGAGTATTCTCCCATTAGCTTTCTGTACGCCTCCTGTCTTTCTTCAGTCCATGCCTGTCAATTTGGATTTTCTTGAAAATATTGATGTGTTCCAGATGACTTTTTGAATAGAATATCATTCCCGGGTATCTACGCCGCAGCCCAATGGTCTTTGTCCAGAAAATAGGAAAAAAACCTCCTGCTCAGTGTACTCTCAGGCTCATTGCTGCTGTGTGTCTAAAGACAGAAATCCAACCTATTTCAACTATTCACATGCGAATGCAGTTCACTGTGTCTCTCTCTTTTCTTGCATCTAACAGCTTCCTTCCGATCTTTCTTTCATTGGCTTCCAGCTTCTTGGTGAGATGTTTCCTATTAGTCGTCAGGGATTCTGTTGCATACATTGCCTATTATTACCTATTTTACGATTTCCTTTTGATAGCTATCGCCCGCTCCAGTGCAGAAACGTTATGAGATTCTGACGTTAGTCACAATTTTCAGATCACGAAACAATGAATAACGAAAGTTGTACTGGGCCGTGGCGGGACCGGCACCAGTAGTATTTCTGACATGAGTACGATCGATTTCCTAGTACAGAGGTTTGTCTTGGGGCTTTATTCATCATTATTGTTGTTATACAAAATAACCTACTACCTAATACATTAGTAGGTCCTATTATTAACTATTTCTAATTTTCTATCTGCAGCTAATGTTATGTTTAACACTACAGGATTTATTACAATACATCACCACTATGAGAGTATTATACTACTGCTTCACTATTCTGTTGTTTTACTACTGTACTTTAATTTTTTCTGCTATTGGTAAGATGATAATGTCCAAAATGGTTACTTGTTATAACTATTCTAACTACTCTACCTGCAGCGTTACAGCTGTGTCAGATTATGATACAAACCTACTTTATTGGCCGTTCCCACTGAGCTAATCCCAGTGGGAGTGCCCCTGACACTGGGCTGGCCGGAAACCTGGTCGCTGCAGTTTTAAACTATTTCTCTTATCCTAATTATTGATCTTATAACTAACTTAGTTCTAATGTCTTAGTCGGTGCTGTCAAATCCGGTAATGATGTACTGCCCCCCCAACCTATTCCGTAGACCTGGCGGATTCCAGCCGTGAAGCGACTGGCCTGTTCCATGTCCCGGCGGAACAGGGGGTGTACGCGACAAATCCGGTGTTTAATTAATAATTATCACGGAGATATTCTTTGAGGACTTTAGTTGAGATATCATTGGTTAATTTGTTCAGAATTTCGAAGGTGTTTTCTTGCCTGAGCAGGTGGTACGTGTCGTTATTCGGTAGTTGTTCCCTAAGTTGGTGTGCTACATCGTCGAAGAGGGGACACTCATACACCACATGGTCTGGAGTGCCCAGCACTGCTCCACAGTCACACGCTGATGCCGCCCTTTTCCCGAACCGACAAAGATATGTCGGGTATGGTCCGTGGCCAGTAAGAAAGTGCAGTAGCCCCCTTGATGGTTTAATGTAGGTAAGTTCTAGGCGTTCCTTTATGCTTGGAAACAGCTCATGCGTTCTTCGGCCGGTTTCCTCGCTGTCCCAGAATTCCTGCCACAATTCCATTCCCCTTCTTTTAATGCTTGGCTTATCCCCTACATATACTCCCATAATTTCTTCTATCTTCTCCCTTCTATTTTTCTTGACCCAGTACCAGGTAGCTTGTTCCCTAATTTTTATGTCCAAAGGACATATCCCCATCAGTACTGAGAGTGCCCCTCCTGGAGTTGTTCTGTATGCGCCTACTGACCGTAGGAGCATATTTCGCTGCACTCTTCTTACGGCCACGGCGGGCATTACCCTCGTGAGCCTGTGTGCCCAGACCGCTGATCCGTAGCCTACAATGGATGTGAGAATGCTGTTATGATACAGTTTAATGAGATCAGGTGGGAGGTGAAATCTCTTGTGCCCTATTCCAATTAAGTTGTGTAATACTGTGAGTGCACGCTGTGTTACTGTATCTATATGTGATGCATAGTTCCACCTCTCGTCGATGATGACACCAAGGTACCGAGCTTCTCTACGCCTGAGGATTGGTAGGCCATTTATTCTGACGGTAGGGTTTCTTATAAGTTGGCCTTTAAGCAGCAAGTAGGTAGACTTATTGGGTGCTATTGACATCTTAGTTTTATGACACCATGTTGTCAGTATTTTAATAGCTCTTTCTACCTTTGGCTCCAATTCTTCGCGACTATGGCCGCCGACCAGCAGAAGGAGGTCATCTGCGTAGGCTATGACCTCTAGTACATCTTCACTTATCTTGAGTTCTTCCAAGAGTGGTTCCATATTTATGTCCCAAAAGAGTGGCCCCAGGACGGATCCCTGAGGACACCCCTTGGTGATTTTCTTACTGACTTTTCCACCAGGGGCCGATAGCCAGACCTCCCTGTCTTCACAATAGCTCCTCAGACAGCCATATAGCGGCCCTGGGCACTCTTTCTCCCGCAAGCAGGAGAAGAGCGAAGGCCACCACAGGTTGTCAAAGGCGCCACTGATGTCCACCATGATGCCAACTATGTACTTGTGCGGGGCAGAGTCACAGACATCCGCAGCCAGGGCGATTGCGTCAGACGCGGATCGCCCCGTCCGAAAACCGAACTGTCTGTCACTCATCCCGCACAGGACCCGGTGTGCGGCCAACCTGTCTGCCAGCAACCTCTCAAAGAGCTTGCCCAGCAAGTCCAGTAGACATATAGGTCTGTAAGACTTTGCTTCTTTGGGATCTTTGTCTGGGCCTTTTTTGATTATGATAACATTTGCCTTTTTCCAAATTGAGGGGAATGTCTGAAGCCGTAGACATTCATTATACAGCTGAGTGAGAGGTGCTACCAGCTGGGGGGCAAGGTATTGTATCACCTCCGCAATGATGCCGTCTGGGCCAGGAGCCTTCCCTTTTTTGAGATCTTTTATTTGAGAGCTTACCTCTTCTTCAGAGAAGGGGTAAACCACGCGATTGTTTTCATAGACCCGGGGGCTTGGGCCGGCTCGAGATATAAGTGAGTGCCGACCGCAAGTAAGGGGAACAACACTTTGAGAACGGAAGGCGGCGGTGCGCGAGTCGGCGATTGGCTGGCGGGCAGAAGCAAAGACGGCGTGCCTGAGGCCGGGCGGCGGCTATCACGTGGTTATACTGGAGGCGGCGGGAGTTGGCCGGCGCTGTGCATTCTCCGGCAACCTCGTGAGCTGTGCCCGCTTCCTTGGAGGGGCACGCTGTTAAGGTCTTGTAAAGTGATGGTCTGACATTTTCGAAAAATCGCCCCAGCATCAAGACACCCAGTTAAGTACTCCAGTTACTAAGAGCGCTTAGTTAACTGTGATTGTTATCGCTCCTGGTATAGCAAGACGTTGCTGGACGCGTTGTGTGTGTTCGATTTCATTTGATACCTCTTACTAAGCGTGTGCTCTGCTTTCGCATAATGTTGACGTATTTGCAGAGTGTTAGTTCATCAGCTATTATTAGCAAGTGTTTAATTTGCTTACGATATCGGTTACTCCGTGTCAATATGTCCTCTGCGGGCAATCTGAGTTTATATTTCTAAAGGTTACCGTGTTGAGCTTTTCAAGCTCACTTAAGGTGGCCAATATGTGTGTCATGAAGTTCTAGTGAGTGTCAGTTCTCGTGAGCCAGTTCATTTCTCACTCTTAGCGTTTGTTTATCAGGTACTGTTTCACTTAAAGAAAGGACCTGCGAGTGAAATTAGTTGTTGTTTAGCCTTGATTTTATAGTGTTAATTTACTGGTCAATCTTGAATCTTAAAGTTAAGAGAAGTTTTTTGGCCTCCTGTTGTCGGGGTGGTCTGTGTTTCAGTAGGCTGAGGCAGCGGGCAACCGCAGCGGGAAAGAGCAGTTTGGATTACGGGCGGTAGACTTCGCCTGAGCTCGTGTGTAGCGTTTGCTGGGTTCACATTTCGGTGGCCTACTCGATGTGGGGCTACAAACGGAGCCACGTCTTGATTCGAAGTTAAGTATTACTTCCCTCAGTCGGCTCCACCGTTCGTGGTTAAACTTCGGCCTTACAAGCTTGGGCCTTGCTTCTGTTGTTAAACATTTATGATTGTACAAAGTTGTAACTTTCTATGACCTAAAAGCCCATCTTAAAGCCAACGGGCATTTGAATAATTTCGTGGTTCGGTCTGCAAGGTTCTCTAGTCTAGTAATTTGCAAGATTGCCCAAGTTACGT
Source organism: Schistocerca piceifrons (assembly GCF_021461385.2). Lineage (NCBI taxonomy): Eukaryota > Metazoa > Arthropoda > Insecta > Orthoptera > Acrididae > Schistocerca > Schistocerca piceifrons. The sequence continues at coordinate 264,698,764 of NC_060145.1, read as the reverse complement.
TTTAATAAATATGTTCTAAGTATTCGAGTTAAAATTGAGGCAGTGTGTCCACTGTTATTTTACATGTAATGTTAAAGTATTGGAATTGAAAGGGTCTTAAATAACGTGTCTTAACCAGAGTTGTTTCGTTAAAATTGTGGTTAAATTCATCCTTAGTCGCATTTCTCAGTGTTTATGAGAGTTCGTTGGCTAATGATTTATTAACTTGCTTATGATATTATGTAATGAGTGTTTAGTAAATAATCTTGCCTGAGTGGCGTCTGTCAATTTTCATGTGAGATTGTTCAAATGGTTCAAATGGCTCTGAGCACTATGGGACTTAACTTCTGTGGTCATCAGTCCCCTAGAACTTAGAACTTCTTAAACCTAACTAACCTAAGGACAGCACACACATCCATGCCCGAGGCAGGATTCGAACCTGCAACCGTAGCGGTCGCGCGCTTCCAAACTGTAGCGCCTAGAACCGCTCGGCCACCCTGGCCGGCCTGTGAGATTGTTTTTGGCAGTTAATGAACACATTGGAATTTAAATGTTCACTCTATTGGGTCAGCCCTTCCACTCCCTTTAAAGGTTAAACAAAGCAGGTGTTACGTAAAAACGTCCCATGTACGATCACTTTTTCACTATTTTCTGACGATTCTGTCACAGCAAAGTGGAAGGCCCTAATGGTGGCCACTGTCACGAATAGGCAGCGAGTGGGCGAGACGATATACGCTCACAGATGTGTGACAGTCTGCACCCTTACTCTAAAACTGTGCTATGGCCATAGTAACACGGCGTAGAATACCGTCGACGTACCGCTGAGCTGGAACTGTGCGGCGAAAGATAACCAATGGAATCCTGTTAAGAAAATAAATGGCGCCCCAGACCATGACTCCTGGTTGTCGGGCCGTGTGGCAGGGCGACAGTAAGGCTGGCATCCCACCGCTATCTGGGTTGCCTCCGTATACGAGGGGCGTTTGAAAAGTCCGTGCAAAGTCTGAGAGATGGCACCACCGGCGCGTATCGAGGTCATGTTTAGTTAGTAGCATCTTTGAAAAGAACGCACACCAAGTTTCAGCCATACTGGTTTATTTCTTTGTGTTTGGCATTCGTGTGAATCAGGAAGTCGAGTGATTGTTAGAAAATGGACGAAAAAGAATTTCGTGTGGTGATTAAACATTACTTCATGAAAGGCAAAACGCCTCAAAAGACAAAAGAGAAGCTTGATGTACTTTACGGTGACTCTGCACCTTCGATTAGAACAGTTTATGAGTGGTTTCAAAATTTTCGGAGTGGCCATATGGGCACAAGTGATGCTCAATGTTCTGGACATCCTGTGGAGGTTAAGACTCCAGAAATGATTGATAAAATCCATGATATAATGATGGATGACAGAAGAGTTAAGGCGCCTGAGATTGCTAGTGCTGTGGGCATCTCGAATGAACGGGTACATAATATTTTGCATGAAGATTTGGACATGAGCAAGCTATCCGCGAGATGGGTTCTGCGATTGCTCACTCTTGGCCAAAAACGGAATCGTGTGAAGTGTTGCAAGGATGGTTTGCAGCTGTTCAGGAAGAATCCGCAGGACTTAAAGCGTCGTTTCGTCACTGTGGATAAAACATGGATACATTACTATACTCCTCAGACCAAACAACAATCTAAGCAATGGGTTACCAGGAGAGAATCTGCACCAAAAAAGGCGAAGACCATTCCTTCGGCCGGGAAGGTTATGGCGAGTGTCATTTGGGATTCGCAAGGGATAATCCTCACCGACTATCTGGGAAAGGGTAAAACTATCACAGGTTCAAACCCGAACTGCAAGAAAAACGCCGCCGATTGGACCGCCAAAAACGTCTTTTTCCACGACAATGCACCAGCACACACCTCAGCAGTTGTGGTCGCAAAAATAATGGAAATAGAATTTCAACTCGTTTCACATCCCCTCTGTTCTCCAGACTTGGCTCCCTCCGACTATTTGTTCCCCAATTTGAAGAAATGGCTGGCGGGACAAAGATTTTATTCAAACGAGTAGGTGATTGCGGCAACTAATAGCTATTTTGCAGACTTGGACAATATCAACAAATCAGAACAGCGTTGGACGAAGTGTATAAGTCTGAAAGGAGACTACGTCGAAAAATAAGAAAGGCTTGCCCCAAACACTTAAGTAGTTTTTATTTTTGCACGGACTTTTCAAACGCCCCTCGTAAGTCATTGGGGCCCATCCCTGAAGACAGTTCTACTCCAGTCAATGAGATTCCAGGCCGAAGACGTGTGCTGGCCGGGGAGGCCGAGCGGTTCTAGGCGCTACAGTCTGGAACCGCGCGACCGCTACGGTCGCAGGTTCGAATCTTGCCTCGGGCATGGATGTGTGTGATGTCCTTAGGTTAGTTAGGTTTAAGTAGTTCTAAGTTCTAGGGGACTGATGACCTCAGTTGTTAAGTCCCATAGTGCTCAGAGCCTTTTTTTCTTTTTTTTTTTTTTTTTTTTTAAGACATGTCTGGAGACGCCTCGGATGGCAGTAGGGAACAGCCCGCCATACAGCCTGACAACCAGGAGCGATAGTGTGGAGTGACATTTCATTTCGGAACAGGAACCTTCTGATTTTCATCAATGGCACCCTTACAGTAGAGGGGTACGTCGTCGATACCCTACGCCACGTTTTGTTGCCCTTCATGGTAAGCCACTCTGTGCTTACATTTCAGCAAGATAATGCCCGCCCGCACATGGTGAGAGTTTCTGCTGCGTGTCTTCGTGCTTCCAAACACTGACTTGTCCTGCAAGGTCGCCGGATCCCTCTCCAATAGAGAACGTTTCGAGCATTATGTGTAGGACCCTACAACCATCTCGGGATTTTGACGATCTAGCGCGTCAATTGGACAGAATTTGGCACGAGATCTCTCAGGAGAATACCAAGCCACTCTTGTCACTTTATATATATATATAAATGATTTAGTAGATAGTGTCGGAAGTTCTATGCGGCATTTCGGAGATGATGCTGTAGTATACAGAGAAGTTGCAGCATTAGAAAATTGCAGCGAAATGCGGGAAGATCTGCAGCGGATAGGCACTTAGTGCAGGGAGCGGCAACTGACCCTTAACATAGGCAAATGTAATGTACTGCGAATACATAGAAAGAAGGATCCTTTATTGTATATGATAGCGGAACAAACACTGGTAGCAGTTACTTCTGTAAAATATCTGGGGCTATGCGTACGGAGCGATTTGAAGTGGAATGATCATATAAAATTAATTGTTAGTAAGGCGGGTGCCAGGTTGAGATTCATTGGGAGAGTCCTTAGAAAATGTAGTCCATCAACAAAGGAGGTGGCTTACAAAACGCTCGTTCCACCTATTGTATTGTATTGTATGTTAACTGGGGACCTAGAAACGACGGAGAGGCTCCGTCCCCACCGCAACCGCAGTGGTCCACAACCCCACGACGACTACCACAGTCCACTTCACCCCTCCGCCGCCCTTGTGCGGTTCGGCGCCTGTGGACCCCCAGGGAACGTCTCACACCAGACGAGTGTAACCTCTATGTTTGCGTGGTAGAGTAGTGGTGGTGTAGGCGTGTGTGGAGAACTTGTTTGCGCAGCAATCGCCAACATAGTGTAACTGAGGCGGAATAAGGGGAACCAGCCCACATTCGCCGAGGCAGATGGAAAACCGCCTAAAAACCATTCACAGACTGGCCGGATCACCGGACCTCGACACAAATCCGCCGGGCGGATTCGTGCCGGGGCCCAGGTGCTCCTTCCCGTACGGAAAGCCGTGTGTTCGACCGCACGGCCAACCGGGCAGGCTCGTTGGATCTATACTTGAGTATTGCTCATCAGTGTGGAATCCGAACCAGGTCGGGTTGACAGAGGAGATAGAGAAGATCCAAAGAAGAGCGGCGCGTTTCGTCACAGGGTTATTTGATAAGCGTGATAGTGTTACGGAGATGTTTAGCAAACTCAAGTGGCAGACTCTGCAAGAGAGGCGCTCTGCATCGCGGTGTAGCTTGCTGTCGAGGTTTCGAGAGAGTGCGTTTCTAGATGAGGTATCGAATATATTGCTTCCCCCTATTTATACCTCCCGAGGAGATCACGAATGTAAAATTAGAGAGATTCGAGTGCACACGGAGGCTTTCCGGCAGTCGTTCTTCCCGCGAACCATACGCGACTGGAACAGGAAAGGGAGGCAATGACAGTGGCACGTTAAGTGCCCTCCGCCACATACCGTTGGGTGGCTTGCGGAGTATAAATGTAGATGTAGAATACTGCTTGCATAAGGCCAACAGGTGGGCCAAATTGTATTGACTTGCTCTACTTGTGAAGCTTTTCCTGTTTTGTATCCCGCCTGGAAGGTGGAGCGTGGGTCTGCTCCTGTAATCTGACAAAGATGGCGAATGAAAGGAAGCGAGTAGGAGCAGGTGAGGTAAAGCACGTCGGTACTGCAAGTAAAGTGAAAGAGGATTTTTTACTGGTATATGACCATATACAACTGAATACGTATCTTTGTAGAGAGGAGCACGTAGGTGTGCAGCCAAAGTCCAGATAACAAAGTATCAATTGCAAGTTAAGCTAAAGTGATGGTTCTCGGCCGTCTGCTCTTCATGAACTGGGCGACAGTGGAGCGGCCCTCGTAGAGCTGCACAGCGTCGGCTAGAGCCATGGAGTTGTCATGACGTCACAAACTTGAAGCCGACCCAAGTGAAGATCCGCCATGTTAGCTACCCCAAAACATTCGCTTCTTGTGGTTTGATTCCGTGTAGTCGTGAAGCGTTTTGATAAAAATGCCTGCTTGCATCGCTTACGGTTCAAAAATGGCTCTGAGCACTATGGGACTCAACATCTGAGGTCATCAGTCCCCTAGAACTTAGAACTACTTAAACCTAACTAACCTAAGGACATCACACACATCCATGCCCGAGGCAGGATTCGAACCTGCGGCCGTAGCGGTCGCGCGGTTCCAGACTGAAGCGCCTAGAACCGCTCGGTCACACCGGCCGGCGCATCGCTTACGGGTGTACTAGTTCTGATTGTAGTCTACAGTTTAAACAAATCACATTTCATTCGCAAGTAGACTTATTTAAGCGCTATTTTCTTATATATACTTGAAATTCTGATGCACTGTGAAGTTTTACAGTATGGTTTTATTTCCGAGATTTTACTTTAGATTTCCTAACAATCCAACGCGAAGAGCTCTCTGGAAGTGAGCAATACACTTGCTTTCCATTGTTTGGTTATTCCCAAGTGACTGAAAAATCCTGGCAAGAAATATCCTGGAAAAAGTGACTAATGTTTTAAAATGCAAAAATTTAATGTAAAAGTAATGTAACTACATGTAGTTAGTTAAATGTTAAGTAAAATATGTGGAACACCTGTTACAGTGCTTAAATTATAAGTACTTAAAGGGTTACATATTTGTTAAAGCAAAGTTCCCTATCTAAGTCGAGGCTATTTAGACAATTACATTAATCTTTGTGTTTTCTTGTTACCCTGTACATTGCTGTTATTTGCCACACTGAATATCCCTTGGTAGGTACAATTTAAAAACAAAGCAGATGTGTAAACAACAATGGGCCTGACAATCTTAAATTCAGTTCTTTTCCTTCGTAATTTAACGAATCTTTCACTTTGTTGACATGATAGCTGGCTTGTTTATATCATCCCTGCATACATCTATGGGACACCCAAGGAAATAGGTTTCTTGCAAACTTGAACATATAAAATTTGCAGCCGGCCGGGGTGGCCGAGCGGTTCTAGGCGCTACAGTCTGGAACTGCGTGACCGCTATGTTCGCAGGTTCGAATCCTACCTCGGTCATGGATGTGTGTGATGTCCTTAGGTTAGTTAGGTTTAAGTAGATTTAAGTTCTAGGGGACTGATGACCTCAGAAGTTAAGTTCCATAGTGCTCAGAGCCATTTGAACCATTTTTTAAAAATTTGCATTTGACTTCAAAATGCAACGAATACAAATCGATGCCTCTAAACTATCAATCATTGCTTTTGGAGTTCTGGCTTTATCAATTATCGATACAAACACAATGAAAGTGAATAGAAATGGATTACGAAAGCACGATTTTCATAGCACATACTTCTCTTCTCGGTTATTCGAAGCGTATAAACAAAAAGGAATTATAGTAATGAGGCCAGAAGCGTCATATTTTCGTGTCGTATTACTGTATCGAATACGCATCTAAGACCAGAAAAACGCTTGAAGTTGCGTTCCTTATGCTGCGTTGTTCACTAAAACAGTGTAACATTTACTATATTAAACGAATATCGCGTGCACACGACAGAAATAACGAACAAGAAGCAATTTTAAACACTCGTCTGCTAATGTTACGGGGGATCCAAGATGGCGGCAGGCCCCGGCCACTGGCTTCAAAACAACATACAGCGTAAGCCTGTAGCGCCATCTCCCCTTATTCTACCCCCATGGCTAGAGCGCGCTGTCGTCGGTCTCCTGTAGATGGTCCGCTCTCGTAGTGCCAACCTACGCTGTGGCATCGGAACTATCGATACTACATTTCCTCTTCAATAAATCATCCAGTTTTACGGAACCTGTAATGATTTCGTTTTCTGTGCATGTATATCGCATTTACCGATTTCCATCCCATTTGAATAATTCCTACGTGATGCGCTGTTTCCTTTTCTTTTAGAGTGTATTAAGTTAAACGTGACAGCCTGCATGCTTGTATGGTTAGAAATCAGGTCATCGGCATATTGGGCTGGCCTCATATTCGTCCCAGTTGGTCCAATGAAGAGAAATCGCCAGGGACAACGACTTGAGGACAAGGAAGAGGCGACAGTGGCTGCCGATGAGTGATACGATAACCCGTCTCTGATAGTTTTTGAATGGGACAGATGGTTTCAACGATGGAGCACATACATTCGCTTTTGTAACAGTAGCAGCGGCAGTAGTAGTCTTAGGAAGGTATGAATACTTCATGACTACTTTTATGATTTCCTGCCACTGACGCAGAGGTCTAATAGAATACATGTTGAACAAAGAATATACAAAAATGTTACTAGGTCACGTAGTTTTAGTGCTTTTCGGAGAATGTCATCAATCCTGTATCCCTTCATGTCCATATCAAGTATGTAAGAAGTTTACTTCGGCACTTGGCCGCTGAAGAGGTCTACAGACTCTCAAAAATATCAAAGGGTTTATAACCCAAAATTGTTATTTAGCAGAATGGAAACTTTGCCGTGTATGTCGGCGCCATGATTTATTTATAAGGTAATTACTGACCAGGAAGAGCAGACAGAAATTATTTTCGACCATCGATTATTTAAATGAAGGTAGCTGTGCCGCGTTTCTTTTCTGATGACAGTGGAGCCGCCGTCAAAATAACAAATCACGTGATTACCACTTCCTATGCGCCTCAGGGATATTTAAATTTTCTTTTCCACTTGTGATTGCTTACGTAACAATTAATAGACTTCGCGAGGAACTGTGCTGCGTCAAATAATGTAACATAACGGTTATAAAAATCAGAAAAACATTTCTTCTATTTGTTCTATTGCAACTTTTTAAGATTCTGTAATACAACAGTGTCTTAGAAAAATCAAATCGTGTGAAGCTCGAGTATCAGTTACCGGGAATTTATAATCTAACTTTACCCTAAATTTAAGTTAGAGTACTGAGTTAGTGAATAGATATCGTGATTCGTCAGTAAATAAAGCATTTATTCATGCTAATGAATTACAATGCCGCAACGAACTTTCTTAATGAAAATGTGCTGTGAGTAATTCATATGTAATTTGTACTGGGCAACGCCAGAAAAAAATCCACCACACCTCTTTAGTAAATGAATCAAGTTGCATACAGGAACTTGTTCAGTAATGAGTTGCGGGAAACTTAACTTCGATTCCACGAAGCTGCCATTGTTCCGTTTAGGCTGGCAAACGTAGACGAAGCATATAACTTGCAAATCAACACGAACCGTAAAAAATAATGTGAAAAGTTGCCTGTTCATGCGTACGGACTACACTCTCATAAATGGCTAAAAAAATCCGAAAATGGTAGTCTAACGAAGAAAAGGTGTAAATAAAAGCTCTCAGTGGAATAATGTCACCTTCATTCAATAAACTTATGGCTTTGGCGCCGCTCTCAGTGGAATAATGTCACCTTCATTCAATAAACTTATGGCTTTGGCGTCCACAGTAACCAAAACTTATCTTGATTTGTGTAATGAAAAATATGCGTCGTGATACGATGAACACAAACCTCGATTCCAGCAACGTTATTTAAAGTGACGCTCATGTAACGGATGATAGGTGTTATAACGGTTGTTCTTGTAGCTGCACTTATTTTAGAACTCCTCTGAATCGGCAAGAGGAAAATATTAGCGATGCGTTGTTAAACAAAGCAAAAAAATTAATGCATTTGTGTGACACCTCTCACACGTCATAGCCTTCTCTTTATGAATTATATAGAGCTCGGAACGCTAGCAGAAAATAACTGACGTGATACACACATGAAAAAAATTTTATGATACTTTTAGTTCTTAATAGTTACACACACAATCAAATCCGTTAATTAACCTTTGGCGTAAAATCCTTCTCAAAAACCGACTACGGGAGGTGATTACACGGGAATCACGTCTAAACGGCGCCACCGTATTTGCGTGCTAATCACTTCATGCATATGCATTGCTCCACTCGTAAGGGCAATATACACTAATTCGAATCCTATTAATTTACTGAAAGGGTACCAAGCCGGGAATCGAACCTGACTTTCGGCTTTTACAGAAAGTACGAAATGAAGTGTCCTCATTAAGGTTGACGTATCGGCTTGACTTTAATGATCCAGTTCTCCAGTATGATAGTGTCCTGAGACTTCGATGAAATATGATGGAGAGCGTGGTGCAGTAGCTTCTTTGGCTCCCGGTGCGAAGTTCTAACTTATCACGCCCTCATAATTGTCAACCAAACATTTTACAATCGTGAAAAATTTCGTTTCTGAGGTTTTAATCAGACTGTTGGGCTCTAAAACACCAAAACTGTGGCGAAATTTGGTGACAATGTGACATAATTAATCCATATTCCACGTAGCAAGAACTTCTAAGCGCTGTCCTTATTTTTACCTTGTGACGACACCTTGCTGTTTGAAGCATCATCGAGTCCGTGGGCGACGTCGCTGGGCGCCACGCTTTTGCAGCATTAGAGAGGCAGATTGTGTGCATATTTTTAATGAAGTTTTAAACTTATGTGACGCAATGGGATACAATTACAGGGTTTCGAACAAGTGATCCTTTAACAGTGTTGCGCAGTGTATTGTCAGTTAGCAACCGTGAGTCTACGAGCGAATTTGAGTCATAAAGGTATGTTAAGGGGCTATTTGATCAAATATTGGACAATGATTATCTTGAAATAGATTATCTTTGACATAGATTATCTTGAAATAGATGATCTTTGACACAGATGATCTTTGACACAGATGATCTATGACACAGATGATCTATGACACAGATGGTCTTTGACACAGATGGTCTTTGACACAGATGATCTTTGTCACAGATGATCTTTGTCACAGATGATCTTTGTCACAGATGATCTTTGTCACAGATGATCTTTGTCACAGATGATCTTTGTCATAGGTGATCTTAGACATAGGTGATCGTTGACATAGGTGATCGTTGACATAGGTGATCTTTGGCATAGATGATCTTCGGCATAGATGATCTTTGGGATAGATGACCTTTGGCATAGATCCTACTATGCTGCTACACTCTCATGCAATATTTGGTCGAAGTTCCAGACCGGCGGACATTAACTTGTCACTATGCTCTGCAGCTGGATGTATTATAATTGCACTGTGTTCGCATTTGGAAGAGCAGCATTTGGGTGAAGCCGTGGGTTTCGCGGCGAGATGATAAAAGCATACAACAAAATTTGTTACCGGAGCTGAAAGTCGTATGGAAATTACTTGCGAATGGACGAGAGAAAATTTCAGAACAAGCTCAGGAAAGTAGCGCCTCATATTACGAAGGAGGGCACTCACCACAGAAATGGTATGTCCGCAAAAGACAGACTTACGGTAAGACAGATTTGTTGCAGCAGGAAAAAGCTATTCTAGTCTACAATATAGCATTCTATTACTGCAGCGCACACTGACGAAAATACCAGAAACGTGTGAAGCTATTTATAGAAAGCACTGAAGGAGGTGTATCAGAAGGCAAATAACTGCTTAGTGCATACTGCAGCCATTAAGAAATATTTTTATTTCTACAAAAATTGTAAATTTTCTCCTTTATATTCTCGGGGTACAAACTGGCCGTGCTTCAGGGCTAATGGTCTCGGCAATTTTTTTAGTAACTCCCCTTTGTTCTTATTCTATTTTTGTATTCGGGATGCTTCATGTGCCTCGGACATTTCTATCAGTGTATATGCGACGCACCGCGTAAATTTCGAAGCCACTTCGATGAACATTATCTGTCAGACAGCTGCAGCGGTGCTAGCGCTCCAAGCGGTTACATTTCTCGTTGTGGTAAACAGAAGACGAACGATTTCCTTCATCATATCTATGCCGAGGCAATAGATCTGATGAAATAAATTGGAGGAAAGGCGACATTTGATAAAATTTTCCTATTGCACTACGTCCAATGTATTGGACAAATCAACTTTGTCCAATAAATTCAACAGCGTAATATCGGCAGTAGTAAAAATGTCACATTTAGTGAAGTGAAAAAGTGAGGTGGTTGTTCATCGATATACACGACATATGTCCGCCCGGACAGCAGCCTGCACGGTAGCTCAGCATGTTAGGTCAGAGAGCTGCGTGCTCTGCGTATGAAAAAACTGAGTCAAGGAGTCAACGATCAGCTTGAATGGATGTCTTGTGATGTCCACCCAGGTAGGATAGCTGAGTGGTCAGCGTGACGGATTGCCGTCCTACGCGCCTGGGTTCGATTCCTGGCTGGGTCGGGGATTTTCTCCGCTCAGGGACTGGGTGTTGTGTTGTCTTCATCATCATTTCATCCCCATCCGACGCACAGGTAGCCCAATGTGGCGTCGAATGTAATAAGACCTGCACCAAGGCGGCCGGACCTGCCCCGTAAGGGGCCTCCCGGCCAAACGCTGATTTCCATTTCTACACGACATATATTCTGTGACCGAACGAAGGCAATCACTGAAAATCCATTACTTATACGTAAAATTTCGTTTGAGACATTATGTTAGTAAAATTATATCTGGTATCGTTCCTTCCATCTTCACGTGTTCTCTGCAAACCGCTGCGAGGTGGATGGCAAATGCGCTTCCCATTGTACCACATACTAAGGTTCCTTTCTGCACCATTCACGTATGGAGTGCAGGGGAAGTGGTTGCTTAAATGACTCTGTGAGCGCTGTTATTAGTGTAACCTTGTCCAAGCGCTACCTATGAGATTGAAATTGGAAATTTGTGCCGGACGCTGTGGCCGAGCGGTTCTAGGCGCTTCAGTACGGAACCGCGCTGCAGCTACGGTCGCAGGTTCGAATCCTGCCTCAGGCATGGATGTGTGTGATGTCCTGAGGTTAGCTAGGTTTCAATAGTTCTAAGTCTAGGGGACTAATGACCTCAGATGTTAAGTCCCATAGTGCTTAGAGCCATTTGAACCATTTGGAAATTTGTGGTAAGTTCCTATGGGACCAAACTGCTGATGTCATCGGCCTCTAGGCTTACACATTACTTAATGTAACTTACACTAACGTACGCTAAGGACACAACACACACCCATGCCCGACACCCGAGGGAGGACTGGACTCGAACCTCCGCCGGGGGCGTGGGGTGGGGGGCGTGGCTCGCGAACTCTGGCAAGGCTGTCAAATATTTGTAATATTTCAGGCAGTACTTTGTTACAGATAACTCCATCAACTGCAAAAATGTCTGGTGTCATTATAAATATTGTGTGCCAGGTAATTTAAATACATCAAGAACAGTAAGGTCGTTTTGGGACTACTAGTTAGGTTCATAGCGGCGCCTACGAGAAATACGCAAAGAACTTGTTGCGTCACTTTCGTTGCCTTGTCCGCCATAATTCGCGAACGCTCTGTACCGTTCACAGCCAACTGTAAATCAAAATGTCAATGAAAAAGTATCTACTAAAGGTCTTATCTTTATCGTGTGCTGTCGGGAACTTGAACGCATTTCAACGCGTAGTTGAGAATTATTAAACTCGTCCGAAATAGCTACTCGCTGCCCCCGGAGACGGCTGCTGGCGCTCGTAAGACCTGTAGTGTCATGCGCAGTGACGTAAGCGCCGCGGCATGTTTTTCTCGTGGACCTCGACTACTTAGAAACAAATTGGTGCGTGCACAGTCCTGCGGATACCGCGCACAGGCGAAGCGGAATACTTTCATTTCAGCTGAAGCATTCCACTTGCACTGTCATACGCAGCAGGGTGGGCTAATTGTGTCAGACTGTCTTGTATTCTAGCGATAAACTTGGCAAAGTGACGAAAATATGTATAAAATTTGTGTTACTGCTACCCAAATCGGTATGCAGTGTGAAGAACGGTCCTTTCGTAATTTGTACGCAGTATACATCCAAAACGTTCTCTCGCCTCTCGAATTTCACTTCTCCTCTCAGATAGGTTGAAATTACTTCATGCAATCAAGGAGATCGGTGTGCTAGAGGATAGATCACAGTGCGTAGAACTTCGCTTTCCCTCGACTACTCGGCACTACGCACATCCACTAGTAACAGCAACAATCGAATGAAGACAATCGATTCACTCGGTTGTTGTATAACAACAGACTCATTAGATTGCAGTTTTACGAGGAGATTGAAGTACTCATTCTCTCCTTTGAGAGAAATCAGTCTGTGGGAGCAACCGAATGAAGACAGTTTAGAGTCAGTCGGTTGGAGGTTTACTTGCCAGTTGGATTACTGTTACTAATTTCTTTTTTCGAGTGAAAGCATTCGGCACCGTTGTAGCTTTCCATGTTGATTGAATTACTCATTCTTTGTTTTCTAGTGAAGTCAGTAGTTTTTCTGTGTTTTGAACCATGTGTTCAGTCTGGCTGGGAGGCAGTCAATAACTGACAGGGAAAAGGAACAAAACAACTTTTGGCGAGTGTGAACTACTATGCCACAAACAGGACCTTTATACCTATTCCAGTTTCTGAAATATACGTCATCAAATTTGTAGAGATCACTTTGAAATATCCTGTATAAGTGAGCGTCGAAGCGTGCTTGCCGTTGGGTTTTTAACAGACTGAAACGAATAAAGTGCCTACGAGCTGGTCCTTATTGAATGAATTTTCACTAAGGTTTATTGGACCTATTTATTTCCAATCAATCGAATTTCTCCAGACACGAAGAAAGGTCTGGGTTTGTCCCGGACGGTTGTATAAAAATATCTCCCGTATGCCTCTGGAAGCCGTCAAAACTAGGACCAGACGGGGACAACCGGGCGCATTCACTGTGACAAGTCTAGGCTTGCCCAGCACTGCAGTCAGAGTGGGTGAGTCGTTCACTACAGTACCATTCTTGAGCGCTGCTGTAGAATGTACCAGGTTTGATATAAAACGAAACGAAATGCTGCACATTTGTGTATCTATGAGGGGACTTGAAAAAGTAAGTTACACATTATTACGGCAGGTCAAGTAATTTTTATTGAATGCTGCACTATGCTGCACTATACTTCACAGTGAGACAGATACTTAACACTACTTTTCGTCATAGTCAAATAATGAGCATGCTCACCCAACGACAATGAAGCATGACCATGTTCTCCACGTGATAGAAAGGCTTGTGCTCCGTTGGTCCCTTGGGCTTACCCCATTTGACCATGCAACAAACGCTCACGTTCGACTGCGACTTGGGGTTGAACGCATCTCAGACAAACTACTGGAAAGCAAGTTAAGATGATACGGATACGTCATACGCAGTAAAGCAGATTCGGCGGCCAAAAAACAGCTACGCATATAGACATAAATGGCCGAAGATCTCGTGGCAGGCCAAAGACTCAAAGATGGAGCGTATCAAGTCTGATATGGAATTCATCAATGACATCTATGAAGATGCCCTTGGCAGACCAAAATGGAGCAGGTGTGTCAACAAGCAGACCCTGGTAGAGCGGGATAATCGCTAAGAAGAAGGAGACACAAATTTTCTGTAAACAACTGTCGCGACGTTCTACAAATATTTAAGAATGAAATTCGCCAAACAGCGGTGCAATTTAGGTGTTATTTTATTTTCGCTTCCAGTCTCGGCAATTCATTGTGCCATATTCAGGCCGCATATGCATCTCTAAAAAATTATGGATCTTGGGATACTAGGGCCATATGTTTCTGGATGTCGAGAATTCGTAGCTCAGGTACTTCCTTCGAAGACTTGACTGCAACTTAAACTACGAATTCACGACATCCAGAAACATATTGCCCTAATATGCCAATATGGATTATTTTTGAGAGGTGCATACTGGGCCTGAAGTCGGCATAGTGAATTGCAGAAACTGGTTGCGAAAATAAAATAACATCTCAATTACACGGCTGTTTGGCAAATTTCATTTTTAAATATTTGACCAGCCGCTGTCCCAAGTCCATAATACACTCCTGGAAATTGAAATAAGAACACCGTGAATTCATTGTCCCAGGAAGGGGAAACTTTATTGACACATTCCTGGGGTCAGATACATCACATGATCACACTGACAGAACCACACGCACATAGACACAGGCAACAGAGCATGCACAATGTCGGCACTAGTACAGTGTATATCCACCTTTCGCAGCAATGCAGGCTGCTATTCTCCCATGGAGACGAACGTAGAGATGCTGGATGTAGTCCTGTGGAACGGCTTGCCATGCCATTTCCACCTGGCGCCTCAGTTGGACCAGCGTTCGTGCTGGACGTGCAGACCGCGTGAGACGACGCTTCATCCAGTCCCAAACATGCTCAATGGGGGACGGATCCGGAGATCTTGCTGGCCAGGGTAGTTGACTTACACCTTCTAGAGCACGTTGGGTGGCACGGGATACATGCGGACGTGCATTGTCCTGTTGGAACAGCAAGTTCCCTTGCCGGTCTAGGAATGGTAGAACGATGGGTTCGATGACGGTTTGGATGTGCCGTGCACTATTCAGTGTCCCCTCGGCGATCACCAGTGGTGTACGGCCAGTGTAGGAGATCGCTCCCCACACCATGATGCCGGGTGTTGGCCCTGTGTGCCTCGGTCGTATGCAGTCCTGATTGTGGCGCTCACCTGCACGGCGCCAAACACGCATACGACCATCATTGGCACCAAGGCAGAAGCAACTCTCATCGCTGAAGACGACACGTCTCCATTCGTCCCTCCATTCACGCCTGTCGCGACACCACTGGAGGCGGGCTGCACGATGTTGGGGCGTGAGCGGAAGACGGCCTAACGGTGTGCGGGACCGTAGCCCAGCTTCATGGAGACGGTTGCGAATGGTCCTCGCCGATACCCCAGGAGCAACAGTGTCCCTAATCTGCTGGGAAGTGGCGGTGCGGTCCCCTACGGCACTGCGTAGGATCCTACGGTCTTGGCGTGCATCCGTGCGTCGCTGCGGTCCGGTCCCAGGTCGACGGGCACGTGCACCTTCCGCCGACCACTGGCGACATCATCGATGTACTGTGGAGACCTCACGCCCCACGTGTTGAGCAATTCGGCGGTACGTCCACCCGGCCTCCCGCATGCCCACTATACGCCCTCGCTCAAAGTCCGTCAACTGCACATACGGTTCACGTCCACGCTGTCGCAGCATGCTACCAGTGTTAAAGACTGCGATGGAGCTCCGTATGCCACGGCAAACTGGCTGACACTGACGGCGGCGGTGCACAAATGCTGCGCAGCTAGCGCCATTCGACGGCCAACACCGCGGTTCCTGGTGTGTCCACTGTGCCGTGCGTGTGATCATTGCTTGTACAGCCCTCTCGCAGTGTCCGGAGCAAGTATGGTGGGTCTGACACACCGGTGTCAATGTGTTCTTTTTTCCATTTCCAGGAGTGTAGATCAACAGAGACGTTCTAGCAATAATTCATTTCCACAAAAGGATTCCCCTCCTCCGCTATGGAGTTACCCGAGTACCAGATGTATTCTCAGATTGCCAAAAAGATGAAAATTATGCTGTGAAAGATCCATAATCTATGGGGGATCCTTTCAAGGTCTCCCAGCGAAAATGTTGATGTAAAACTTGTGTTTTGCGTCGTGTGAGGTGCTGCACTGTTGTGCCGGAGTAAGATGACTTGGCCTAATTTTTCACGGCTCTTCTTTATGGTGTTGGGCAGCGATGTCAGTGTCACACAGTGCAGATCGGCATTAATGGTTGTGTCCTTTGCCATAAACAACGAACAACAACGAACAAAATTGAAGAAAGAAAATAAAAGATTGATAGAGCGTCTGCCATGTAAACAGGAGATCCCGGGTTCGAGTCCTGATCGGGGCACACATTTTCAACTGTCCCCGTTGGCGTATCTCAACGCCTGTATGCAACTAAGGGTATTCATTTCATTTTATTGATCTAATTGTACTTTCACATAGCTGCTCGCCGCGATTAGTTCCGGCGCAGCCCTCGCTGCCTACCGACCTCGTCTGCGCAGTGTGGCCTGTGTGGCCTGCTGGTTCTCTTCAGCTAAGTAATGTAGATTTATGGCTGGGTACTACGGTGCTACAGTTTTAAACTTGACATGGCCAAACTCTGGCATGCAATAGTTTAGTGTCTATAGCTTCTGAAGAAGGCCAAATTATTTTGGCTGAAACCTAGGTAAAGATTGGTTTCTATTTGCAACTGAGGCTGACATGTTATATGTTTAAATAAAACGGTGGTCATGACCTTCCCAGGCGATGGCGCAACTGTGGAGGCGAGGAGGTGTGTCTGCTCCCCATAAACGCTGTCTTTGTTGCAGATGTGAAATGATGGACTCATGTCTCATCGCCTGTAATGACGCAGCTTAGGAAGTCGCTGCTTTCCAAGGAATAATGCCGAAGGAAATCCAGAGACGCCACAAACTTTGCACCTTGATACGCCGGTGACTGTGATCGCGGAAACCAGCCACGTCAGTGCGGCCTTGGTCAAATTCATGGTATCATTCCACTAAGGTTGGAAGAGGATGTGTGTATTCGCGCGTGCGCGCGTGTGTGTATGTGCGTATGTGATTTATGTTGTTCAGGCAGGGTTATGTACGTCAAGAGGCATGGTGGAAGGAGTGTATTTCTCTATAGCTTCCTCTGCCTCAAAATTAAATTTTTATTTCCGTTTACTCATATTTGTGACTGATAAACGATATCTAAAGCGTATTCAGACTTCTCATTTTATTTGTTTCTCTGGTCGTCCTAAACTAGACAGATGCTGAGTGTCCATCGGTCCCATATGGGATGAAATGCGTCTGGGTACAAATTCGTGGTTTCCATTCAGTCTCAGAGGCGTTCTTACAAATAATGGGCTAACATAATTTTATATTTTAACTGTTTGCACCAAAGCTGCTAATTATTTATTTTCTGAATAGTTTCGGACTTTGCCCATTTTCGCAAGCCACGTATTTGCTACACACTAGTTGTGGACAGTTCTAGTTACGCCATCACACTTTAGATGTAGCTCAGATTGTCAATATCCAACATGGCCTCATCCATTTGGTAATGATATTTCATATGTAATGGAGCTTTTGTTCTCACTGGAGTTCACTGTTTGTCATGCTGCTAATGTTCGTAGTGTTGTCATAAAAATGTCAGCTTGGCACACAGTAAACTCGAACGAGAACAAAATCTCTATCATATATGGAATATTATTATCCGCAGGTCATACTTGATACTGAAAATCTAAGCTAAATTTAAAGTGAGATGCCATAAATAGAATTGTCCACACCAAGTATATCGCAAAAACAAAATACGTGACTTATGAAAAACCAGTCAGCCAATAAATAATAACAGTAACTAGCAGCTTCGGTACTAAACATTTAAAGTTCTTTTCTTTAATATTTGAGAGCTGCAAGACGTGACGTACTAAAAGATTTTTGTATTTTGTTTGTTAATAGCAAATGATTCCGTCATTTCCTCAACCTTAAAACCACTGATAATATTTTGCATACGTACTTTGTTTGAACGTCTATGTTTGACGTCTGTTTAAGATAGTTTTATTACTCAGGGAACATACACGTTGAAAGCACCGATGATGGCTGTTAATCAGTTGAAATCGATTTGCAAAATTAAATAAAGAAAACATAATCTTGCGACTTGTTGCTGCTTATTTGGTAGTTTTATGGTTTACGGTCGCTGCACAACTTTGGAACCATATGGAGCCTCCCATTCAGATGTTTGTTTTTGTTTCAGAACCTATTAAGGTTTACAACTTTTTTTGTGCAACAAGGTACACATGAACTCAGACATTTTATGCATATTCGTACAGTTCAATGTGGGTACCGTTCGTAGCTCGTCAGACAACGAAATGATACTCCACTTCTAGCCACATGTCCATACGCATAACAGATATTATGACCTTTATCGCGGCGTAGATCCTTTGTCTCATATCTACCAGATCTCGATTTCTTGGTTCGGTTAAACAATGTCCTGGATAAACCCCCCATGTCGAGGTAGGTGTGCCCGGTGTCTGCAGACTACATAAAAGAATAGATCAGTCACACCTTATTTATATTTATATAATCCCAGCTGCGCGGGGTAACCACGCGGTCTAAGGCGCCTTGCCAAGGTTCGCTCGGCTCCCCCCCTCGGAGGTTCGAGGAGATCTCAAAAAAATGGTTCAAATGGCTCTGAGCACTATGGGACTCAACATCTTAGGTCATAAGTGCCCTAGAACTTAGAACTACTTAAACCTAACTAACCTAAGGACATCACGCACACCCATGCCCGAGGCAGGATTCGAACCTGCGACCGTAGCAGCCCGCGGTTCCGGACTGCAGCGCCAGAACCGCACGGCCACCGCGGCCGGCGAGGAGACCTCCCTCAGGCACACGCGCGCGCGTGTGTGTGTGTGTGTGTGTGTGTGTGTGTGTGTGTGTGTGTGTGTGTGTGTGTGTGTGTGTGTGTGTGTGTGATGTCTCTAACATAAGTTAGATTAAGCAGCGTGTAAGCCTAGGAACTGATGGTCTCAGCAGTTTGGTCCCACAGGAACTTACTTCGCACTCAGTCACTTCTCCAGGAGTCCCACTTCCCCATATTCGACAGTTAACTTTGCTACAGACATGGAAAGTAGATTCATCCCTGAGCAGCACTGCATTGAGGTTGCTGTTGTTTTCGTCTATACGACGCAACTTTTCGACAACAAAAGCACAACGTCTGATGTGATCCTCAGACTTAAGGTGATGCAAAAGTTGGAGTTCATAAGCACGCAGCGGGAGACATTTGCACACGTGGCGTGCACTGTCGACGGGGACGCCTGGTTCCCTACTAGTTTGTCTAATGGATTTACGAAGGCTTCTACCGAATGCTTCGCGCACACGTTCCACCGTCCGTTCTTTCACGTGCGTTTTAGGACTTTTCCGCCACTTGAAATCAAACCTACCGTTTCTCGTAGAGTTCTTCCCCACCGATAAATGGATTTACGTGTGGGAGAACCCACGTTCCATTCTCTTCTTGCACGGTGCTAAACGCGAGTTACAGATTTTTAAGTCTGCTAACCATAGCACACACATTGCTCCTCTCTTTTTGGCGTCCACTTGTTGACCGTCAGGAGTACCTCTGCCTGCTGCTCAGCAAACCTTTTACACATGCTCCATACGACTCAGGGCTGTTCATGAAATGATGACAAGCAAATCTTTGAGTGTCTCTATCGATTGCGTATTTACCCAACAACATAAATTTCGAGTTATTTTATTACAAGCAGCTGTTTATATATGCCTCTAGCGCCCAGACACCCTATATTTTCACAATAAAAAAAATTGTCAGTGCCGGGAGGTGGATACAGTAACGGTATCGCTAATATGCAGTGTTCACCACTTACCAAGCGACTGCCTAATCAATGTGAAACGGGTTCTTAATTAGACATGTATGGAAATGTGCCTGTGTTAGTAATGCAATTCTAATTCACAACATAAAAAGAAACAGAAAATGGAAAACAACTTACTTTACCCACGAGTTATAAAGAATTCAGTTCTCAACCATCTGGCTGCGAGTTTTAAAGTAGCCTCTAACGACTCCTAACAACTGTTCAACAATGCTCCTGTCCCAACAGACAATTTACCTGGTCTTGCCGCTGCAACTGCGTAATTAACAACGCGCTAAAATGTTTCAAAAAACAATACTGCGATCCATGCAGAGTGCAATGGATGGACTAACTGCAACAATTACTGCCATACGTTTATACATAAAAACTCAATGATCAGGAAGGGTTTGGTCAACTTACCTTAAACGATGAAAGGAAACAACAAAAAGTTTTAATTTATTATATTGAGAAAATTGAAGATTAAATGCTGACAAACTTTACAGAGACTTTCAATCATTCCACAATGTCTATACTCAATAAACACACAATATAGATACGAATACTATTCTGAGTGTATCCATTCACAAATCTGACGAAATCCCTCCAGTGCGCAAGCAACCAACAACTACGTGCAGCAAAAAGGCAAATTAGCAAAAATCCTCAATTACTACCAAAGTCTCCTCCGGAGGTACTGCGTAGCACGATCACGGCAGGCTGTGAGCTCTCATGTCGCGCGGCTTGTCTCCACCGCACCCTGTTTCCGACCACTTCCGACTCCCCTCGACAACTGCTCGCTCGCTACTACTCGCGATAATAATATCTGACTCAGATTTTGTGATGCACACAGCAGTATCATAGACGTCCAACTTTCAACACTCAAGAATAATATTCGTGTCTTTGTTGTGACCAGAAACGTGTTTATTGAGTATACCGGGTGGTCCATTGATCGTGACCGGGCCAAATATCTCACGAAATATGCGTCAAACGAAAAAACGACAAAGAACGAAACTTGTCTAGCGTGAAGGGGGAAACCAGATGGCGCTATGGTTGGCCCGCTAGATGGCGCTGCCAAAGGTCAAACGGATATCAACTGCGTTTTTTAAAATAAGAACCCCCGTTTTTATTACATATTCGTGTAGTATGTAAATAAATATGAATGTTTTAATTCGACCACTTTTTTCGCTTTATGATAGATGGCGCTGTAATAGTCACAAACATGTTGCTCACAATTTTAGACGAACAGTTGGTAACAGGTAGGTTTTTTAAATTAAAATACAGAACGTAGGTACGTTTGAACAATTTGTTTCGGTTGTTGCAGTGTGACACATGTATCTTTGTGAACTTATAATTTCTGAGAACGCATGATGTTACAGCGTGATTACCTGTAAATACCACATTAATGCAATAAATGCTCAAAATGATGTCCGTCAACCTCAATGCATTTGGTAATACGTGTAGCGACATTCCTCTCAACAGCGAGTAGTTCGCCTTCCGTAATGTTCGCACATCCATTGACAACGCGCTGACGCCTGTTGTGAGGCGTTGTCGGTGGATCACGATAGCAAATATCCTTCAACTTTCCCCACAGAAAGAAATCCGGGGACGGCAGATCCGGTGAACGTGCGGGCCATGGTATGATGCTCCGACGACCAATCCACCTGTCATGAAATATGCTATTCAATACCGCTTCAACCGCACGCTAGCTATGTGCCGGACATCCATCATGTTGGAAGTACATCGCCATTCTGTCATGCAGTGAAACATCTTGTAGTAACATCGGTAGAACATTACGTAGGAAATCAGCATACATTGCACCATTTAGATTGCCATCGATAAAGTAGGGCCCAATTATCCTTCCTCCCACAATGCCGCACCATACATTAGCCCACCAAGGTCGCTGATGTTCCACTTGTCGGAGCCATCGAGGATTTTTCGTTGCCCAATAGTGCATATTATGCCTTTTTTCGTTACCGCTACTGGTGAATGACGCTTCGTCGCTAAATGGAACGCGTGCAAAAAATCTGTTGCAATCGATGTTGATGTAGCATTCTCAGCAGAGACGTTTTTGAGATTCCCGATCTCGCGCAATTTGCCTTATACTGATGTGCGGATTAGCCGCCACAGCCGCTAAAACACCTACTTGGTCATCATCATTTGTTGCAGGTCGTGGTTGACGTTTCACACGTGGCTGAACACTTCCTGTTTCCTTAAATAACGCAACTATCCGGCGAACGGTCCGGACACTTGGAGGATTTCGTCCAGGATACCGAGCAGCATACATAGCACGCGTCCGTTGGGCATTTTGATCGCAATAGCTATACATGAACACGATATCGACTTTTTGTGCAATTGTTAAACGGTCCATTTTAACACGGGTAATGTATCACGAAGCAAATACCGTCCGCACTGGGGGAATGTTACGTGATACCACGTACTTATACGTTGGTGACTGTTACAGCGCCATCTATCAGGAAGCGAAAAAAGTTGTCCAACTAAAACAGTCATATTTATTTACGTACTACACGAATATGTAATAAAAATGGGGGTTCCTATTTTAAAAAATGCAGTTGATATCCGTTTGACCTATGGCAGCGCCATCTAACGGGCCAACCATACCGCCATCTGGTTTCCCCCTTCAAGCTAGACGAGTTTCGTTCTTTGTAGTATTTTCGTTTGATGCTTATTTCGTGAGATATTTGGTCCGGTCACTATCAATGGACCACCATGTACACATTGTGGAATGATTGAAAGTCTCTGTAAAGTTTGCCAGTATTTAATCATAAAATGCCATAGTAGTAAGTCGTGAACGGCACAGTAAACTTCTGTGTGTATTATGTACAAATCTGTGGCATGCGCATTTAAAAGTCGATGTAGGTCTCAATTTATTTAACGAACATCTGCAGAAAATTTCACCTGATTCAGATGCGTGCGCCTTTCCACATGGGCCTTCCACCTATCCAACCCTCAGTGTACTGATTAACTTGGACATTGAAAATATTCCATAAACGATCCTAGGTAGTGAAACAAGGTTTTTCGAACGTTACGTAAGAAACTGAGCAAGTTTTTTATCTGGGTGATACATCCAGGAGTATGTTCTTACCTACCAAGATACTGACGCAACTATGGCTTGTTTTAAAATGAGGGGGACATTTCTATGGCTCAGAGACCCGTTGAAATTAGGGGTACGTTAATATGCAGAATCAAAAAGACACAAACTGGGTTAACTGTGAAGGAGAAGACTAGAAACACAGCATTTCCGTCCCCTTTTTATTCTGAGCTATTGTACGCTTCGTGTCGGTGGTGTGTTTAGACAGCAAGACGGGCTTTTTTGAACCACATCAGCCAACTTTTAGCAGTGAGTGCAGTTACCATGCTGCACAGAGTTGGGTGGTGTTGTCAACATGCACCGCATGTACATACGTACATTGGTCCATGATACAGGACCCAAAATGCGATTGATTTGCCTCCCTGACGAACCTGTGTGATTGTCTAAGATGTATATTTTTACCTTGTCGGCTCCACTTACTTCTACGAGGATCGTTGCACATCAGTCAAATGCAGATTTTTTTCTTTTTTCTTTTGAGTTGGAAGGTAAAGGGCTAAACAGCGAGGTCACCGGTCAATAGATAGGTCGTCTCAATTGGTGACGTCCACCAGCAATTTGATCGAATTATAGAAGTATGTAGGAGACGTAAAATGGATGCACTGAAAGCAATATTAGTGCCAGAACTAAGAAATAATTTAAGGAGAAGTAAAATACGAGTATATGGGACGGGCCAGTATAAAGATCAGAGCAGACGAGACTTTAAAACTTAAAGACAGCGTTAAATTTTTGGGATTACAGCTTGATAATACATCCATCTGGTAGGTGAGTGCCGACCGAAGTGGCCGTGCGGTTCTAGGCGCTACAGTCTGGAACCGAGCGACCGCTACGGTCGCAGGTTCGAATCCTGCCTCGGGCATGGATGTGTGTGATGTCCTTAGGTTAGTTAGGTTTAATTAGTTCTAAGTTCTAGGTGACTGATGACCTCAGAAGTTAAGTCGCATAGTGCTCAGAGCCATTTGAACCATTTTGGTAGGTGAGTACCATGGAACAGCTGAAGCGCCTAAATAAATCGCTGTTTCCAATTTGGTTTTTGTCAGACACAGGTAAAATACAAATGAAAAGGATAGCATAATTCGCCTACGTTTATTCCATGGTATCATACGGTATCATTTTTTAGGGTAGCTTATCAAGCCAATCTAAAGTTTTCCGTGTCCAAAAGCGTGTGACACGAATTACCTGTGGCGTGAATTCAAGACCGCCCTGAAGAGGCCCGAGGACCCGGGGGTACAAACTACTGCTTCCCAATATATTTATTACCTCATAAAATTTCACACAAATAATACATTCTGTTTTTTTTAACCAACAGCTCGGTTCCCAAAATCAATACTGGATATAAGAATAATGTTTTCAAAGGTTTAAAGTAACTTACTTTGGTTGAGATAGGTGTTCATCATTCAGGGCCGGCCAGCGTGGCCAAACAGTTCTAGGCGCTTCAGTCTGGAACCGAGCGACTGCTTCGGTCGCAGGTTCGAATCCTGCCTCGGGCATGGATGTGTGTGATGTCCTTAGGTTGGTTAGGTTTAAGTAGTTCTAAGTTCTAGGGGACTGATGACCTCAGATGTTAGGTCCCATAGAGCTCAGAGCCATTTGAACAACTTCATCATTCAGGAAAGCATATTTTCAATAACTTTCCAGCTGTCATAAAAAAACTAAACTACTAATAAAGTGGCCGCACGGGATTAGCCGAGCGGTCTAAGACGCTGCAGTCACGGACTGAGCGGCTGGTCCTGGTGGCGGTTCGAGTCCTCCCTCGGACGTGTGTGTGTGTGTGTGTGTGTGTGTGTGTGTGTGTGTGTGTGTGTGTGTGTGTGTGTGTGTGTGTTTGTCCTTAGGATAATTTAGGTTAAGTAGTGTGTAAGCTTAGGGACTGATGACCTTAGCAGTTAAGTCCCTTAAGATTTCACACACACACACACACACACACACACACACACACACACACACACACACTAATAAAATTCATTTCAATCGGACCCTAAAGCATTCATTGTTGGCCAAGTCCTCCTATACGATTGACGAAATACTTAATAGATGCGACTGATTATAGATGGGGTGTTTTAAACTGAGGCAACTAAATGTCTCGAAAACGACGCATCGTACGAAATAACTGTTCTAGGTGAAAAGTTAATACTAGTAACGGAGACGTATGTCTGTGCTACAGCTGGCCACCTCATGATCACGTCTCCTGCATGGGCGAGACAAACTTCTTATTTTCCAATGGTAACTGCCATTTCGCCGCCCTATTTTTATTGCATATTCGCATTCTACGCCCAAAAATACGTGCTGTTTGCTCTGACCATTGTTTTCCATCTGTGGTAGATGTCTTTGTAAATGACGAATATCAAGTGTGCCTCTTTTTGTAATTAGGAACCGACGCATTTGATTCTGCATTTCATTTTCGATATAAATGTAAACTTTGGCGTTCTAATCATTGACACTGATGTTGAGACGTTACTGGAGTATTGCAGATCTGATGGCTAGACACGGACATTTCCGGCAAACAAGGTACTTGTATGGTAACGTAGTTTTCTGTACCCTAGGAGGTTGATTGTGGTGAGTCAGCCCTCGAGCCCCGCCCTAAGGGTGACTGATTTCGATACGCGTTTCCGTCCAACTACCTTAACTCTCACGCAAGCCGCTACGCAGAATACAAACCACAACGTGCGTAATAAGGTAAAATTTCCACAAAGTGATAGTGATAGGCACACCTGCCATGGATACTCAATGAAATCCAAGCACCCAGATGGTAAGAGGCGAAGGGACACAAGGAAACCAAGCATCCCGATAGGAACACATCCACGTCGTCATTCCTGGATCACGCTGAACGTAGTTTGTAACCGTATACTGAAACGGCTAACCATACTGTATTGTACAATCAAATTTACAACTCTAAATTTTGAACATAAATCTCAACCGCTAGAACACAAAGATTTACATTTACATCGTAAATTAAATGTAGAATCAAATGCGTCGGTTATTAAATGCAACAATAGACATGCTTGATATTTGTCGATTACAGCGCCATCTACAACGAATGGAAAACAATGGTTTGAGTAAATCGTAGGTAAGTCTTTGAGTAGAATTCGAATACGCAATCAAAATGTAGGGTCAGACTTGAAAATACGAAATTGACCCAACCCACACAGGGAGGGGTGGGGGGGGGGGGGAGAGACGGGAGAGGGGGGGGGGGGGGGCAGGGAGCTCTAAGAGGTACCATTTGTACCACAGACAGATGTCCACTTTGCTAATATTAATTTTTCACCTAGAACATTTTTGTGGTACAGTGCGTCGTTTTCGTGATGTATGGTTGTCTCAAGATTAAATAAACACCCTGTACATACGAGGGTGAGTCAAATGAAATGAAAACCTTAAATATTATTTTAAATATTATTTTTTGGGCAGAAGTGCTACAAAGCTGTATCACTTTTCAACATAATCTCCCCCACGCTCAATGCAAGTCCTCCAGCGCTTACAAAGTGCATAAATTCCTTTAGAAAAAAAATTCTTTTGGTAGTCCGCGTAACCACTCGTGCACCGTGTGGCGTACCTCTTCATCAGAACGGAACTTCTTTTCTCCCATTGCTTGTTTGATTAGATTAGATTAGATTAATACTAGTTCCATGGATCATGAATACGATATTTCGTAATGATGTGGAACGAGTCGAATTTTCCAATACATGACATAATTAGGTTAAGTTAACAACATACTTAAGTTAATATAATAACTTTATTTTTTGTGTTTTTTTGTTTTTTTTTACTTTATTTTTTTTCTTAATTTATATCTAAAAATTCCTCTATGGAGTAGAAGGAGTTGTCATTCAGAAATTCTTTTAATTCCTTCTTAAATACTTGTTGGTTATCTGTCAGACTTTTGATACTATTTGGTAAGTGACCAAAGACTTTAGTGCCAGTATAATTCACCTCTTTCTGTGCCAAAGTTAGATTTAATCTTGAATAGTGAAGATCTTTGAATTGGGTTTGGTTGTTAATCACAAATTTCATAAGAGAGTATATATACTGAGAAGCTACTGTGAATATCCCTAGATCCTTAAATAAATGTCTGCAGGATGATCTTGGGTGGACTCCAGCTATTATTCTGATTACACGCTTTTGTGCAATAAATACTTTATTCCTCAGTGATGAATTACCCCAAAATATGATGCCATATGAAAGCAATGAGTGAAAATAGGCGTAGTAAGCTAATTTACTAAGATGTTTATCACCAAAATTTGCAATGACCCTTATTGCATAAGTAGCTGAACTCAAACGTTTCAGCAGATCATCAATGTGTTTCTTCCAATTTAATCTCTCATCAATGGACATACCTAAAAATTTGGAATATTCTACCTTAGCTATATGCTTCTGATTAAGGTCTATATTTATTAATGGCGTCATACCATTCACTGTACGGAACTGTATGTACTGTGTCTTATCAAAATTCAGTGAGAGTCCGTTTACAAGGAACCACTTAGTAATTTTCTGAAAGACAGTATTGACAATTTCATCAGTTAATTCTTGTTTGTCAGGTGTGATTACTATACTTGTATCATCAGCGAAGAGAACTAACTTTGCCTCTTCATGAATATAGAATGGCAAGTCATTAATATATAATAAGAACAACAAAGGACCCAAGACTGACCCTTGCGGAACCCCATTCTTGATAGTTCCCCAGTTTGAGGAATGCGCTGATCTTTGCATGTTACGAGAACTACTTATTTAAACTTTCTGCACTCTTCCAGTTAGGTACGAATTAAACCATTTGTGCACTGTCCCACTCATGCAACAATACTTGAGCTTGTTTAGCAGAATTTCATGATTTACACAATCAAAAGCCTTTGAGAGATCACAAAAAATCCCAATGGGTGGTGTTTGGTTATTCAGATCATTCAAAATTTGACTGGTGAAAGCATATATATGGTCCAAACATATGGAAATCACTTGGGGCTAGGTCTGGTGAGTATGGTGGATGAGGAAGTGGTTGGTGCAAGTGAACCCAGATTTCGTCTCCAGTAACGATTCTTGCAAGGAAGCCATCACCTTCTCATTCAAAGCGCCGAAGAAGTTCTTAACCAGCATCAACACATCGTTCTCTCATTTCCGGAATCAGCTGCCGTGGCATCCATCTTACAGGCACTTTGTGAAACTGGAGCACATCATGCACAATGTGGTGTGCTGACCCATGACTAATACGTAAACATGCTGCAGTGTCATTCAGTGTCACTCGGCGGTTTTCCTTCACTATGGCTTCAACTGCTGGAATGTTCTGTGGAGTCACAACTCGTTGTGCCTGACCTGGACAAGGAGCTTCTTCCACTGAAGTCACACCATTTGCGAACTTCCTACTCCATTCGTAGACTTGCTGCTGTGTCAAACATGCATCAGCGCACTGAACCTCCATTCGTCGATGAATTTCGACAGGTTTCACACCTTCACTAAGCAAAAACGGAATAACAGAACGCTGTTCTTCCCTGATGCAAGTCGCAAGTGGGGCGGCCATCTTTATACTGATACTGCGGCGGTATGTGTATATCTGCACAATGCTGCCACCTACAGGCCATTCTGCACGCTGTTTGTAGCTCGCTTACCAACTTACAGGATAACGGGGCGAAATTTCGATTTGTTTTTACAAATTTAAGGTTTTCATTTGACTCACCCTCGTATATTTGAACAGTTAATATTAATAAACAAAGCTATGCGTTTGCGACTAAGCCTCTCTGTGTGAATCACTGGAAGCAGTGTCGTACTGAACCACACAGAGATGGGTGCTCCAGAACGACATTGCTCCCAGTCGCGTCCCTGTTCTCAGGCTCCGTGAGCACCTGTAGTTCGATGGCACGAGGATTGCTGCCGATGCTAACTGCTTGCTGGCGTACAGCAGCGAAAGCCTTTCTGCACTGGTTGATGAAATGTAATAAAATGTAAGTCGATATAGGGCATAGATGACACAACTCGTCCACTGAACTCCCTGTAAATAAAGCTACGCAACGAAAAAGGCATGCCAAATTTAAAAGAACTCAAAATCCTCAAGCTTGGCAAAGTTTTACATAAGTCTGAAATACAGCACGTACTTCAATGCGAGATGCTTTTAATAATTTCCACAACGAAATTCTGTCTAGAAATCTGGCAGAAAATCCAAAGAGTTTCTGGTCATACATAAAGCACACCAGTGGCAAGACGCTATCAATACCTTCACTGCGCGATATCCACGGTGAAGTCACTGATGACAGTGCCACTAAACAGAGTTATTAAACACGGTTTTCCGAAACTCCTTCACCAAAGAAGACGAAGTAGACATTCCTGAATTCCAATCAAGATAACTGCCAAGATGAGAAACATAAAAGTACAGGGTGATTCAAAAAGAATACCACAACTTTAAAAATGTGTATTTAATGAAAGAAACATAATATAACCTTCTGTTATACATCATTACAAAGAGTATTTAAAAAGGTTTTTTTTTCACTCAAAAACAAGTTCTGAGATGTTCAATATGGCCCCCTCCAGACACACGAGCAATATCAACCCGATACTCCAACTCGTTCCACACTCTCTGTAGCATATCAGGAGTAACAGTTTGGATAGCTGCTGTTATTTCTCGTTTCAAATCATCAATGGTGGCTGGGAGAGGTGGCCGAAACACCATATCCTTAACATACCCCCATAAGAAAAAATCGCAGGGGGTAAGATCAGGGCTTCTTGGAGGCCAGTGATGAAGTGCTCTGTCACGGGCTGCCTGGCGGCCGATCCATCGCCTCGGGTAGTTGACGTTCAATTCAGACGATAAGGTTTCATAACTAACCTTTTTCGTAGGACTCTCCATACAGTTGATTGTGGAATTTGCAGCTCTCTGCTAGCTCTGTGAGTCGATTTTCCTGGGCTGCGAACAAATGCTTGCTGGATGCGTGCTACATTTTCATCACTCGTTCTCGGCCGTCCAGAACTTTTCCCTTTGCACAAACACCCATTCTCTATAAACTGTTTATACCAACGTTTAATACACCGCCTATTAGGAGGTTTAACACCATACTTCGTTCGAAATGCACGCTGAACAACTGTCGTCGATTCACTTCTGCCCTACTCAATAACACAAAAAGCTTTCTGTTGAGCGGTCGCCATCTTAGCATCAACTGACGCTGACGCCTAGTCAACAGCGCCTCAAGCGAACAGATAGTGCTTAGCTCTGCCTTTTGTCGTTGCAGAGTTTTAAATTCCTAAAGTTGTGGTATTCTTTTTGAATCACCCTGTAGATATCCTCGGTGTAACGAAGCAGCTTAAATCACTTAATAAAGCCAAGACCTCCGATCCAGATTGTATACCAGTCAGGTTCCTTTCAGAGTATGCTGATACAATTGCTCCATATTCAGCAGTTATATACAACCGCTCGCTCACAGAAAGATCCGTACCTACGGACTGGAAAATTGCTCAAGTCACACCAATACCCAAAAAGGGAAGTAGGAGTAATCCGCTGAATTACAGGCTCATATCACTAACGTCGGTTTGCAGTAGGGTTTTGGAACATATAATGTATTCCAACATTATGATTTACCTCGAAAAAAACGATTTAGTGACATATAGTCAGCAGGGATTAAGAAAATATCGTTCTTGCGAAACAACTAGCTCTTTATACTCATGAATTAATGAGTGCTATCGACAGGGGATGTCAAATTGATTCCATACTTTTAGATTTCCAAAATTCACAAGCGTCTTATAACCAAACTGCATGCCTATGGAATATCGCCTTAGTTGTGCGACTGGATTCGTGGTTTCCTGTCAGAAAAGTCACAGTTCGTAGTAACAGACGGAAAGTCATCGAGTAAAACAGAAATATCATCCGGCGTTCCCCAAGGAAGTTTTATAGGCCCTCTATTGTTCCTGATCTATATTAACAACGCAGCAGACAATCTGAGTAGCCGTCTTCGATTGTTTGCAGTTGATGTTGTCATTTACCGTCTTGTAAAGTCATCAGATGATCAAAACGACTTGCAAAATGATTTAGATAAAATATCTGTATGGTGCGAAAAGTGGCAATTGACCCTATATAAAGAAAAGTGTGAAATTATTCAGATGAGTAATTAAAGAAATCAGCTAAATTTCGATTACGCGATAAGTCACACAAATCTGAACGCTGTAAATTCAACTAAATACTTAGGGATTACAACTACAAATAACCTAAACTGGAACGATCACATAGATAATGTTGTGGGTAGAGCAAACCAAAGACTGCGATTCATTGGCACAACACTTAGGTGCAACAGGTCTACTAAAGAGACTGCTTACACCACGCTTGTCTGCCCTACTCTGGAGTATTGCTGTGTGGTGTGGGATCCGCATCAGATGGGACTGACGGATGACATCGAAAAAGTACAAAGAAGGGCAGCTCGTTTTGTATTATCGCGAAATAGGGGAGATAGTGTGACAGACATGATAAGTAATGGCGTTTTTCGTTGCAATGGGATCTTCTTATGAAATTTCAACCACCAGTTTTCTCCTCCGATTGCGAAGACATTCTGTTGCCGCTCAGTTACATAGGGAGAAATGATCATCACGTTAAAATAAGAGAAATCAGGGCTCACACGGAAAAATTTAAGTGCTCGTTTTTCCCGCGTGCCGTTCGAGAGTGGAACGGTAGAGAGACAGCTTGACGGTGGTTCATTGAACTCTCTGCCAGGCACTTTATTATGAATAGTAGAGTAATCACGTAGATGTAGATGTAGACTCTGAGGCGTTAAGTGGCAGTCAAAGTGTTCAAAACAATATGAGTCCGCTGGTGGATCGATCTGCATTCCGTCCGCAGCGACCTGTTGATAAAGCACTGATATGACTAGGATGTGGCGGTGAAACTTGGCGGAAGTTATGATGATGATTGTGGAATGGCTGGGAGGGTGAAAGGTAGGTGAAGCCGGGCAGGGAGCAGTCTCGCCGGGGCCCCCAGATCTTGAGATCCCTGCACAACCCTTTGTCCCACGCAAAGCCAGGCAGCGCTGGGCGACGATCGCGGAATACTGATGAGCAGCAGTGCCCCTGGCGGAATACCGCAGCAGCTGGGGCCCGCCATTAAAAGTGCACGGCCGTGCGACCGCCGCCTGCCCTTTGTGCCGTGCTCTGGCTCCGAGGCGGCCACTGCTGGAGGATAGCAGGAGCAGCCGCGCGTCTGACTGCCCCTCTGCCTCCAGGTCACAGCTCGAGTCCTCTCAGAGGCGGCTCTTAAACAAATGCGTTTGTACAGCGCGGACGTCCCTGTACGATCCACGCCACTCTAAAATTAAGCTCGCCCCATCTTTCCTGCGGGCCGCAGTAGATACACCGGTTCCCGTGAGATCACCGAAGTTAAGCGCTGTCGGGCATGGTCGGCACTTGGATGGGTGACCATCCAGGCCGCCATGCGCTGTTGCCATTTTTCGGGGTGCACTCAGCCTCGTGATGCCAATTGAGGAGCTACTCGACCGAATAGTAGCGGCTTCGGTCAAGAATACCATCATAACGACCGGGAGAGCGGTGTGCTGACCCCACGCCCCTTCTATCCGCATCCTCAACTGAGGATGACATGGCGGTCGGATGGACCCGGTCGGCCACTCGTGGCCTGAAGAAAGAGTGAGTGCATCTTTCCTGCAGGTGCCACAGATCAGGCTGAGGACTGAACACAGGTAACATGACGATTAACCTTAAGCCTCTTTTACACGATAGACCTTGTCTCAGTTGAAGATAAGTCAGTCGACTGCAGCGTCTCTGCCGTTTCACTTCTGTACTGAGTCCCGTCTGTTCTGAGTGGCCATTTTCGTTTAACGTCAGTGTGTGTTGTGAGAATATCTGTTGTGCAGTTTGGCATCTTAACGGTGAATGTGACTTTATGAGAGACTAATCTTTTTACGAAAAAATACAAATATAGTAGCAAAACTTCCTGGCAGATTAAAATTGTGTGCCCGACCGAGACTCGAACTCGGGACCTTTGCCTTTTGCGGGCAAGTGCTCTACCAACTGAGCTACCGAAGCACGACTCACGCACGGTACTCACAGCTTTACTTCTGCCAGTACCTCGTCTCCTACCTTCCAAAGGTCCCGAGTTCGAGTCTCGGTCGGGCACACAGCTTTAATCTGCCAGGAAGTTTCATATCAGCGCACACTCCGCTGCAGAGTGAAAATCTCATTCTGGATAGTAGCAAAATATTGAAGCAAGCAACGATAGTGGAATTCGTCACTGTCCACAGCAGAATTAACAGTGGATGTTCTGGTCAACGGACGTGTGATAAATTCCTTACACTTCTGAGAGGTGAAAGAATGGGAAACATGTCATCCAAACCCTTGAGAACATGTCGGTATAGTTATTTGTTCGAGAAAATACGTACTTGCAAATATATCAAACATTATCCAGGACGCAGAAAATAGCTTCTTTTTGTTTAATCATTTGTAGCTAGTTTTCTTGCATAAGTGCCAATCAACATTGAAAATCCGGTCGCTGTGGCCGATCGCTTCTAGGCGCTTCAGCACGGAACCGCGCTGCTGCTGCGGTCGCAGGTTCGAATCCTGCCTCGGGCATGGATGTGTGTGATGTCCATAGGTTAGTTAGGTTTAAGCAGTTCTAAGTCTAGGGATCTGATGACCTTGGATGATAAGTCCCATAGTGCTTGGAGCCATTTGAACCAACATCGAAAATTGTTTTTCTCGTCAAATAACTCTCACCCTTTCACGGTTGAAGTAATTTTCACTAAAACACTATATCTATTTACGTGCTTATTTGTGCACGGTGTAGAGTACTTCTAAACCTTTTTAGTTTCAGCTATTTCGTCTATCTTGTAAGAGAACACTAGTAGGAAAAAAATGTTAAGATTTTGTGGAACTTTTCAGCATTTTACGAAAACAAAGCAAA
The DNA here is from genome assembly GCF_021461385.2 of Schistocerca piceifrons. Taxonomy (NCBI): domain Eukaryota; kingdom Metazoa; phylum Arthropoda; class Insecta; order Orthoptera; family Acrididae; genus Schistocerca; species Schistocerca piceifrons. Next base: position 264,664,936 of record NC_060145.1, on the reverse strand, counting down.
CAACACAAAGGTTGAAGAGACATGAAAGCACGAAATCCGTTTCTAATAGGCGTGAGCTCGATCAGAAAAGATCAACTTTCCATTTTAGCAGACGCCGCCAAAATCTCTTGTTTATGCGCATGCGTTCTGTGCCGCAGACTCAGAAATTTAGAACATCGCACTCGGCAATATAGATCTTTGACGTCATATACATATTCGCTTCATGGTTGGCTGCCGATTTACACGCAGGTACAAAAGGTGCATGTACTTTGAATAGTCGATTTTGTCCAGATGGTCGATAGTGTAAAACGGGCTTTAAGCCGCTATTACACAATGTACATACAGGGTGACAATTATTGAACTATAAGAAATAAAATCGTCATAACTTCTGAACGATTTGCGTCATGACATCCAAAGTACAAGGTTGGCCGCAGCGCATAATGGAAATTAGTATGGTTTGGTTTAGCGACGAAGCCCACTTTTATTTGGATGGGTACCGGTACGCCAACAAGCAAAATTGGCGCATTGAGGGGACTGTTAATCCGCGTTTCGCGATCTAGAAGTCTCTTCTCCCTCAACGGTTGACTGTGTGGTGTGCAATGTCCAGTCACGTAATAATCGGTGCGATATTCCTTGATGGCACGGTGACTACCGAAGGTGAAGGTTTTGGAAGATGATTTCATGCCCATTATCCAAAATGATCCTGACTTCGACAAGGTGTGGTTCATGCAAACGCAACTTGACCCCATAGAAGCAGGAGAATGTTTGAGGTCCTGGAGGCTCACTTTGTGGATCGCATTCTGGCTCTGGGGTACCCAGAGGCATAAGGAATGGGCCTCGATTGGGTGCTATATTCTCCGGATCTGAACACATGCGACTCCTTTTTGTGGAGCTGTACAAAAGACAAGGTGTACAGCAATAACCCCAAAACCATTGGTGAGCTGACAACAGCTACTGAGGAGGTCGTCGACATCGTCGATGTTCTGACACTTCAGCGGGTCATGCAAAATTTCGCTATTCGTCTGCACCACATCATCGCCAATGATGGCAGTCATAACTTAAATCCTAATATCTGTAGTGACGTTTACATGTTGAAGAAAGTGTGTTCTCGGCGTAGTTTAGTTTACGTTTTTTTATATAGTTCAGTAATTGTCACCCTGTAAAATGTGCTCTCCTGCAGCGGCGCTCCAAGCTTACGTGTTCTCAACAGCAGACTGGTTCACGTCGACCGATCACATGATACACACGGGACATTCACGGCGCGAATCGGCACCTACGCACTAAAAGGGAATACCACACGAAACAGGAACGAGAATGTCTGGTTTCTAGTAAAGTCTTTCATTCCAGTTAAAAAGCTGTGGCAGCTCAAGGCTCCTATTTATTAAGTAATTGTCGTTGTCTTACGTAGCTATCACAGGATTAAGTTATAACTGTTCTGAATAATGGGCTCAACTGTTCGTTTTGTGGTTCAAATGGCTCTGAGCACTGTGCGACTTAACTTCTGAGGTCATCAGTCGCCTAGAACTTAGAACTAATTAAACCTAACTAACCTAAGGACATGACACACATCCATGCCCGAGGCAGGATTCGAACCTGCGACCGAAGCGGTCACGCGGCTCCAGACTGAAGCGCCTAGAATCGCACGGCCACACCGGCCGGCGGTTCGTTTTGTGTAACGACCCTTAAAGTTTATAACTGAAACAGCAACCAGCCACAAATATGGTTTAACAAGGTTTATTTGGATTTTTTACAAATCCATCTTGGGATGCTTCTTTCACGTTTCGTTTTGTTTTTGTTGCTGGGGCCTCGTTTTGTATCCGTTATTGGTTTGCTGCACTAGGATACAAAGAAAGATTTTGTTCACAGTTTGGTATAGTTTAAGGCAGTTCTAAGCATTTATGAAAAGTTTTTGAAGTTATTAAAATGTGAGTTTTCACCACATTTCACGTTTTATTGACTTGAAAACCTTTTCATGAATGCTTTGAAAGAAGTCGTAAGAAATAAATCTTCAACATTACCAAATAATGATCAAAAACTTTTCTGCCTATCCTAGTGCAGCAAACCAATAACAGATACAAAAAGAAACGTATAACTAATATCTCAAGAAGAATTTGTAAAAAATCCTAAATCGGTCATGGTTTTATCCAAATAAACCTCGTTAAACCATAATTGTGGTTACTTCTTGTTTCGATTTTAAACCTTACAGTATTATAACCACGGTTCTCAACCTATATGGTCTAGATTTACGTTTTACACGTGAAGGACACAGTTGTTTTTGAAGCTATTGTCCTGGCAGCGTTTATATATTTTGTGAGCGGACTCTATCGCCGGCTATAGCCATGCCGAAATAGAGCAAAAGACTTAATGAAATTAAACGCGAACTTTCGTCAGTTGAAGTGCTATGTATACTAAACGAAAATCAAGTATAAATTTATAAGCACATTTACTCACAAACAAACGGTTGCTAACGAACCTTATTATGAGACAACGAACCGTGAGGATCACACGGGCACCTTTACTCGCTTTACGCTTGGATTAGGAAGCTTAATGCCTCTTTGGTCCATTCCATTTCTAGAACACGAAGAAGTCAGTACAAATAACGCTTTTCGCAACTAGCTTGTTTAAAAGAAAGTCTGCTGGTAAAAAAATATCGATTTTGTTTAGTTACACTATTTATGAAAATTTGCTCACTGAAAAATGCGCAAAAATCTCCAATATGAAAACCGAAGATAGCTGCTGGCCACAGATGTCAACTTTAACAGCACATTGTAAACAAATGACAATCAGAAATTATACTCTCATATTCCTTTTTGCGCATGTGCGTGCTATCAACCGTCTGGTGCACAGACGAGGATTCACGGTAATTTAGAATTAGTATCTATTTCCGCGAACGGTTAATGCTAATCTGTGAGTTCCCCCTTTTCTACCACCAGATGGTTGTCGCGCTGGACCTACAGCATACCGATCGTGGTGGACCATCGTCAAATAAACTCTTCACAGTGCAGCTGCCATCCGCTTATCTGAAGTACACTTTCCTGCAAAGCTACCTTATTACCGTAAAACAAACTTCTTCCTGCTAACGAACTACGATTCGAAATAATTTGTTATGGGTCTGAAGATCAGCTATACCTAATCGAAATCGAAAGTGAATCAATGTAACAAGTGAACTTGAGACGTGTTTGTCTTTCTTCTTCTTCTTCTTCTCCTCCTCCTCCTCCTCTTCCTGCTTCTTCTTCTTCTTCTTCTTCTTCTTCTTCTTCTTCTTGCATCGAATCTGGGCAATTGTTGACCACCTAAAACAGTTACTGAGAGGAGCTGTTCTTTCGAATGAGATTATTCTTCCCGTCTACGCATTATATTTTCATTTTCTTGCTCTGCTGTTGTTTTTATTCCTGGGTCAACACTCACCACGTTTCTTCTCTTTTTCTCAAAAACCCCTGAAATTTTTGTTTTCATTCTGAATCTCTTTTTTTAATGTATTGTTCATTTATGTTCATCTGTAAGTCTTTTCGAGTAATCAATTGAAATCTTATGGTTCCAGCAACATTTTCAAGCCTCAAACATCTGTGATTATATATATATATATATATATATATATATATATAAATAAATATATGCAGACTGAGCAAAGAATTTTTGAGTCCCTTTGATCCATTGATTTTTTCCTTGCTGTTAGTCTATTGTCCTTCACTCTTTTCTGATGTCTAAAGAAACTGTCCCACCTTCTTCGGATTGCATATGAGACTTCGGTAATTTTTAATAGCTTTCATTGTTGCTCCTTAATTTGTAGCTACCAGTTTCATCTACGATGGCCCCAGAATTTTTCGAAGGCTTGTCCTCTCTTTCTCCTCCATTTTTTCTGCTTCTCCTGTTTTACTGTGGCAATGAACCCTGCTGCAAATAACGCTTATGGTTTTAAGCTATTTCATAGTACGGAATTTTCGATTAAAGAACGTTGCTTTTTCGTTGTTAAGTGTCCTTGGAGAGTTGATACGCTATCCCCGTCTTCTGTGATCTCAGACTGTTTGTATCTTTGGTCCATCCAATGCTTTGAATGATTTCTCCGAGATATTCATATGTCTGAACTTTGTTAATTTTTTGAAAATCTATTTTCAACGATACTTGGACACCAACGGTATTTGTCATGTATTATGTTTTGGACGTCGAGATTTTTGGGTCTACCTTCTTTGACATTCTACTGAGGAGCTTTCTTTGGGTGACAGCTGATTCTGTGTCTTTGCCAAAGATTGCCAGGTCATCTGAAAAGGCCAGGAAGTTGGTTTTGATTCGTTGTGTTTCGTTACTAATTTTATGTATTGAATTATTCCAGCTTCTAGCATCTGTCTTTCATCATTGCATTAGAAGTGTTCACAGAGCTCTCAGACGTCTTCTATTACGACAAAATCACATGAGGATTTGACAACGCTGTTAATCGTTTCGGCCAGTCAGTCACATCCAAAGGAAAGACACATTGTGTAAGCGGCATTAGTCACACTGCGTTGTGTCGTGAAAAAAAAATTAACAAAAATAAAAAAGCGTAATTAGTCAATGGTCTTACTTCTAACTGATTTATACCTTACAATACAAATGGATCACAGTGATAATAATAATAATAATAATAATAATAATAATAATAATAATAATAATGATAACACTGTTGTTGTTGTGGTCTTCAGTCCAGAGACTGGTTTGATGCAGCTCTGCATGCTACTCTATCCTGTGCAAGCTTCTTTATCTCCAAGTAACTACTGCAACCTGCATCCTTCTGAACCTGCTTCGTGCATTCATCTCTTGGTTTCAGTCTACGATTTTGACCCTCCACGCTGCCCTCCAATACTCAGAATATACCCTACCAACCGATCCCTTTTTCTAGTCAAGTTGTGCCACAAGCTCTTCTCCATCCCAATTCTGTTCAATACCTCCTCATTAGTTATGTGATTTACCCTAATCTTCAGCATTCTTATGAAACACCACATTTCGAAAGCTCCTATTCTCTTTCTGTCTAAACTAGTTATCGTCCGTGTTTCACTTCCATACATGGCTACACTCCGTACAAATACTTTCAGAAAATACTTCCTGACACTTAAATCTATACTCGATGCAAACAAATTTCTTTTCTTCAGAAACGCTTTCCTTGCCATTGTCAGTCTACATTTTATATCCTCTCTACTTCGACCATCATTAGGTATTTTACTCCCTAAATAGCAACAAAAGGGTACTACTTCATCTCATTTCCTAATCAAATTCCCTCAGCATCACCTGATTTAATTCGACTACATTCCATTATCCTCATTTTGCTTTTGTTGGTGTTTACCTTATATCCTCGTTTCAAGACACTGTCCCTTCCGTTCAACTGCTCATCCGGGTCCTTTGCTGTCTCTGACAGAATTACAGTATCATCGACAAACCTCAAATTTTTTATTTCTCCCCCTTGGATTTTAATTCCTACCCCGAATTTTTGTTCTGTTTCTTTTGCTGCTTGCTCAGTACACAGGTTGAATAACATCGGGGAGAGGCTACAACCCTGTCTCACTCCATTCCCAACAACTGCTTCCCTTTCATGCGCGTCGACTCATAACTGCTATCTGGTTTCTGTACAAATTGTAAATAAGCTTTAGTTGTCTGTATTTGAACCCTGCCACCTTCACAATTTGAAATAGAGCACTCCAGTCAACATTGTCAAAAGCTTTCCCTAAGTTTGCAAGTGCTAGATACGTAGGTTTGCCTTTCCTTAATCTATCTTCTAAGATACGTCGTAGGGTCAGTATTGCCTCACGTGTTCCAACATTTCCACGGGATCCAAACAGATCCTCCCCGAGATCGGCTTCTACCTGTTTTTCCATTCGTTTGTAGGGAATTCGTGTTAGTATTTTGCAGCCGTGACTTATTAAACTGATAGTTCGGTAATTTTCACATCTGTCAACACCTGCCTTTTTGGGATTAGAATTATTATATTCTTCTTGAAGTCTGAGGGTATTTCGCCTGTCTCATACATCTTGCTCACCGGACGGTAGAGTTCTGTCAGAGCTGGCGCGCCCAACGTTATCAGTAGTTCTAATGGAATGTTGTCTACTCCTGGGGCCTTGTTTCTACTTGGGTCTCTCAATGCTCTGTCAATTTCTTCACGCAGGATCATATCTCCCATTTCATCTCCCTCCACGTCCTCTTCCATTTCCATAATATTGCCTTCAAGTGCATCTCCCTTGTATAGATCCTCTATATATTCCTTCCACCTTTCTGCTTTCCCTTCTTTGCTTAGAACTGATTTTCCATCTTAGCTCTTGATATTCATACAAGTGGTTCTCTTTTCTCCAAAAGTCTCATTAATTTTCCTATAGGCAGTATCTATCTTAGCCCTAGTGATACATGCCTCTACATCCTTACATTTCTGCTCGAGATATCCCTGCTTAGCCACGTTGCACTTCCTGTCGATCTCATTTTTGAGACGTTTGTGTTCCTTTTTGCCTGCTTCATTTACTGCATTTTTATATTTTCTCCTTTCATCAATGAAGTTCAATATCTCTTCTGTCACCAAAGAATTTCTAGTAGCCCTCGTCTTTTTACCTACTTGATCCTCTGCTGTCTTTACTATTTCATCCTTCAAAGCTGCCCATTCTTCCTCTACTGTATTTCTTTCCCCCGTTCTTGTCATTCGTTCCATAATGCTCACTCTCAAAGTCTCTCAAACTCTCTACAACCTCTGGTTCTTTCATTTTATCCAGATTCCATCTCCTTAAATTCCTACCTTTTCGCAGTTTCTTCAGTTTTAATTTACAGTTCATAACCAATAGATTGTGGTCAGGGTCCACATCTGCCCCTGGAAATGTCTTACAATTTAAAACCTGCTTCCTAAATGTCTGTCTTACCATTATATAATCTATCTGAAACCTTCCAGTGTCTCCAAGCTTCTTGCATGTATACAACCTTCTTTCATGATTCTTGAATCAAGTGTTATTAGCTATGATCAAGTTATGCTCTGTGCAAAATTCTACTAGGCGGCTTCCTCTTTCATTCCTTACCCCCATTCCATATTCACCTACAACTTTTCCTTCTCTTCGTTTTCCTACTACCGAATTCCAGTTCCCGATGGCAATTAAGTTTTCGTTTCCCTTTACTATCCCAATAATCTCTTTTATCCCATCACACATTTCTTCAATCTCTTAGTCATCTGCGGACCTTTTACTACTGTGGTAGTGTGGGCTTCCTGTCTATCTGGGCTGCAATAGTGCATTTGCTATACTGTTCGTAGTAATTTACCCGCGCTCCTATTTTTTAATTCATTATTAAACCTACTCCTGTATTACCCCTATTTGATTTTGTGTTTATAATCCTGCATTCACCTGACCAGAAGTCTTGTTCCTCCTGCCACCGAACTTCGCTAATTCCCACTATATCTAACTTTAACTTACCCATTTCCCTTTTTTAAATTTTCTACCCTATCTACCGGATTAAGGGATCTGACATTCCACGCTCCGATCTGTAGAATGCCAGTTTTCTTTCTCCTGATAACGACGTTCCTCTTGAGTAGTTCCCGCCTGGAGATCCAAATGGGGGACAATTTTACCTCCGAAATATTTTACCCAAGAGGACGCCATCATCATTTAACCATACAGTAAAGCTGCATGCCTTCGGGAAAAATTACGGCTGTAGTTTCCCCTTGGTTTCAGCCGATCGCAGTACCAGCACAGCAAGGCCGTTTTGGTTATTGTTACAAGGCCAGACCAGTTAATAATCCAGACTTTTGCCCCTGCAACTGCTGAAAAGGCTGCTGCCCCTCTTCAGGAACCACACGTTTGTCTGGCCTCTCAACAGACACCCCTCCGTTGTGGTTGCACCTACGGTACGGCCATCTGTATCGCGAAGGGAAGCAAACCTCCCGACCAGCGGCAATATCCATGGTTCATTTGGGGAATAACACTAATAACAGTTACCGTTATCGTTATTGTTATTGCTCCTTTCAGAAGCAACATGATTAATGATAGAGATACCAGAGTTTGGTAGGACATCAGAAAAGAAATGAAGCGACTTGAATGTTATATGAGCAGCCTTCTAGCCCGCCGCCTTAAGCTTTCGTCACATCTAAGTATGTACTACAGTCGCATGAAAGATGAGGAAAGTCGGCTTACCTTGTATGTATTTAGAACGTGTCATTCCGTGCGTAGGTTCTCGAATGTTCTCAAGAGACTTGCGAGGAAAAATTTGAGCTTGTTTTGGATTGCTAATTTGTACTAATATTTTACGGTCAGCTAGGAGAATAATGGTTGATTTGTGAAGTTAGTTTTCATTATTTAGTCCTGACAAAGAGCCAACTCTGATACAGAATGTGAAGAGAAGAGATCGGAGCCGATACTGAATACTCGAAAGGGCGTGGAAATGGCTTTGCTCGTTCCCTATCTTCTGTCTATTGATGCAACGTAAGAATCACAGTAGTAGCTGCAGGCCCTTTGCGGTCCCTGCTTAAACATTATTTCCTAGAGACTGATAATTCTGCCCCGTTCGAACTGGCCCGCTGATTTCATACTTGTTGTCAAGGCTTACAGGCACTTAACGTTTCACTTTCCCACTTTGGTAGCTGGATGTTGTTCCTGTACCCATAGTGTGCCACCTCTCTCCCGTCTTAATCATTCATTGGTGGTACTCTGATTTACATGTTCTCCATGTTTGGTTCATTTGAAACATTCTTTCAGAAAGTTGTAATTTGGAAAGTAATTTATTTTAAATAATCTTAGTGGGCTGTTGAATGAATATTCCACTCTGCAGTCGATTGTACGCTGATCTGAAACTTGCTATCAGATGAAAACTGTGTGACGGACGGGGATTCTAACCCAGAACCTTGCTTTCCACGGATAATGCTCATAATGACAGATGTATCCTTGACGACTCACGACCTGGCCCCTTCCCTCCCCCTCACATCTTCATGTCATCCACAACCTCTCTCCTGCCTTCCAAACGTTGAGGACGTTTTCCGATGTATTATGCGAGATTACTGCTTCTGGAAGAAAGAACAGTGTGGAGATGTGGCTTAGCAACAGACTCTACAGTTCCCACGTCATCCGAGGGGTAAAATGGGCCTACACAGTGTTATGAAAAAAGAGAGAGAGTAGGGTCAGAATTGATTATGGACACTGGCATTATTGGTCGTCGGTAGTATAACCTTGGACAGTCGAGCTGAGCTACAGCCGGGAGCAGATTCTATGTAGCCTATGATCTGAGGCAAGCTACAGAGAATGTAAAGACAGCCAGTTCAGTAAGCAGATATGCCACATGCGAGAAACTAGTCTACCGATGAGCTTCAGTAGATGCTGCGAGACTTTGATGCGTACTGACTCGATACTGACTCGCTTTCTATGCTGTAGGGTTTTACGCTGCAAGTAGTGAAACCAGTATTATTTCGTATGTTAGCCAGAACGAACTGCAACTTGTGAGTTAACAAGCATTTCGTTCTCATTCAAGTATATGGCCGAAAGAGTCAACCTTCAAGAATTGTTAAACGAACCCTTTCGTCCATGACGGGATGCCACAAAGGGCGCAGATTCAACACGAGATGGGGAAACTCACAGACATCTATTGTCTATTGAGGCCTAAGCGCTGTTGTGTGCGAGTGAGACGAACGAGAACCTACATCATAGGGAAACGCAGTAAAGGCTTTTGTGGCTGAGGAGACGTAGCAGTGTTAAATATGGCGGACCTAAGATCGGCTATAAAGGGAAACATTTATGAAAACTATATAATTCTATAATAATGCAGGGAATCAAGCCACAGTAATTTTAATCTGCCATCCTCCATAAATTTTCATGGTGATCCCAATAAAACTTTAATATTGATCATATCTGTAAAGGTTTAGGATTTACTGTCAAAGTGAAATTAACAAGTTTTGTAACAAAGACCTGAATACTAAAATCTGAAAGCTTTAGTCGACCTTAACGATCGACATTTCAGATAGAAGCGCATCATTTAAATGACAGACGTTGTAAATATCAACTCTGTAACTTTATTTCTTTAAAAGATATAGTAAATTTAAATTATCAGTATTTGCAGTTAAGCATCAGATCATCATTTCCCACACACAAAAAACACATTGAACAATGACAGTATGACACCTTATTGAATCATTATGTAATAGACCATTTGTTGTAAAGTTTAGTGCATAAGAGTTACTTTTGTTCGTTATTTATCAGAAAGCACATTGGTGCAAGGCTACTGGCTGTGGTATTCAAAGCTAGGAAGGAAACTATATTGGTTTTATGTAAAAAAATTTAACGTTTATTATGTAATGGATATTATTGTTACATTATTTAGCACATGAAAGTGGACAAGTTTAGATTATATAAATATGTTAGAATGTAATGTAGAATAAGCTGTTGCCAATCAGAAGGACGGCTTCAGGAAAGAGAACAGCCCTAGTCAGTTGAGCGATGATATTTGGAGCTCGGGAAATGCGGCCGAGGATGGGCAGAGGGATAGTGCTGGTGGAGACGCAAAAGTGGACGATCGGTCTTCAGGAAGTGAAACGACTTAGAAAATTTTGCGTTATGTGGCATCGTGGGACTTAAGTCTCTGAGCGGTGAGCAGTTGTGTGCCTGGCGTGAACTCTTACTTTTCGCATAGGTAACTTGTATTTCGTGATAAGCTTGTGAATGATCAAACTATGTCAAATGTATATACGCTCGAATGTAACAGTAACTCTAAATACGACCACTTTCGCTATTACTTTGCTTTCTAAATAAACATTTGAGAGGTTCCATGCCCTCTTTTACATGTCGCCTCTCATTCTCATCAATCTTATTAATGTTTTATGTCATTGCACGGTAGTAACAGACCGAATAAGGTTATTGTAATGAGAGTATTTGTACTGAGAGCTCAAAAAATACTTTTCACTTGATTCCTATGCATGTTGGGTTACTTCCCTGGGCGGCCTGTGCGAGGCAAGCATCGGAGGACACGGAACACTGCATTTCCCGTTGCGGGCTGCACTTCCCTGAATTCTGAGGGTTTCGTACAATAGGCTTAAGTGCCTGGCGAAACGACTGACGTCGGTCGAGTTTCGCCTATTGTATGCAGGGCGAAACGACCTGCGAGACGTCTGAGAGTAGCTGCAGATTATGTGTTTACCGTTCCGGTGCGTCTAGAACGAAGACTCCTGGCACCGACTGACTGTATTGTCTTCTTGATTCTGAGAATACTTGTGGATCGTGCCCTGCTGAGTGCGACTGTCTGGCGCCAGATGGCCGGTGGTCTAGGCAGGTTGTTTTCGTAGCTGGTCAAACGGCAGGTTCAGTGCACTCAGCTGAACAGCAGAGGCAAGCATCGGACAGACTCCGAGGCCAGGAGTTGACACAAAGTTGCTGAACGGCAGAAGTCGGCGCCTGCATCATCAGGATGCTGCCTACCGATGACGGGCTGCAGATTTCAGTACTGGTACGGTATTTTGCGGCTCTGGCATTGTAGGACCTTATCAATTTTATACTGAATACCTCAGCAACACACGTACTCGCTTTGCTACAAGTTTTAAGGAACCATTTGCAATCGAGCACAGACGATATTTAATTTACTTAACTTAGATTATATGTATCGATTTTTTAAGACAAGAGAAAGCAAAATAAAGGAATTAACACCGCTCTCTTGTCGCAGCCAGTAGGCATCTACACTCTTATGTCACTCGTTGTCCTAGAAGGACATAATATTTTCTGTGGCTCCACAGTTAGACATATTGGTACTTATTTGCAGAAAAGAGGCGCAGAATTAATAAGTCGCTCTCATTTGTGAATTATCTGCCATTATTTATCTAGAATTTTACGTAAGTGTCATTCATATCGTAATGCATATGTTAAATGAATATATGTTTTATTTAATCGTATGCTTTTCTCTGTATTAGTAGTTTTAGTCACTCCATTGCCATGATTGAAGCTGAGGTCAGATATCAGACTTTTTCTACAAAAAATATATAATGAGCCCTGGCTACGTTCCGTATATCTTCGGACGTGCGAAGCTCGATAAATTCACGGCGTAAATTTTAATCTCTCAATTACTTATCCAAACAAACAAACAATAATAATTATTATTATTACAACAAATTATTATACGTTAGTATTATTTTATTTTATTTTTATTTATTAAAAAGTTCACCTTGATTGTTTCTCCATGTGATCCCATTTCAGCTCTCACTACTAATTGCAGTAGTGCTATATAGTCGGAAGATTAATATTTGATTCATTAGGACCTCCAGTCATTATCGTCAATCTATTGCATCACAGAGAGTAGGAGCCCCTTGTTCTCGAGCCAACTGTTGTTCTCATAATAGTTCAGTATACCCAATCCTTTAACCTACTGTTTCTGTCGACAATCATGAGCATTTATGTTCTGATTTATAATAAATCTCATTGTAATATTTAATACGCATATCATTTCGTTACATATACGCAAAATCCCATTTCAAGGTTGTTCATCATGGTAAAATTCTCTTTTTTTCTGAGTAGATTACGATTATTATTAAATTATTGTGAGTGTGCATTCCTTATTTTACCAACTAGCAGGGTCCACCATCATTTTCTTTCATTACTGTTGTGTGCATAAGTAATTAGGTGGTAGATAAGAGGGGGGGGGGGGGGGGAGGTCGAGTGCATGTCTCGTTCTCACGCAAAATTCGTCTGAATTAAAGAGGTACAACTCTTCTCCACCCCGGCACCTCGCACATAACTCTAACCAAATCGCAACTGTGTAGCCTACATCATTTATGCGTCGTTAATTTAGTTCCCAATATTATTATTACTGTTATTACCTTATATTAACTTTGTATTTCGCAAACTTGCCATCAGCCAGACAATTTAACCAAAGGGTCACAAGTGTCTAATTTAGGGCGGGTAAAACGACAAATGCGGTTCAAGCCCTAGACGAGTTTGAGCCTAGACATTTCGATGAAGAGGAAGCGCATGTGAGCCCAAACATCTATGGGATGTTAGCTCGCAAACTCAAGTGATTTATCTCCTATGATTAGAATGGATATAAATGCTGGTGGCCTCCGAATTCAGAGTGATTTCCTATTTAACAAATGTTGTGTATTATACGTAGATACATACATACATACGAGGTGCGACAATAAAGTAATGAGACTGATGTGGAAAAAAAAATGTTGCGTACCGCTTTAGTAAAGTTTAGTGCTGTCTCCTTCAAAGTAGTTCCCTTCTGACTGCACACACTTTTCCCAGCGCTTCTGCCATTGATGGTAACATTTCTGGAATTTATCCTCTGTAATATCCTCCAAGACCCTCGTCACAGCTTTTTGGACATCTTGTGTTGTTTGAAAATGGTGGCCCTTGAGCGCCGTTTTGACTCTTGGAAATAGAAAAAAGTCGCACGGAGCGATATCTGATGAATAAGGTGGCTGTGGTAGTACTGAAATTTGTTTTGAGGTTAAAAATTTGCTTCAGTGACAGAGCAGTATGGCATGGCGCATTATCGTGATGCAGAGTCAAATTATCAGCAGCGTTGGCACTGACATGAATAACTCTTTTACGAAGTCTTTCTAAAATTTCTTTGTAGTAATATCGGTTAACTGTTTGTCCAGGAGGCACCCACTCTTTATGAACAGTTCCCTTGGAATCAAAGAAGCACACAAGCATGCATTTCACTTTTGACTTTGACATTAAAGCTTTTTTTGGCCTGGGTGATCCCTTTGAGCACCATTGCGAACTTTGGCATTTTGTCTCTGGAGCGTACTGGAAAAACCAACTTTCATCACCAGTGATTACGCACCCCAACAATTCTGGATTGATTTCCGTTTGGTCTTAACAGATCGGCTGCCACATTTTTCCGTGTTTCTCACTGTTGTGATGTGAGATTTTTGGGGGCCATTTATGCACCAATCTTTATCATACCAAGATCTTCAATTATTAGACGAACCGGTTCTCGATTTATGTTCAGTTCTTCTGCAATCATTTTCACGGATAATCTTCGATCAGATCGTACGTGTTCACGCACCCTGGCCAAGTTGACATCCGTCCGTGAGGTTGATGGTCGTCCACTGCAGTCTTCATCTTCAACATTCGTTCTGCCTTCACTAAACATTTTATGCCAACGAAAAACTTGAGCTCTCCTCTCCGAAAACCTTCTGAAGCTTACCGTAAGTTGTCGTCGCGTTTTCACCCAACTGAACGCAAAAAGAAATGGCATACATTTAAAGGAATATTATGCGGTTCCATTTCTCAGACGAGAGAGACAAACACATGTTAACTTATTACAGCACAACTCACAACTGAGCAGTTGAATCGATATGCCGCTTGGACTAGAAGCAGCTTATAGACCAAGGTCAAAGATATTGCGCCTACACAAGCCTGCAGGGTTGCCACATCTTGCAAAGAAAATCAGTCTCATTACTCTACTGTCGCGACTCGTACATACATATGCAATTGACACCCACTAAATGTTTAAACACTTTTGTTTCTCCCTTTATACTATCAACTAATACACCTATCGTTATAAGAAAGAATCACTCTCTCCCATCTTCGCCTGATATACGTCAACTGGGTACGAACTACCAGACATAAAAGTCCGTGATGTCAATAGTGGGGCGTATCAACGTGCGCCCGCCAGACGAAGGACAAAGTCAAGTAAAACTTTCTGCGAATTCAGATGAGTAAATGCATAATGCCCCCGGGATATGGACAAGTATGTCTCAAAACCTGGATCAAAGTTTTGATGGGTTAGCTGCTTCGCCAATACAAACTGGCCAGCCACGTGTGCCAGGAGACACTATAATCGAGTCCCAGATGTTTAACTCGCCTCCTGGACGATAGCGAGGGAGACACTGTTCACTGCGACTGTTCTCTCACAGAAAGAGCCTTTCCGTGTCTTTCAGGACAGTCCTTCGTGACAGCGGAGAGCCGGACGTTGATGGATGGACGCCTCGACCGGTCTACCTACCTACCTAGCTGCTGGCTGGCTGGCTGTGTTTGTGAATTCGCCGGGCAGAGAAGAGCAGAGGCCCGCAGCGTCGACCCACTGTTTCAGTAGAGACAGATTTGCAATGCAGATTACTCTGAATGTCTCTGCGTGGAATGTCAACACGCCCTGATTTCTGTTCGACACACACACACACACACACACACACACACATACACATACACAAAACATGCACCACGACACAGCTTCATCAGCACATTTAAGTGTCTGTATAAAAACTGTAGCAATATTTCACTTATTTCTCATACATCTTACAGACACACAATGCTACAGATACTCGTACAGCATTAAATATATTTTCTTCAGTACTATTAGGTTCCGATCTACTTTAATGAGTCATTTCTCTCTCTTAAATGACACTCTTTATTTCTCTACATTTACTAGCGTCCGTATCCTAAACAAGTTCTATTATTCATTACAATCAATCGTCTTCCTCGAACTTTAACTTATAATAGTTGTTACAAACGTGAATACATATTATTAATTTCCCCATAATAATTATTTAACAGTTCGTCACAAACTTTCAGCTTTCAGCAGGTAACTTAATACTAGACAGGTAGTCCACACAACTTCAGCGAGAGTTCATAGCTGTATAAAGATCATTGTACAAAGATACGTGACATTTTATGACTATAAGGATACAATATACATGTGTAATGAAACGTCGGAGGTTCGAGTCCTCCCACGGGCATGGAATGTGTGTGTGTGTGTGTGTGTGTGTGTTTTGTCGTCCTTGATGTAAGTTAGTGTAAGTTAGATTAAGTAGTGCGTAAGCTTAGGGACCGATGACCTCAGCAGTTTGGTCCCTTACGACCTTATGACAAATTTGCAAGTTTCCAAATATTAAAACTGTATGTATGTGTAAGCCAAATTTGTGGTACAAAAAAATGGTTCAAATGGCTCTGAGCACTATGCGACTTAACTTCTGAGGTCATCAGTCGCCTAGAACTTAGAACTAATTAAACCTAACTAACCTAAGGACATCACACACATCCATGCCCGAGGCAGGATTCGAACCTGCGACCGTAGCGGTCGCTCAGCTCCAGACTGTAGCGCCTAGAACCGCATGGCCACTCCGGCCGGCTTTGTGGTACAAGTGAGTAATGGCGCATACTACTATGCTATATGGACATACTGGTGAATGTGATGAGCGGGCCGAGACAAATGGTTGGGGGAGCGAGACGTCTATGGAATGTGGGTGTGGAGCAGCTACAACAAGCTTATTGTCTGATGGTGAAAGAAATAATAAACTGATGCTCTTACTTTAGTAAGGTTGAGTAATGGACCTGTACATGGTCATTAAGGACCAGGTCAGGACCCTTTGATTGGTGTTTATTAATGACCATAATTTAGAGTAATGTTAGTTGTCTGCCTTCACTTCCTCTATGGAGAAAATACCATTTCATATCAAATGAACGACATTCATTCAGAGTATTTTCAGCTAAGCTGGAATCTTTGTTTTTCAGTCTCCAACTCCTTTCATGTCCAGTCAGTCTAGTAGTTATAGCCCTACCAGATTGACCTACATGTAATTTGCCACACAGATTGCAGGAAGTCCTATAAATTCCGCTCCGTTCTGAAGGCGGAATCTTATTTTTAGTGTTGAACAGAAGGTAGGGAACAGTGTTCATAGCATGGGAGCCCATTTGTTATCAGTGTGCTTTTGTTCTATCTGAGGGGGTAAAGGAGTCCTCTTATCCTGCCTATCTTCCTCTCCTGAGTAAACTGCCAACTGGGGTACCCTAACTGACAGCATATTCAGGAGAAAGGAGAGGCATATAGTTTTAAAATTTGAATATATTGCAATATAAGATTTATTTATTCATAGTCGCTTTGGATATTACACTATACTTGTGTTTTGTATCCATAGAGTCGGATATCACGTACTTTTGGTAAACAATCTTCGTACAGCTATGAAGTGTCGCTGAAATTGTATGCATTATCTGTTTACTATTAAGTTATCTGACAATGGCCTAGAAAGACGAGAGTCCATTCATAAGAGACTTAAATAAATATTATTGTGAAACATTAATACTGCGTATTCAAGTTTTTAATGTGTCTATATTCCTCCAGTATCCGACGAAATATTCCACAAATATTGTAATTACTATCTTACATCTTAATAATTCTTTTTATTTGCGTTAGATCCCCAGACTTAAAAAAAGAAAAGAAACAAGTAGCCAGTCTAATAGTCCGCGAGTGTGCTGCCCGTTCACAGTGTCGAACGGGCAGAATATTTCGACGACCAGACACTTCGCTGTAGTCAGGTGCAATGACAAACTTAGCTCCTGGGGCGCGCGACCCATTTATGTAAGTATTTATTTTCTGCTCTTGGGTGTGAACTACTAAAGTTTATTCGCCCTGTGTTGCGCAACGTAATCGAGCGAAGACCATACGATTACCCATATGTCTACAATACACTAATGTGGGCTTGTCTGAAGCAGTGTCACCGCCTCGGGCTCTAACCCTTAGCAGCTGTAGTTTGCAGACTTTACAGTAGTGGAAATCAGTATAAAGGCAGGGTTCCTACGACATTAATACACAATGTCCGAAGCATACATGTATCGAATTTATTATGAAAGTCGCAGATACATGACGCGGTCACGACGGAATTACATAGTTTTTTTCATAACACGAGTAACAAAATAAGGCGTTTGCTTTTCCTGGATGGAAATTAGTAGAAAAGCAATAACTATCCTGTTGTGTTATTGGATTGTTGGCACTTTGTGTAATCTCCGTTCTTTCTAATTACCTCAGAAATCCTCTTCGGCATTGATTTTGTTAGGATTTATGGTTCTTGCAGTGAAATTGTCGTCCATTCTTTTCGTATCGCTCTTTTCAGCTCACATACACCTCAAATTGCCTTCCATTGCGATAGACGCGCTTTGCAAGTATTCCTCAAAGGTTCTACCCGGGGTTCAAATCATTCGACGAGCAGGACAGGGCATGCCATCTATGTACTTGTCTTAAAACCACTTTTTTATTGTGCAGAAACCTGGACAGATGCATTACTTTGTTGAAATATTAGACTTTCGTTCCCTAGGTCCTCATAAATTCTAATCTGTTTTGTCTTTAGCACCTCAGTGTACGTATTAGACTTCATCCGAACAGTACGTGATTTACCTTTAGTGTAGATTGTTGAGCAACTCATAACACTTCCACCACCAAAATTTCTGCTCATTCTTACCTGCTAAATTAAGCTTTCTTATCACTGGAAATCACTTTATCCCATTCTTAATTCCGATAGATAAGTTTTTCAGCAAATTATAATGTAGCCTGTTTATATTTGGGTGTCGGAGCAGGCTTCTACAGTCGTTTCTTGAACGCAAAATGTTTTCGTTTGCCAAAATTTGTCTTACGTATTTGACAGTTCCGGGCAATCTTAAACCAGCAACAAGTGAGAAGATTAACAGTTTGTAGCCCTAGTCCATATTTTTTCCGTTCGGCCCATGTCGTGCGCGAATCTACCGAAATTATAATTATTTGTACTTGAGCGTTTAAATTTATTGGTGATTTGACAATTAGTATCCCATTTTTTCTACCCACGGAGTTTTGCAGAATTTCGTCACATGGTAACTGTTTTCCGCGTGGCTATGTCATAATCGTGGTTTATGTGCGGGCTATGCAATGTCACTGATGGTGTCTGTTTCCTGTATGCAGGAGAGACACATACGCACAAACCAGCACCGCAGAGAGCCACTCATTACCACATGAATCGACGTCTTGTTATATACTGTACAACTGACATCAAATGCGATACCATTTGACTACATTTGTCAGTATACGGGATATATAGACTGCTAACAACTATTCCAACCGACAATGTTAATTTTCTTAGAAATATCCACACCTTTCTGCTGATTTCCACTACTGTAGGTGAAAACACGTATCATAACGCTTTTTTTAATCATACTATGTCACTTGAGTGGGCAAATTTACATTAGGAGGTTCAAAAAATCCGATTTTTTTAATTGTAAAAATCGTTAGCCTAACTATCCAATAATACGCTGTCAAAAATTTCAAAGCGTAATTAGCATTCGTTTGGGTTTTATGCTTTAAGATTATCAAGTTTTAAAAGGCCAATGTACAGGTCACGTCCAGAAGAGAGTAGGGACTCGACTCCGAGACATTCTAAAAACTAAAAAGCTTGGTGGAAAAGGCAAACTCACAGAGACAGTGAAGAAGCTCAGCGCTTACAATGGACTAGCGATTCGAAGACATATAGATAGTGTGAAAGATATGAAAAAGGAAATTATGGCGGCATACTATCATCTGATTTCCACGGATGGAAATCCTTGACACGAGTATTGCCCAGAGGGAGAAGACAGCTGGTGCGAGTGGCAGAAACGAACAGCCCTTGGAATGGAACGTGAACTGCACCCTACTCCATTGCACCCCGACGTTCAGAAGGAAATTCTTCCAATCTACGAAGAATTATCAAGGGACAAATTACTTTAGAGATGTTTAGGTGGCCACAAGCAACATGCGAAAGTTTTAATTCCACTATCGCTGATTAGCTCCTACACGCTTGCACTCCGGACTAAAAGTCGTTGAATTTGCATCGTATTTAGTAGTGGGCTTATTCAAGGAAGGAAATTCGTCCCTTCTGGTGGACATGAACGAGGGAGGAATTGTAGTAGACTCGCAAAGCTTCAATTATGCCGAACAAATAGATAACCAGCGAGTGAGCCGGCAGAATCGACGTAGTTCATTGAAACCGAAGGAAGGTCGGAAGCCCGGGAAGCACTGCTGCAAGCGCAAAACGAAGCCTATGAGGAGGAAGATTAATCAGTAAGCATTTTACATTATTGTTAACTTCCTTGAATTTCTAGTTTCTGAGAATTTATTTTTCAAACGCGTTTATCTCGAAGGGACTTTTCACATTTGCGTGCAGTCTTAATTCGAAAGGTATTGAACCGATCATTATGAAAACTGATAGTATGATTCATCATAAAATTATGAATTATATGAACCAACTTGTGAGGTGATATCATGATTTTAAGGGTATTTTTCTTTGCATAATTAGAGAAAAAAATAGTGAAAATCGAAGTAAATTGTTCCAAAGCCCGCAAAACATTTTCATTATTTTGAACTGCATTAGGTTCATATTCTTAGAAAATAAGTTATTAACGTTAAATCAAAACCTTTTTGATTTCAGATGAAAAACTGGAATGGTAACACTGCACGCAATTGGGGAACTATACTTACAACCTTCAGCGGACATCACAGCGTAACTTTGTTATTTTTGGCTGAAATTATTCAAAAAATTCACAAAAACTGTTCGAAATATGAATGAAATGTGAAAATTTTATTGAATTCTAATTAATTCTTCCCACCCCAAAAAAAGAAAAAATCCCAAAAAATCAGTGTCAAACCGCCTCCTAATGTGGTTTCCCCCCTTAACAATTTCTCTGCCCGCCGACTGGGTGTTTGTGTTGGCCTCATTTCATCATCATCCTCATCATTCGTGGCAGTGGCTCGATTGGACTGTGAAAAAAATTGGATTGTGAACAAATTGGGGCTTTACACGGGTGCTGAGGTCCGCGCATTTGAGCGCCCCACAAACCAAATATCACCACCATCATCACCATCCTCCCTTAACAATTCACGCTGCCCGTACTCGTTCATCACTAAGAAGTGGGCAGGAGCGGCACTTGCTTGAAAACGCTACACTTTTTCCAGTCATCTTGCCACTATAGGCGCCTACATGCCCTCGCTGGCTGAAGCGTATCTGGTTTCTGGCCGCGCAGGGTAGCCGGGCAGTTCAAGACGCCTTGCCACGGTTAACCCGGTTGCCCCCGTCGGAGGTTCGAGTCCTCCCTCGGGGGAGTGTGTGTGTGTGTGTGTGTGTGTGTGTGTGTGTGTGTGTGTGTGTGTGTGTGTGTGTGTTGCCCTTAGCGTAAGTTAGTTTAACTTAGATTAATAGAGTGTAAACCTAGCGACCGATGACCTCAGCTGTTTAGTCCCATAAGAACTTACCACAAATTTTTACGTGTTTCTAGACAGACAGTGCAGGGACAATGAGTGCCTGCTATTAGTCTAGGCAGAAGAAGACAGTGTTCAACCGCCGGTGCCGGCAGCACCACGTACCGTGTAGTGCTCCAACGTCAATATAGCACCATCAGCATCTCGTGGTCTCAGCGTTCCTGACTTTCTATCACGGGGTCCCAGGTTCGACTCACTCCCGGATTGGGAATTATTTCCGCTTGGGACTGTGTGTGTTTTTCTTTTATTCATCATTACCAATACGCAAGTCGCCGAAGTGGCGTCAGATAGAAAGACTTGCACCAACACTCTAGAAAGGAAGTAGGAGTAATCCGCTGAATTACAGACGAATATCAACAACGTCGATGTGCAGTAGGATTTTGGAACACATACTGTGCTCGAACATTGTGAATTACCTAGAAGACAACGATATATTAACAAGTAGAAGTTATCGTTCATGTGAAACACAACTAGCTCTTTATTGTCAAGAAGTAATGAGTGATATTGACAGGAGATGTCAAATTGATTCTTAGATATCCAGAACGATTTTGACACCGTTCCTCACACGTGACTTCTCATCAAATTGATTGCATACAGAGTACAGTCTCAATTTTGCGACTGGATCCGTGATTTCCTGTCCGTAACATCAGATTTCCAAGTAACGGACGGAAAGTCATGGAGTATAACAGAAGAAAAGTGACTCGTTCCCCAGGGAGGTGTCACAGGCCCGCTGCTGTTCCTCATATATGTAAAAGATTTAGGAGGCAATCTGAGCAGCTCTCTTAGTTTTTTTATTTTATTTTATTTTTTTCAGGTGGTGCACTCATTTACCGCGTAGCAAAGTCATTGGAAGATCGAAACCAATTGCAAAGTGGTTCAGGCAATATATCCGTATGGAACGGAAAGTGGTAGTTGACTAACTAAATTGAGAAGCGTATAGTACGTGTGACGTGACACTAGACTACAGCGCGACACGCACGTGCCGCACGGGTCGCGCGGGTGCAGCGCATATTGCGACGCGTACACCATACTTCGAAGGCGCCGACTGGCGACGCTCTGCGCTGACTGAACCGAAGCGCGCGAAACCTCTATCTTTCTCAAACGATTTTACAGAAACTATTGTCTGAAAATATATGATTTTTGCCTTACTAGTAGCGTTATATGTCAGCTTCGTGACGAAGTGCCCATCACCTCGCTAATGACCATTCTTATTGTGATGTACACATTTTAGTAAGACACTACGCAAAACTCAAAAAGTTTGCAACGAAAATTAGGGGTCGCTATGATTTTGCGTTTGGTGCGTATTACACCATATGTTGCTGCGTATGAAATTTAGCTAACACGCTGAATTTTTGTTTAGACTTGGGAGGAGATCTCTATCTGCCTCCGATCTCGAGAAAATGGATCCCATGTAGCGCGCTCACTTCCCATCTCACGCCCGCGAGAATGAAATACTCGCAACATCTCTCGAATCTCCTAAACCGCTCGAGACATCGAAACGAAAGTTTGGCGAATGATAGCACACAAGGAGGAGAGTGTTTTTCCAATTATTAAACACACGGAACTTTCTTATCTATGGCGATATATCACTACTTATACTTCTTTTTTATTTATTTCACTCCAGAGACTAATTTTTTAAGAGTTATCGACAGCTAGCGAAACAAGAGCTTCCTAGTATGAAAATAAACATGAAATTTCTTCTTGTATGTTACTGCAAACCGATACTATGAGGTTTTTCGTAAGCTATTGAGCTCTGTAATTGCCAATTACTTGTTTAATGAGGCCCTACGTTTCGGAAATCTGTCTCAATAGCTGCTGTGAGATGAGTTTGGCAAATTACTTTGTGACAAAGGAAGTATAATTAAACCAGTCACCAAGAGAAATGTGGCCTTTACTCATAAATGGTGATGCTTCTTCGAATGAGAAAAGGTTCACAACTCACACAAAAACAGATTGGCAATTCTGTTGGAATTTTGGTGGAATCCCCGTAACCCATTGTATTTTTAACACTGAGCGACGGGAATGGAAACTTACCAAAGGATTTTATTCCTTCTCTTGATCTGAGCAGTATTAAAATAATGACGAGCGTTCCTTCAGGCGGAATGATAGGCACATGCCAGGTACTGTTTACTCACTTAGGGCTTGCCAAACTGACAATGCGTGATCGCGAATAAAATAGTTCTTATTGAGAAAAATAAACAACTGATCTGTCGCACAACACAACGGTCAGTGTATTGTCAGCAGCGAAGGATAATGCGCGCGACAGGAATGCACAAGTTCGCCATGTGTGCCTTGTGAAATGGAGTTCGAAAAACATTGTCATGAAAGTAGATCTGCCTTTGTGAGCAGCGCATTTCAACAATTTAAATGTATCTAATCATAACACTCTTTTAGGATATTCCTACTTTAGTAATAATACCGACCATTTTTTTCATTTGTGTAGCCTGTTGTTGTATAATTAATTTATTAATGCTGATAATGTCCATGCAATAATTGAAATGCTTTTTCTCATCACGGCGAACCAATTAAAACATTGTTATTTGTGACTGCTTTTCGACTGTCTCTAGCTTGCAGTGGAAATATGTTGTTCACATGCATGTAGTACAGTGTGTCGTATACATTATTACATCCATATCGGAGTAATCACAGTGAAACTTCTATACTTCAGATCTTGGACGCTTTTTACCACAAGAACAAAGGGATCACACCTGTTTAGATTATCCCTTTCTAAATTTTTGTAACAGATCGTACAGATACGTTAGCTCACTAGGCAGCGAGAATATAACCTTGCTTTACTTTCCTGCCTTGATTATTAATCACATGATTTTATAATATTCCTTGCTTCCTTATTCACTACTCTCTGTCCCTTCTTGCGATCTGAAAACATCACGGAGGCATATGGTGCAATTCCAGCGGCCAATGGCTCATCAGTTACTGAAGTATACATTTTTCTTGACAGAAGAAAAACAAAACAAAACTATGCAGATATAAATAACAGAAAAGTATAACGTGCTAACGAAGAAACCTGGAGCGTTTAAATGGCGAAAAACGAAATACTACCCAAAGGCGATAAAATTCAGTACACAGTAAGGCAAAATTTATCGTATTGGCAATACTATCACTGCTGATATGCGCCGTTCCGATGTGAGCATATGGCCGGGCTACTTTTCCGCTCCCCGTCTCAAATTTCCCACGGTGCTAGCGAGGCAAGCGCGACGCGCGGCGCGAGAAACTGCCTCAACCACAACGCCGCGCGACCCGGCCCAGGCGCGTGTCGCGTCCCAGTCGCGTCGCGTCGCAATTTGCGCGGTCCCATTCGAACCTGTGATGTTACAAAAACGCGCGCTGCGCTGCGTCGCGCTATACGCGTCTCAATTTGCGCCTAGCCTAGTGAGAAGCGTGAAATCATCCACGAGTACTAAAACGAATACGCTAAATTTCGGTTACACTATAGATCACACAAATCCAAAGGCTGCGAATTCAACTCAACACTTAGGGATTACAATTACGAATAGGTCAAAGTGGAACGATCACATAGATAATTTGGGGGGGGAAAGCCGACCAAAGTTTGCGAATTATTGGCAGAATACTTAGAAAATGCAACAAGT
Organism: Schistocerca piceifrons; assembly: GCF_021461385.2. NCBI lineage: Eukaryota > Metazoa > Arthropoda > Insecta > Orthoptera > Acrididae > Schistocerca > Schistocerca piceifrons. The sequence continues at coordinate 264,640,406 of NC_060145.1, read as the reverse complement.
CTACTAAAGTCACTGCTTACACTATATTTGTCCGCTCTTTTTTGGAGTACTGCAGGGCGGTCTGGAATCCTTATCAGATAGGATTGACGGAAGACATCGAAAAAGTGCAAAGCAGGGCAGCTCGTTTTGTATTACCCGAAATAGGGGAGAGAGTGCCGCAGATACGACACGCGCATTGGGGTGCCAATCACTAAAACGAAGGCGTTTATCGTTGCGACAGCATCTTGTCATGAAATTTCGATCGCCAAGTTTCTCCTCCGAATGCGAAAACATTTTGTTGGCGCCCACTTATATAGGGAGAAGTGATCATCATAATAAAATGAGAAGTCGGAGCTTGCACGGAGAGGTTTAAGTGTTCGTTTTTCCCACGCACTGTTCGTGAGTGGAACGATAGAGAATAGTTTGAAGGTGGTCTGATGAAATCTTGGCTAGGCGCTTAATTGTGAATTGCTCAGTAATCATATAGCTGTAGATGTAGGTGGCTGAACTGCGCAGAATGGGACTCTTATTTCAACATAACACTAGATTCAGCTGTGCAGTACATTAAGCCACACGGCGAAGCTGCCGGCAGGCAATTCTTGCTTTATTCATATCGCGTGGCTCAATATCCACTCCACACTATGTGGGAACATTTTCTATCCAGGGTTCCATACTCGTCTTACTATCAGAACAGGATACTCCATACATGTCAAAGTGTTACAGTACTGCCTCGTTTGAAGTCTCTATGTGCTGATATTGCATCCTTTGACACTGACCACGCATATATGTAATAATTTTCTCGATCGCTGCTGAAACTATGTAGATGGTGCAACAACTGAATCAAATAGTACTTTAAATTCGGAACTGTGTGAGGAAGCAGAGGTGCAGTGTGACTAATTTAAATCTCTTTCATTCTACATACTTTACTCGGTAACTCGGACTTCATAGAGGAAGGCTGAAGTTAAATTCATTGTATTGGTAAGATACATATGGTTATTACCTATGATTAAGACTCCATTTTGCGTACGGAGGCCGGCCGAAGTGGCCGAGCGGTTCTAGGCGCTACAGTCTGGAACCGCGCGACTGCTACGATCGCAGGTTCGAATCCTGACTCGGGCATGGGTGTGTGTGATGTCCTTAGGTTAGTTAGGTTTAAGTAGTTCTAAGTTGTAGGGGACTGACGAACTTAGTAGTGAAGTCCCATAGTGCTCAGAACCATTTTAACCATTTTTTTATTTTGCGTACGGAGATTAAGAGTATTAAAAGATCTTTTACTCTGGTAAGCAGTACAAAAAACTTCTCTCATATCGTTATATGTGGCATTACCACTAATAGTTTTTTGTGTTACAGAGTAGTTTCTTTTCGTTGGTTTCATGAAAATAGACCAAATGCATAAAGACAGAAGCTGATTCGAGCATACTATCTTTTCTGACTATAACGTGACAACTAATAACAGAATTCCAATAGCTTTCATTTCTGCAATTCAGTGGTTTTCATGATATACTTAGTGTTTGTTACTCGTATTTTCGCTTTTACTGTCGGCGATATATGGTACAAAGCACAGAGTGTGCGTTCAATGGTTGGACCATGTGAGGAATCTGTAACCGCTACGCCATAGTGTCACGCATTAATGTTAGCAATTGAGAGAAAAGTGATTATTGATGACTTATCAGTCTTTGAGTCTTACCAAACTGTGATGTTTTAAAAGTAATTTAGTTTCATGACAGCAACATAATCATACAATTTTCATTTTTACCCCTCAGAAAATTTCATTACCTCTGTAGTGTTGGCAGAAGAGCCAACACTGTGTTGCTAGAGGAGGCCGAAATGCACGCGTTTAATTACACGCTGACTGGCGTGAGGTCTGGAACAGTTAAGGGAATTAATAGTAGCAAATAAAGTACGTAGTTGATATAATACTTAACTTTAATCCACAATTGTAGAACACCTCTCGTTACTGTACATGCTTCACAATATTAATTATCAAATGCTATGGCGCCTTGCTAGGTCGTAGCAAATGACGCAGCTGAAGGCTATGCTAACTATCGTCTCGGCAAATGAGAGCGTATCGGTCAGTGTAGCTTCGCTAGCAAAGTCGGCTGTACAACTGGGGCGAGTGCTAGGAAGTCTCTCTAGACCTGCCGTGTGGTGGCGCTCGCTCTGCAATCACTGACAGTGGCGACACGCGGGTCCGGCGTATACTAATGCACCGCGGCCGATTTAAAAGCTACCACCTAGCAAATGTGGTGTCTGGCGGTGACACCACAACCTCCAGGCCGAGGTAAGTGCTACGATATATTTTGCCTTTTATTCTGTCAAAGATAAAATTTCAGGATTGCTATTCGTCAAGTATTTAGGCTATGGTATCTTTATACACTGATCAGCCAGAACATTATGACCAACGACCTACTATGAATATAAGCCCGTCCAGGCGATAGCAGCGTCACCTAGCGAGGAACGACTGCTCGTCAGATACATGAACGGTGCGTGTAGCATAGTAAGTGGGCTGTCCGTGTGTAGAATGGGGTAGGTGCGAGATCTATTTGAGTTCGACCGAGGACAGATCGTGACGGCCTGGAGGCTCGCCACGAGCATTTTGGAAGCTGCGAGACTTGTCGTGTGTTTGAGCTATGATGCGGTGGGTGTCATTAACACGTGGCGAAACAAAGGTGCAACCACGTCCGGACGTCGTGGGGTTGGGCAGCCACACCTCATTACAGATGTTGGACGTCATAGGCTGGGCAGACTGCTGAAACAGGACAGGTGGCGAAATTTGGCGGAATTAACATTAGACTTTAACGCTGGGCAGAGGAAAAGTGCCTCTTGAGCACTCCTAATGATGGACCTCCACAGACGACGACCCACGCATGTGTTAATGTTAACATCAAGGCATCGGCAACTACTACTGAAATGGACACCCGACCATTGGCACTGCACGTTGGCGCAGTGACAGAACGTTGCATGGTCTGATGAATCCCTCCCTATACTTTCATCATGTCGATGGGAGCGCGCGAATCTGTTGTCTTCCAGTGGAACAGCTCCTTGCCCCGTATACAGCGAGACGGAGATAGGCTCGCGACGGCTCCATTATACTCTAGGGAACATTCACGTGGGAATCCATTGGTCAAGTAGAGCTCGTGCAAGACACAATGACTGCCGAAGAGCATTGCACTGGTTGCAGACCACGTACACCCCTTTATGACGATCATGTTTCCCATTGGCAGTGCCATTTTTCAGCAAGTTAATGCGCCATGGGTGTGACGGAATGGTTCGAGGATCACAGTGGCAAGGTCCAATTGATGGGGGGGCCCCTTCAATTACCAGATCTGAACCTGATCGAACATTTCTGGGATGTGATTGCAGGTGGCGTCAAAGCTTATCACTCTCCTCCTTGGAACTTACAGAAATTAGGTGTGCGAATGTGGTGCCAACTCCCTCCAGCAACCTACCAAGGCCTCATTGCTTCCAGTCACAACACATCGCTACTGTTAAATGGCTCTCAGCACTATGGGACTTAACATCCATGGTCATCAGTCCCCTAGAACTTAGAACTGCTTAAACCTAACTAACCTGAGGACATCACACACATCCATGCCCGAGGCAGGATTCGAACCTGCGACCGTAGTGGTCGCGCTCGACCGCTCGACCACTCAGGTCGGCTCGCTGCTGTTATCCGTGCCAAAAGTGGACATTCAGGCTATTGGGAGGTGGTCATAATGTTCTGGCTGATCAGTGTATGGTGTGTGAGTGGAAAGTTTTAAGAGTGGATCCGCTACTGATTACTGGTTTGGTGGGCACGAACACGGAGGGTGGGGAGTGAGTCATGCCTTGTCCTTGAACGCCCTATGACACGAAACAGTGTTTCCTTTATTCAGTTCGTTGTGGCAGCTGGTTGAGCGCTGGTCTATTAGGGCTTGTTGCTGGATTCTGTCTGCGTGAAAAAGGACGTGCAAACGGAGCAACGAGTTTGTGTGACATTTTGTTTTAAAACAAAGAAATCAGCTTCTGAGACTTATGAACTATTAAAAACAGCTTTTGGAGATAACTGTATGAGGTAGTCAAATATTTTTGTGTCGTTCAACAGATTTAAAAATGGTCGCGAATCATTTGAAGGTGAACCGTAGTCTGGCTGTCCTTCCACCCCACCTCAAAAACGAATGAGAATGTTGTGATAGTTCGCGACTTAGTGCGCTCTGATCGTAGACTTACAATTAGGGAGATGGTTGATGACCTTAATTTAAGTTTCTATTCCGTTAAGTCAATTTTAACTGAAGATCTGAACATGCGTCGAGTGCCTGCAAAATTCATTCCAAAAATGTTGTCAATTGACCAGAGACAATATCGACCTGAATTGTGCCAAGAACTGATTAATCGGACTAAAAATGACCCATATTTATTAAATAGGGTAATTACAGGTGGCGAATCGTGGGTATATGGATATGATCCTGAAACCAAAGAAATGGTTCAAATGGCTCTGAGCACTATGCGACTTAGCTTCTGTGGTCATCAGTCGCCTAGAACTTGGAACTGTAATTAAACCTAACTAACCTAAGGACATCACACACATCCATGCCCGAGACAGGATTCGAACCTGCGACCGTGGTGGTCGCTCGGTTCCAGACTGTAGCGCCTAGAACCGCACGGCCACTCCAGCCGGCCTGAAACCAAAGCGCAGTCTTCGCAGTGGAAGACTCCAGGTTCACCACGACCGTAAAAAACACGGCAAAGTCGGTCGGAGGTGAAGGCAATGTTGGTGATTTTTTTTTATTCTACCGGTATTGTGCATCATGAATTTACCCCTGGAGGACAGACAATTAACCTGGAATGCTACAAATGTGTCCTTGAGCGTTTGCACGGAAAGGTGTGGAAGAAAAGGCCTGCATTGTGGAAAGATAGGAGTTGGGTGCTACACTATGACAATGCTCAAGTTCATTGTGCCTTCTCCATCGTTGAATGTTTGACCAAATTCAAAATTCCTGTGCTTCCATAACCGCCATATTCCCCTGATTTGGCCCCTGCGGACTTCTACCTGTTTCCTAAACTGAAATTTTCACTGAAAGGGAAGCGATTTGACTCGATTTGAAGACACCCAGGCAAAAAGAAATTCCAGGAATGTTTCCAAAAGTGGAAACACCGTTGGAGTAAGTGTGTTCAGTCAGAAGGGGGACTATTTTGAAGAAGATGCATCACATTAGCATGTAAGTACCACCATTGTACAATTACAAACCCATTCTTAAAATTTCCAATCACACCTAGTATATAAAAGGCAACATCCCAACTGACTAGTTCATTGACTCATCAACGCCGTGCTCAAGCTGCTGAGGATACCGACTTGAAATTTTGAGAGGGTGTTGATCGTAGAAGAAGGGAGTTTTGAAAATACCGCCCCTAAGAGGGTGAAATAGGGGATGAAATGTTTTATGAAGATGTTTTATTATTAAAGTATGTTTGAATCTAAATCTATAAAAATTTGAATTTGCCTTCTCGGTTGGAAACAAAAACATTCGTGTCTCACTGTTTTTGGAAATTCAGCCTCTATAGGGCTGAAATAGGGGATGAGGGTTCTTATGGAGATATTTCATTATACAAGCATTAGAAGTTTAATATATGAAAATTAGTACTTTGTACCTGTCAGATACAGAAAAAAAATGTCGCACATCAAATTTAGATAGAGGCTGAAAGGTTTTATGAAAATATTTCATTGTGAAAGCATTTATGAAACTAAATCTTTGGAAATTGGTCTGTGGTTTCTCTGTTACATGTAGAAAAATACGTGCTTCCCTGTTTTAGGAAATTCATCTCCTAAGTAGGTGAAAAAGTACCAGGCTGATTCACTGACGCATCATCGTCCAGTCCAGACTGCCGGGAGTAGGAACTTGAAATTTGGAGAGGGTTTGGATCTTATACTGTCAGCATCGATTAAGAAGGGATTGTTCAAAATTTCACTCCTAAGGGGGTGAAATAGGCACTGCAAGGCCTTTTGAAAATATGTCGCTATTAACATAATTTTGACGCTAGCACCACGAGAATTGGTCTTTGGTTTCTCAGTCAGAAATTAAAAACCATGTATTTCTTCATTTTTGTAAATTCAATAACTAAGGGGGTAAAGTAATGGGCGGTACTTTATCAGAAAATAAATATTTATTAAGGACCTTCTATACCATTTTTAGACTATGTGTATAAAAACAGCTATTTGATATCTCGTTTTTAAATTTAAAAAAATACGTGTTTTAGTGTTTTTAGACATTCAGCTTCATAAGGAAGTGAAACATGGAATGTAAAGTTTTATGAAATTATTTCATTATGAAAGTATTTTAAAAGCTAAATCTACGAAAATTTGATTTTGATTCACTGCTGGAAATAAAAAAAATTACATGTTAATTGGTTTTGAAATTCAACCTCCAAAGGAGGGTGAAATAGGGCAGAGAATTTTTAAGAAAATGTTTCGTTATATTAAAAAAATTTTAAAGCTGAATCTCCGTTGGATATAAAGAAACATCTGTAAGGGGATGGAAGTTTCAGTGGAAATACTACCACAAGAACTCAAAAAGCATGATTAATAAAAACTTTGAACTCCAGCTGCTAGAATCGCTTTTTGTTCAGAATTACATTCGGAAAAGACGTTGCTTCTATGGCTTTAGATAGAGTGAAACGTTCAGAAGATATTGCAGTCTGAGAACAACATAAAATTCAATTAAAAAAAAAAAAATATCTGTTCAGACCATTGTGTCTACGTGAGCGAAGCAGCGGGCACTAAGCTGGTCATGTATATAGACTGTTTGCAGTATTAGAGCGACAATCCTTTGCAATTTTAATAGCTTATTGTTGGTGCATTCTTCTACATATTCCCCGAGTTCGGATTATTTTGGGCCAATGTTTCTGATTACAGCAGTTTACACATACGCTAGCCCTGTGGTCACAGGTCAATTATCTATAAACACACTATCAGTTGTTCGTTAATAAAACCCGCTGGCACGGTTTGAGGACCTTTCGAAAACATACGCCCGTATTATCTGTTATGGCTATCGTTTCCACACAGTCTACGCCGAGGCAGCGGGCTGCATCAGAGCTAATCGCCCGCAGGGGGTAACGGCCGCGGGCGGGTAACGGCGGCACGTCGTGGCATTACCCGCCTTCCAGCGCTATCCGCTCCCAATTACCCGCCTCGCTGGGCTAAACTGCCCCGCTGATTATTTACGCATAATGCCCGGCCGGCAAGCGGCGCGGAATAAGACCTGCCCAACTCGTTCCGGCCGCGCCAGCAACTTTTACATTAATCAGCGAGTGCTGTCCGCATAGCTACACACTGCGCCAGTACGAGAGCGTTGCGTAAAGTAACAAAACGAGTCTTGACGAAAGCTACGAGGTTCCCGAAATTGTTTTCTGACTTATCTGTAACGCCATGACTTGTTTAAGGGTGTAGGGGACCCGTGGTACTGCTGGACTGCTGGACATCTACCAAGTAATGTGCTCACATAGTTTTACACGTTTTATGTTCATTCCATATAATACGCGAAAGTAATGTCTAAGTGAATTTTTATTTCACTAAGTAGGTGAGAAACCGGGCGTTGCTCTGAGATTTATTTATTCCTGTCTTCTATTCGTCCGTATCTTCCTTCCTTCTCTCTATTCTGTCCACCTCCTGCTTCCTTCCCTCTATTCTGTCCATCTCCTCCGTCCTTCTGTCTGTCCATCTCCTCTTTGACCCCCTCCCTCTCCCAGTCCATTATCTCCTTCCTCCTCTCTCCATCCATCACCCCCCTTCTCTCTATCCTTCTCCTCTCTCTTCACCTCCCTTTCGTCTCTCTTCTCTCTGTCCATAGCTCCCTGTCCCTCTCCATCACCTCCAAACCTCCCTCACTCTGCTCATCTACACCACACCCCCTCTCTATTCACCTCCTCCAACCTTTCCCCACTCTCTGTCTGTCAATCTGCTTCTCTCCCTCTCTTTGTCAGTTTTCTTCTTCCTCATCTCTCCATCCCTCTCCGTGTTCATCTCCTCACCTTTCCTTTCTGTGTCCATTCCCTCCTCTCCCTATCTCTGTCCATCACCAACTTCTCCTATCTCCACCTATCTCTTCCTTCCCCCTTGCTGTCTGTCAGTCTCCTCATCCTTCCTCGTCTCTCCAAGGTATCACACTCACCGCAATAGGATATTTGATTGAAACCGTGCTAGGGGTTTAGGATGAGCTTTTTACGCATGGCTTTGCTCACATACGCATATGTAATATATATTTTACACAAATTTAACGCATTTTACACGTGTTTCTACACATATCCCACCTGTATGTCTAGCCAATTTCGCCCTGAAGTTTCGATTGCACGCAGTTCAAGGTTTATGACGTCTCATCTCCAGAGTGTTGTGCTGTACGATGGTGTAATTATGCAGATGCATCCAGCGGTATACGTACCTGTTGTCTGCGAAGTGAGTTCTGAGAAGAGTTAGGTGTGAAGAAGTAATAAATTAAAACTTCTTGCATGATGCGGCAGTTTGTCACACATTGTTTATGATGCCACATCTCCTAAACTATGTGTCTTACATTGATATATTTTTGCAGGTAAATTTAGCGCCGTATGTGGATACTGTCTTAGAAATTTGTTGCAAGTAGAGCTAGCAGCAACTAAGTAACAAATTTAAACGTCTTACATGTTGCGGTAGTTTTTCACGCATTTAGTGTTTATGGCGCCATATCTCCTGAACTAAGTGTCGTATAATGATGTAATTTTTGTGGACTGTTCAGTGTGATGTGTTATTACAGTCCGCAAAATGTATCACGAAAACGGTTACTAGTAAACAGGTAATAAATTCAAACATCATGCTTCATGTTTCACTGCATGGACGGCGAAATGGTAGCAACAATTTTTTTCCTTTCATCATTTTATAGAGTTTGTCATCGAGAAATAGTTTCGAAAGTATCTGAAATCATATGTCAAATTCATTGCAAGTCTCTAAGCGCTCTCATTCTCAAAACTTGATGACTGAAGTAGGCATATACGCATGTCGTGGGCTACACTGCTTTTTCACCTCTACCGCACCCTTTTGTTAGGTGAGTGGTTCTTCTCCAACAGCAGTTCTTTCCAGATAGTAAGTGATGTGTGTACCAACTTTGGTTCAGTTTGGTCCATACATACACACATACATAAATACATTTTTATGATTTGTGTGTCCCGGTAGCTGAATGATCAGCGTGATGGATTGTTAATCCTCTGGGCCCAGGTTTGGTTTCCGGCTGGGTCAGGGAATTTTCTCCGCCGAGGGACTGGGTGTTGTGCTTTCCTCACCATCATCCTATCATCCTCATTGACTGCTGGTCACCGAAGTCGCGTCAAATCCAAAAGTTCGGCACCCTAGCCATATGATTATATAAAATGATTTGTATGCTCTTTGATTTTAGAACCATTATGTGATCAACATAATAAACATAGGAAATTCAGTTCCACTATATTTTGGTGAGCCAATGGCCTTGCCGCAGTGGTAACACCGGTTCCCCTCAGATCACAGAAGTTATGCGCTGTTGGGCTAGGCTAGCCCTTGGATGTATGACCATCCGGTCTGCCGAGCGCTGTTGGCAAGCGGGGTGCTCTCAGCCCTTGTGAGGTAAACTGTGGAGCTACTTCATTGAGAAGTAGCGGCTCCGGTATTGTAAACTGACGTACGGCCGGGAGAGCGGTGGGCTGACCACATGCCTCTCAATATCCGCATCCAGTGACGCCTGTGGGCTGAGGATGACACGGCGGCCGATCGTACTGTTGGGCCTTCCAGGGCCTGTTCGAACGGAGATATTTTGGTGACTATTAACTGTAACAGTTCCCTTTGGGGCGACTGGACATGAGCAAGGGATGATTAACTCTTTAAGTTATTAAATGTGTTGTTGTTTTCTTCAGTCCAGAGACTGGTTTGATACAGCTCTCCGTGCTACTCTATCCTGTGCAAGCTTCTTCTTCCAGTACAGTAAATGTTTTATGCAGCATAATAATGAAATACATGACAATATGTAATCTTTGGTAGTAGTAACCAATAAAATTTCTCAATTTATTTCTAAGCCCACTGTGGATAGTGGGAAGGTAAATTTTTCAATTTACTACCTATTTCTAAGCCGACTGTGAGTTGTGGGGTAGTAAATATTGAAACTAATGAATGGAGAAGCACAGAAGCTGTGCCGAAAATGTTTAAAAACCTGTAGGAAATTAACAATATCAACTAATGTTAGTTAAGTAGTGATTTTAACTGCAGAAATAGTAGATACATTATCTGCTTGAGAATCTCTCTACCTGATTCTAAATTGTCTGCGTGCTCTTCTGCAACCTCTTTCCAACAGATCATTACACATCTGCCATGGAATTATGACACCTCCATGAAGTCACTGTAATAGATCTATGTCTGTATGATGCCTCTAATTATAAGAAACAACTACATATGTGTAAATAACAACCGGCCGGGGTGGCCTAGCGGTTCTAGGCGCTACAGTCTGGAACCGCGCGACCGCTACGGTCGCAGGTTCGAATCATGCCTCGGGCATGGAAGTTCTAGGGGACTGATGACCTTAGAAGTTAAGTCCCATAGTGCTCAGAGCCATTTGAACCATTTTTTTTGTAAATAACATGCCTATTACGGTGAAGTATGTGCATAAAGTATTTTCGTCACTTGGCGTATCCTACAAGAACAGTGTAGAGGATATAATATTTATTATTTCAATGGTTAACGTTTTCGAGATAACTTGTGAAACGCTATTCTTCATCAGAAGAAGCATTTCACAAAAAATAGTAATGTTGGATACAACTAGGAACTGGATTCTCCACAATCTACTTGTTTCCATGCATGGTGCGAAAGAAAACTAATTGTAAATATGCTTATAAACGACTCCAGTTTTGACCAGGCATTGCCCAGGTATTATTTATAGCTGTGCCCGTGACTTGGTCACGTGGAATTTACTTTTGACTTGTAGAGATTCTCTGCATGCAACGTTTGAAGTAGTGTGATTAGGGACATGATCGAAGCTTGTTGGCTTCACTAACACAAGAGACAGTCATGTAGAGTTGGCGGTGCGAACAGTAAAGACACTAATGTCCACAGGAGCAACACGAAGCGTCTGTCTGGCCTCGTGTTTTGTTTATGTTCATGGCACAATATAAACTCACCGGGAAGTGTACACGTTCAAAACGAAATGATAAACTGTTAGGAAAAAACAAGTTTCGGGTATAAAAACTCGCTCACCTGTGCCACTTCTCGTCAAAATTTCCGCTTCTGTGATGTTACGTTGGAAAGAAGTAACTTCAGTCCTCTGTGAGTGAATGGTTCTGAGTAGCGAGATAATGCAAGACACTTTCAGTCAGAGTTATATCGCCCCTCACTTTTGGAATGAGTTTCCAAAAAGCGAGTTAAAGGCTCATTTACTCGAGCCACAGCAAGTCTCGCCTCACGATTTTTATCGGGCTTTTGAGACTGTGTAGTCCTCAGTCTTTAAGCCCTTCTGGTTTATTCACAAAAACTCAACCATTTTCCATGCATCGTTATTCATAACAAAACGAAATCAAAATAAATTCGCTTTTCCTAGCAAAGAATATAAATAAAGCCTATCGAAAGAAGCAAAGAACGTCGTTAAGATTTTAATTCTCCTTACGAAATCAGTAAATGCATATATCCTAGCCAATGTTAGTTTGTGTTTGTAGAGGTAAGATTGCGGCGCTTAATTCTGTTACTGATGTAAACTTCCGAAAATACATCTGTCGCTGAATTAAATAACTAACAGCGTCATTCCATTTTTTCTTTGGTATGCTATGAAACCAACAGTGCAATCTATTGGTTCTTTGGTGTGCTACGCCATGATTATTAAACATCGGAACTACTAAGCTGAGCAGACGAGATGTAGATAATATAAGAAAAGTTACTGTGAATTAAAGTTACCGTCGTTCATGTCAGAAGAACAAATCCACAAGTGAAAAACTGCAGCTGAATACAAAACCAGCTCTGAAGATGAGTGCTTCCAATGCCATCTATAAATATACACTAGTTGTTCCTCATACCTTAAACCTAACAAATTAGAAATTTATAAACGCTACCTTAGCAGTTAAATGTAGTTCTTCTTTCACAATAAATTCTTCCTTGGTCTGGTGGTCTAGCGGTAAAGTGCATGCTTGGAAAAACAAGAGTCACAGGATCGAATCCAGGTCGGACGACGGTATTTGTAGTCTGGGTATAAGCTAGTCTTCACCTCTCAGCAATATGTAGCGTCGTCAGGAACGATACATGGTTCGGATTCCACGTTAAACTCTACGTCCCCTTTCCACGGTTGGACAACTGTGGAACATCCATGTTTTCAACTGTTATCATATCCTCCATGGCCAGGGTGCTATGTGAGAGATGGCAGCAAGATAGCCCAAGACCAGGATACCAAATGGCAGATTCTAGCAAAATATCACAAGACCTCTCATTGCAGCTCACAACACAAATGCCTTGAGGAACATAAGTATCCATGCCCGACCAACGTGGCCCAGTGAGTTTTCATCCATACAATGTGCCTGCGATGTGATGCGAAAACGTATACTTCCATTCCAATGTCCTTCCAATTACCTTAATGAGCTGATACGGAATGTGCTTCAATCATAGCAAGAAATCCCTCAAGATGACATTCGTAGGCTGTTGCTCCCATGCCATATCGAATACAGGCTTATGGGGATCACACCTCGCACTGCTGTTGTTGTTAGAATGAATTCCAAATCTAATGAAAATTGAATTACTCGTGTCTAATACTAGTTATAAGATGAACATATCCACAATGTTCGATAAATATGGGGCTGGCGCTGCTTGGTGTAACACTTGCCATTTCCATCACCATATGTTTTCGAAGTAAAAACAGTTATTTACAGACTTGTGCCAATCAATTCTTGGGTAATTTGCTAAAATTATTTTAATATTGGATCATCTATAGAGGTAAAAATGGCAATACAACAACATTACATGGTTTTGTAGGGCCAATTCGCCTGATTACGTGGTCATATCTCGAAAGATATTGCAGTATTAAAATAATTTGAAGCACCTTAACAAAGGATTGTGAAAGATTGGCACCTCTAAAACTACTGTTCATAAACTGTAACAAACGGTTTTGGTTCACTCAAATAACTGCCTCTGTTTCACTGAATCTTTTTGAAATACACTTATATTGAAATAAGTAACGAGGCGATATTGCTAAACATATACAAATATTACATATGAGAAATAGTGTAAGTAACGTATTTGAATGTAGGCCAACTCACACGGATGACAAATACCTACGGAAAACAGTAAGTCACTTACAGCTGAATTTTCAATTGGAACTCATTGCGATCTGTACTGTCGAAATTGGATACCTTAGTTTGATGGACATGAAACTTGTTCTTGTACCACATAGGCCTAAAATGACGTTTCCTTCCAATGGAGAATCAAAATCATTTCTAGGATTGTGAAACATTCTCATTCGAAAAAAAAGCTCTTTTCAGCACAAATAACTGTCCTAGTAACATAAAATTCTTCACATTGGACATTCTATTCCTATCAACGTAATTACCCTCTTTCCTTTTTATTATTCTTTACTGTCATACTTCCTTTATTTTACGTATTTTTTCTCTTTAAAAATGCGAACATGACACGAATTACACAGTTTGTAGTATGGAAACGTCTGCATTGCGATGATTCTGAATGTGGTTCGTCGATAAGCATTATTAGGGGACTATATCGTAGGAGAGGTTGTCATCGCTGAAAAATTTGAGGTAGTCACTCTAAGCCGAACTCTGGACCTTTCGCTTCAGTTGGCAACGATACCAGTTGCTAGTGCCATATCTCTTTACTCATATATTAATGTAGCAATTTTTAACACAGCAGATTCTCATGAAATCTAATACGTAAGCTTTTTCAGGCGGAAATATTACAATTATTAAAACCCTTAGCTTAACTGCCAGCCACTTACTGTAGGCAGTGAAGACATACCGCTCGCAAAATGCCCTCCCTCTCCCTCCACTCCCTTCCATTCAATCACAGCATTACAGACCGAGAAACTTTAATAATTACAACACCTGATTCTGTTTATTCGAAATAGCGCAGAACAGAGAAATATTTTGTCACATTATGGCCGCAGTCAGCTCTTGTTATGTAAGAGGTTGCTTAAGAACGCAACACTTACATATTTTTCTTTCATAACATGTAATATCTGCTCCACTCTGAGTTACGGCTACATTTATTTGAGTGGCAACTTGCACAATATAACCTTCCGTTCGAAGAGAGGCTTACATAAAAATTCCATCTCGTCTTGGGCACTGTGCTTCATTGGCGTTCCCTTACATAATACGCTCGAAACATGCGTCAGTCAGTCGTCCCTCAGGAATTTACTTGATTTAAAATTAAGCGCAACGGGAAGTTTATTGGAACACAAGATCTAATTCTATTGCATTTCAGTTTCCTACATTTCATGTTACGCCGCGATGTGAAGGCAGAGCAATGCTAGAGGGCAGAAACCATTCATGATGGGTACCAAAACTACACTATCTTTAAAAATGTCAATAATTTCACTTCTAATAGTACCACTGCAAATCGGTTCAATAAAAGTCTATATGTACTTTTACTTTAATCACCTGTGAAGCAGGTTTTTTTGGCAATAATGTTTACACAATATTGCACTGTAATCCTACAAAACTTTATTTTATAATAAACTAAGGATACTTTAGGAGAAGCCTATCCACCTTCACTTTTATGGTTTTAGCTTTTAAATAATTAAGGTTTTCACTTTCCTATTGATTGATCTTAAAATTTTTGTACTTAAAATTCCTACCTTAACAATTTCACTTGGAGTAGTCCATAAACAAAGGATCCACATTTTACTGTTACTTTAACTTTTGCTACTCTTTTTACTTTAGACAAAAAATCACTTTTAAACACATGAATACCAGAATTTTTCATTCAAATCAGGATACTCGGTTTTAATACAACTTAGATGAGGACCCTGCATAGGATCGTGACCAGGATTGAAGTTATGGTTTCGAACACGAATTGACATTTTATGTGATTATTATTGAAACAACATGCAAATTAACTGGTCCATGCCAATATACATTACGTAACTGAATATATGAAGTCTGTGAAGCAGTGGCGAAGGTTAGTGGTAGGCAAAAAGGCGGCTAACTGCATTCACGCTTCTTGATGTGCGAATGCTCTATAAAATCTCTTCTTGGAGTCGGATTTTCAACATATTAGAGCCATTCCATTATTCCGTGAATACCAAATAATAGCCAGATCCATATCCGAGGCAAATCCCTCATAATGCAGCATACAATTGCCTCTCTTAGCACCGTCGAGGAGTGCACTGCTAAGGCTAGCCACATACTGCGTGCCGTTCACACAAAGGAGCCGGTCAGTTCGACCGCCAAACCCATCTTTTACATCGTGCCATGCCACTTTTGTTGCAGAGGGACTTCCCTACAGCATTTACATGTTACAAATACAAGTGCTCTAAGCTTGAAACAGCTTTTAACAAAAATATTTATTTCGTAAACATATCCATATTATAATAATTCAAAATTTCAACATATCCTTTTGCTTTTTTCATATATACTTTACAAAACTCTAATTTTCTTGTCATACATTAAGGAGTCCGAACAACACAGAATGCACACTTCATAAATTGGATATACTTAAAATAAACCTACCCCTAACACCATTGATCTAACACTCTTTCTCGGAAATTTCCACATTTCTTTGTTAAAAATGGAAGACCACTCGTGATAACAATCATATCCTGAAGAAGACAATGAAGCGCAAATAAAACCAGATTCGAAATTACTGAATGCGGGCATGACTACTTTTGGCTCTGAGCACTATAAGACTCAACTGCTGAGGTCATTAGTCCCCTAGAACTTAGAACTAGTTAAACCTAACTAACCTAAGGACATCACAAACATCCATGCCCGAGGCAGGATTCGAACCTGCGACCGTAACGGTCTTGCGGTTCCAGACTGCAGCGCCTTTAACCGCACGGCCACTTCGGCCGGCTGACTACTTTTAAAATTACACAAATTTGCATAACCAGTAATTCGACGTGTCGATGGAGGTTTGACCTTACTAAAAGTGGCATGTCACAGCACCTACTTAGTCGGGTGCCATCGAAAATTATAACTGAGCAAATGTGCAATCCATTAATCTATTTGAGCGCCCACAGCATCTTAGAAACATACGACACCCTGGTTTTTACAGTGATAATAAGCACAAATGTGTCTTCGCGAATGTTGCAACTACGCTTTTATTATACTAGTGTGGTTTGAAAAGTTCTCGGAATCACAACGAGAGGTCAGCCCTAGCGCAACGAGTTTTTCACGCGATATTCGTTGGACTGTTGCCAGTAAACACGTGCCACATCAGTGCTCTTGGAAGAGAGCTGTGGCGGTGACGTGGCTCTTGTTGTTCCCGTGTAGTGTTTTGCGAAGATGGAAAAAATCGAGATTTGAACAGTGATCAAGTACTTCGTAAAGAAAGGTATGAAAGCAAAGGACATTCATGCCGTTTTCCAGAATACACTGGGGGACTCTGGACCTTCATATTCAACTGTTACCAAGTGGACAAATGAATTTAAATTTGGTCGGCAGAGCTTAGATGATGATCCACGCAGTGGTCAGCCAAGATGTGTCATTACTCCAGAAATCACTG
Source organism: Schistocerca piceifrons (assembly GCF_021461385.2). Taxonomy (NCBI): domain Eukaryota; kingdom Metazoa; phylum Arthropoda; class Insecta; order Orthoptera; family Acrididae; genus Schistocerca; species Schistocerca piceifrons. The sequence continues at coordinate 264,623,758 of NC_060145.1, read as the reverse complement.
GAAAAGTGCAAAACATGGTCATGGACGATCGCCAATTGAAAGTGTGTGAAATTTCCCATGCTTGTCAGATGTCATCTGAAAGGGTTTATCACATTCTAACTGACGAATTAGAAACGAAAAAATTATCTGCAAGCTGTATGCCGCGACTCTTGACGCGCGCCCGCAGACATGTGCCGTCGCCGTGGCAGAACTACACGAACTAAGGTATGAATTGTTGCCACACCCGCCTTATTCACCTGATATGGCTCCGTCAAACTTCCATCTCTTCCCAAAACTGAAAATTTTTCTTGGTGGACCAAGATTCACTTCAAAAGAAGAACTGATAGCCGGAGTTGACAACTATTTTGCAGGGCTGGAGGAAATTCATTTTCGCGATGGGATCAAGGCACTGGAACATCGATGGACCAAGTGCATTAATCTACAAGGAGACTGCATTGAAAACTAGAAAAGTTTCAGTGATGCAAGTACTTTTTTTCTCTTCCGTTCCAAGAACTTTTCAAACTACCCTCGTAATACATTTTCGTTGAGAATACTGGTAAGCTGTGATACAACAAAAATGTGTGTGGGAAGTGTGTGGATTTTGACGCAGTGTACGCGTCTAAACGGCAAAATGTATGACGTATGCGTGACTGATATTTGCAACGTCACTAACTGCAATGAGAGTAAACTAGAACCATTTTTCTTTTTCTTTTTTTTTTTAGAAAGTCATCAGTCTTACGATTAATTTTAAGCAGTCCTACATCTTGTCGTACCTCGTGCTACACTTTTCACTTCTCTGTAATTGTTACACCCAATTTACTTTAAAGTCTATTATATACAGCTCATTGCTGGTCTGGCTCTATTCTATTCCCCTCCGTACTGGTCCTCCCAGCGTCATGTTGACCATTCATGGATATCGTAGCACATTTGCCATTAACCTGTCTTTTTTTTTTGGTGTTTCCATAGACCCCTGTCGTCATATTTCAGATATTTTAAGTTTGTCCTTCTACAGATTTCCGATGATCCAAATTTATTGCTATGCAGTACTATGTTTGAGATGCGCCGGCCGCTGTGACCGAGCGGTTCTGGGCGCTTCAGTCCGGAACTGAACGACTGCTACAGTCGCAGGTTCGAATCCTACCTCGGGCGTGGATGTGTTTGATGTCCTTCGGTTAGTTAGCTTTAAGTAGTTCTAAGATCTAGGGGACTGATGACCACAGATGTTAAGTCCCATGGTCCTCAGAGCCATTTGAACCATTTTAAATGTACATACACTTTCAAGAACTCCTCTTCCGTTCCATATCAAAATCTGACATCAATGGAATTCGTTCACTGACGATAACTTGAAAGTTGTGTATCCTATAAGTTTCGATACGGTACTAAATTATTTTGCGTATTCTTAAATCACAGGCAAACTGCAAAGGTGTATTCTGTACCGAGTTATCAGTCTTTTACAAGTGTAAGCGTCTTTGACGCGTTCAGTAGTATTGCAAACAGGAAATGCTTTGCATTTATGATACCCATACGTCAGATGCTGTATGGTTGTGTAATATTTAAGAACAATGAAAGTGAAGACACAAAGGAATTAAAGACATTAGCTGCCAGTGGTCATTGATTTATATCAATAGGGAAAGTAGAAAATTTGTGCCAGACTGTGATTCGAACTCAGGTATTGTGCTTACTAGGCAGATACTCTGACCATTGGACCATCTGGACGACACAGTGGCCACAACCGCATGCACAACCCTAGCACGCCTCCAGTCAGACCCAAATTTTCAACTTGTGCCACACACTACTGATGCAGTGCCCCTGTTCATTAGCCACATTACTCGTAACAACTCGCCATTTCCCAGAAGAGTTCGAGGTTGGTGTGCATGTGCACTGAAGGTATGATTGGCCGTCATCACCTTAATTATATATACGTGGTGTCGGTTCTCCCAGACTTGTCCATCACTCAAAGATGTTGCGCGGTTAATGTGTGCCTACTTTCTGGTTCACATTGCAAGGCTTGGAGTGGTAATTTTCACTGGATTTTCAAAACTTTAAGACAAGCTTCTGAGTTGTGATTTTACGCTTGTAGCTTCGTAAACTGAGTGACTTCCAATGACATCACTAACACACTTTAAACATCACATGAACTTCTGAGCTCTGGACCTTCCGTATATCTCGACAGCTTGCTGTTTGAAGCGCTGTCGACCCCGAGGGCGACGTCGTAGGGCGCTAGGCTTTTGCGCTATTACGTAGGGACGTTGTAGGCACTTTTGAGCCAAATTTCAAACTTACGCATCACAATGGGAGACATTTTCGGGGTTTTGAAAAAGCCATCCTCTAATTCTATTGCCCGCTGTAAGTTAACAGCCGGCCAGAACTTCTCGCTACACAAGTGTCCAGGAAGTGATTGTCGCATTTCATTCATTTTCGGTTTGTAAACATATTTCATGTAGATCTCTTTCGATGAATATGTGTCGTATTAGTATGCTTTCTGTATTCCTTTCTTACCTCCATGTGGACCTGACTGACATGCTACTCCAAATAGCCCTAAATTTGAAAATTTAAAATGTAAATAGAGTGATTTAACCATATACGTGTTTTTCTAGCTCCCTTATATAAGTGATACTGAAGCACATTTGTGATTCGCTCTACCTTACGACTCCACACGTCCCATTAACTGCTGGAAAAACCACTTGTATAAATAAGTACACTCGCTTTGCACAGCAGCGTGATTTATTTCAAATGGCTCTGAGCACTATGGGACTTAACATCTGAGGTCATCAGTCCCCTACAACTTAGAACTGCTTAAAGCTAACTAACCTAAGGACATCACACGCATCCATGCCCGAGGCAGGATTCGAACCAACCGTAGCGGTCGTGCGGTTCCAGACTGAAGCGCCTAGAACCGCTCGGCAACCACAGCCGGCGTGATTTATTTCAGGTGCAGATACATATAATTATATTTTAAGTACTGGTACAAAGAAGAATAGAGTAGAGCAGCGCAGAGTTTCCGTTACACCGAAAATATTTTTAATTTGAGGACCACAAACAACATTTTCTTTTGTGCGCGTGTGTGGGTGTGTGTGAATTCCTAAGGGACCAAACAGCTGAGGTAATAGGTCCCTAGACATACACACTACTTAAACTATCTTATGCTAAGAACAACACACAAGCCCATGTCCGAGGGAGGACACAAACCTCCGGTAGGAGGGGCCGCTCAATTCGTGACATGCCGCCTCCAACGGCGCAGCCACTCCGGGCGGCTTCCTTTGCGTATACGAGGTGTGGCTAGAAAAAAACCGGACTAGTACTGGTGAAACAATAAAACGAATGCAATAAGGCTGAAAGTCGCGTGGCCTGTCACGTGACTCTCGCTCCGCCTACTGCTCGAGTTTCATCTGCCTCCTGCACTCAGTCTGCCCGTGGCGTCTGTTTTAAGTAGTTGACGTTTTGTCTGTGCGTCGGAAAATGTTGAGTGTACAGAAAGAACAGCGTGTTAACATCAAATTTTGTTTCAAACTAGGAAAATCTGCAAGTGAAACGTTTGTAATGTTACAACAAGTGTACGGCGATGATTGTTTATCGCGAACACAAGTGTTTGAGTGGTTTAAACGATTTAAAGATAGCCGCGAAGACACCAGTGATGACACTCGCACTGGCAGACCATTGTCAGCAAAAACTGATGCAAACATTGAAAAAATCGGTAAACTTGTTCGACAAGATCGCCGTTTAACAATCAGAGCAGTGTCTGAGTTAACAGGAGTTAAGGAAAGTGTTAGGCAGATTCTTCATGAAAGTTTCAACATGAACAAAGTGTGTTCAAAAATGGTTCCAAAGTGTGTCACAATTGAACAGAAGGAACGCCGAAGAATGATTTGTTCTGACATCCTGGAAAACATTGAAAGTGATCCCACCTTCTTACAAAATGTTATTACTTGCGATGAATCGTGGTTTTTTACTTACGATCCCGAAACTAAACGCCAATCGATGCATTGGAAAACTCCTGGTTCTCCACGACAAAAAAAAGCACGAATGTCAAAATCGAAATTCAAGGCAATGATGATTGTTTTTTTTGACATCAAAGGGATTGTGCACATTGATTGGGGACCAGGGGACAAACAGTGAATTAGCATTACTACATTAGCGTCCTGGCTACCCTACGTGAGCGAGTACGGAGAAAACGGAACGATTTGTGGAGAAAAAAGTCATGGATCCTTCACCAAGTCAATGCCCCAGCTCACAGTGCGTTGTCAGTGAAGACATTTTTGGCAAAACACAACATTCCCATCTTAGATCATCCACCCTACTCACCTGATTTGGCCCCCTGTGACATTTTTCTTTTCCCTAAAGTCAAGTCAGCTTTGAAAGGAACTAGATTTGAGACTGTTGAAGCAGTAAAAGAAAAAGCGACGGAAGTAATGTATGGACTTACCGAAAATGATCTGCAGCATTGCTATGAACAGTGGAAAATTCGTATGGAGCGGTGTAGAGACCGAGGAGGAGAGTACATTGAAGGAGATAACATGAAATTGTAAATAATTGTAAATAAATGTTTTTTCCAGCATCAGTCCGGTTTTTTTCTAGCCGCACCTCGTATGTGTTAAGGCGACAGAACATATAATCAGATCTTCGTCAGTTTCAAGGCAGAATCACTACCCGTTAAAGTCAAGAACTAGCTTATCATTCAGATTTAAAGTTTCAGATGTTTAAGGTTATTCGTCTGTCTCTGCATCTAAATCCTAAACTTCTAAAGACCGTTAACGTCTTATTTCAGTTCAACTTTGGAAGGCTTTCTTTAGCCCACAAACGCTAGGTAGGGAGTTTTCTTCACTCTGCTTTCCATTACATAACCCAGTGTCAAGAGTTGCTTCTCTGGTATATATTTCCTTTCTGAAACCAAACTGATCTTCCTCCAGTGTGTCTCCAGCCTTTCTTCTAATTATTAAGGTCAATACTTTTTAAGCGTACCCTATGAGACTAATCGCCGATATTTTTCACATTTATCGGTATGCGCCTTCTTTGGTGATGTGACGATAGAAGATTTTCTGTATATCTGGTGGTGAATCACATCATAGTTTTTGACACAGTGTCAAATAACTTTACATTCTTTCATTCCACATAGGTTTACTTCTCTCTGAAGATATATCACCGACTCTAGCTGATTCGTTTGATCTCAGATCAGTCAGTGCTTTGGAGAATTCTAGCTGCATGACTGGTGATCTACTCCTTCCACATAAACTTCCTCATACCCATGTATCACACTTTGGACAGTTTCTGTCCGGCCTACAGGTTCTCACTGTACCCTTTGCGTCTCCCTGCCCTTTCTTTTAAGTTTAATAGAGATTTCCCATTTGTGATTCATTGATTAACACCTTTACATTTTAATCTCTGAGGTTCTTTTAGTTCAACATGTCGATTTTCCCTATGATCGTATCCTTCACAATATTTTTAAATGTTTCTCTCGACAACTCTGATTCAACCTGTTCGTTTTTCCTGTTAACTTATTCCCCAAACAACTTATATCGCTGCTCCCTACTTCAATCTTCAGATTCTTGTATTTATTTCTCTCACATCTAAGTTTCAGTATTTTCTGAATTATACATGACATCTTCACCAGTACTTCTGCTATCGCTATGGTTCAGTGTCTACCCTGTAGTGTGTGTGTCACATACCCTAAAAAGCCTTTGTTCAACCAACTCCAGTACTGTTAGATAGTCTGCGACTTTTGCTAAGATTTTTTAATGGGCAGGGAGAAAGAGGGGAGGAGGGGAGCGGAGGGGGAGAGCGGAGAAGATTCAAAAAAAGACCTGGGCATCTCCTTGCTGCTTACGTTGTCAGAGTGAGAAAGTCACAGAAATGCTCAACGGACAGGAGTAAGATGCGATGCTAGGAAGGCATAGCCTTGTTCACAACGTTTCGAGAGCCCAAGTTACAAAAAGAGTCAAGGAATCTAGTACGTCCTAGAACATAAATGTCGGTAAAATTAGAGAAACTAGCGTCTACACAGAAAGCTGCCGACAGTCTGTTTTCTGAAATACCATCCACGATTAGGACAGAAAAGGGTCAGATAAATCTCGCATGCTGTAGCTATGTCTTGCGGATTACAGATGCAGATGTAGACCAACGAAGATGTTACTCTATTTAAGGCTACTCTTCACATACCGCCGAACCAGTATCTTTTACGAAGTTCCTAATATTTATCCTGAAGAATTTTTCTTGTCGCAAATACGTCCAAACTAAAGCGTTATTCAGCTGTGAAGAGCACATTGCTCCTTTCTAAGGTGATCCATCCGCAATGGACCCATATCTGTAGCACCTTGTCTGCCAGACGGCTGGTGTGCAGGGCATACAGAGCGACTGCTCTGAGTCTACGGACCACAGCTATCTGGGAATCTGAGACAGCTATAAGATGAGCAGACATTTGTCTTTGCTGCCAGTATTTCATTCGTTAGTGCAGTTAAGGCCTCATGGCCGTATTATTGTTGATTGGCTGCTCTTGGCCGATATTGTAGGTTCGACGAATCTTTACAGTGTCCTCGAAACCGTCGCCACAGTATTGGAATGTCTGTTTGTATTTCATCCAGTGCTGTTGAATGCATTAATCGACTACATGGCGCATGCTGTGTTGCGTTATTTCTTTGGTGCACCTAAAAATGTTCGTGCAAATAAAGTCGAAAGAGGATCTACAGGTTACAGAAAAAACGCATCTCCATTGTTCTAAATTCACTGAAAAAAAAAGAGTTATCATGATGAAGATACAAATGGAATGCGTGAAGCGCATCTTGGCGTAAATGTAGTTACAAAAAAAAGTGGCTGGTTGCTGTATTTCATCACGAAATTCAATCGACAGCCATGAAACTCACCCACATTTAACATGGATAATTTAAATCTTATTTGCTTCAATTCACTGAATGACTGTAGGTCCCTAAGAGAAAAACGGAAGTGCTGCTACAGTGTCAGTGTCGTGATTGTAGCGCATTCACGTAATTATTTCTGTATTACGTGCCGCTTCAAAATAGACAAGGCTCCTACCCATACACAGAGAAAATTTCTGGTTGTATATCAATGTGATCACTCTGCAATCTACACTTGCGTTTATGGGAGAGAGTGCACAAATCAAATTCGGACTGCTGTAAATATCCACTATCCAACTGCACGCGGGAACAATGAACACCTAATTTTTCGGCGTGAGCTTCGATTTCTCTTATTTTATCACGACGGTCATTTCTTCCTATGTATGTAGTAGTCAACAAGATATATTTTCACTTGAAGAAGATAGTTGGTGACTTATTCGTGAAAATTTCGCGTCGCAACGAACATGCCATTGTTTTAATTGCCTTCCCAACTCTTATCATTTCCTAGGCACTCTCTTCCCTGTTTTGTGACCATATAAAACAAGCCGCACTACTTTTCAAATTTTCGATGTGTTCGGGCAGTTCTAGCTGGTGAGGATCCCATGTGATTGTTATGGCCTTCACGCCCGGGTTCCCGGGTTCGATTCCCGGCGGGGTCAGGGATTTTCTCTGCCTCGTGATGACTGGGTGTTGTTTGATGTCCTTAGGTTAGTTAGGTTTAAGTAGTTCTAAGTTCTAGGGGACTGATGACCATAGATGTTACTAAGTCCCACAGTGCTCAGAGCCATTTGTTATGGCCTTCAGTTTGAAGACTACTGTACAGCACAGAGACGGCAGGGTCATCTGGAAACAATCCAAGTGGGCTGCTTAAATGGACTCCTAAGTCGTCTATGTAGATTAAGAATAACAGAGGGCCTAAAACGCTGCCTTGGGGAACCTCAGATATAACTTCGGTCTCACTACTTCCCGTCATTTACTATGAACAGTGACAATTATGACTTGGAATCACGAATCCAGCCGCAGAGTTCAGGATAATTTAAGTGCTGCGGCGGCTATGTCGCTGAGAGTCTGAAGTACTCCTTCTCATTATCTGTGATTTACGGGCACGATACAGTCAGGCCATACAGTTCTGGTGTTTGCTTACACCTTTACGATAATTTATAGCGAAAATTGTTTGTCACATTCACAACTTTCAGAACCGATTTTCTTTCGCATGCTCTTAAATCGGAGATAGTTTGCAAAAATATATTTTGTACTAAGATATCGACCTATTAAATATTTACTGTCTTTGACGACGCTCAATAATATTCTAGTAAGAAGCTCTTTAACGAACCGAGTTCCGGGGAGCCAATCAGAATCGACGTGGCACATGGGCTAGTAGGCAACGTTTTGATTTGAATGGACAGAACACGCTTGGCTGTCGATGCTCGGGTGTCGCAGGCGTGGCAAGGCGCCTTTATAGTTAAGCAAAATTTTTGTAGAACTGAAGTCATAGTCTGTCGTACTTTATTGACATCGTGGTATAAATGTGTGTCTGTTTTCTGATTCGTATTGCAACGCTTACCGTGGTGATATTCCCAGCACTTCAGAAAAGTGCTGAGCACTTTCTATGTTGAGGCAATACGTTTTTGGCTTTGTGAGATGTGTAAATTTCAAAGCACATGTTGATCGTGAAAATTTACAATTTTATCACGTTGGAATGAAGCCTCATCCGTAAAGAGAACTTTTGCACTGAAATGAGGATTGACACATTGTTGGATGAACCATTCGCAGAAGTGTACCAGTGGATCGTTTCTATATTAATTCGTGCAAATATTAGGGCATTTGAATCCATCGCATTGTTCTTAGAATATTTATCAGTACTTTCTGAAGCATATTGATTTATTTGTGATTAACCATTACACCTGCTGTGATTCCTTGTTCCTCATGGTTCAAATGGCTCTGAGAACTATGGGACTTAACTTCTGAGGTCATCAGTCCCCTAGAACTTAGAACTACATAAACCTAACTAACCTAAGGACATCACAAACATCTATGCCCGAGGCAGGATTCGAACCTGCGACCGTAGCGGTCGCGCGGTTCCAGACTGTAGTTCCTAGAACCGCTCGGCCACTCCGGCCGGCTCCTCATGGTTCATACACTGATACTGTGTGTGTGATGTTAGCCCCGTGCTTTAAATACAATTACATATTTTCTTACTAAAAGCTTGTCACAGTCATTCATCATCCCTTACAATTAAGTATCAATTTTGATATTTTTACACCCTAACTGCAATTTGCAACATGTATTCTGCTATTTCAGTGTAATATTCAGTCTACCTTCTCCATTGGACTTTACAGAATAGAGAGTCCACAGTCGGAGTTCAAGTAGCTTTTGACAATACATCGCTTTATGTTTAATATAAATCTCTTGCGGTTCTGAATATTCAGCTTTTGAAACAGGCAAGCTATGCTAACAGACTGGGTCAAGCATGCCGATAGCACGTGACACGGCTGTAAGCTGAGTTAGTTACATATGTTAATATTAGGCCATGTGCTGATCAGTATTTAATACGTTCAAGAAATTCAGTCAAATTTCTAGCAGCGGAAAAATGCACAAAAAGGCGAATAAGCTCATGTTTAAAAAAGAGAGAAGTGAAGGATCAGCAGCCTCAATCCACATTCCACCTACCGTATAAAAATTTTCGGCTTACGAACATACTAGCTGTTCTGGCGTAACGACAAACGCCGGCACGCAGAGAGGGCTGTGACACTACGTCAGCCAATAGCACGTTGACTATGACGTCACAACAACAGGAGCAGCCTCTGCACGAAGAGAATAAAAGCGACGAGCCGCCTAGCCTTGGTCTGTATACATTGAAGGACATTGATCATTTGCACGTCGCCAATTACTTGCGACCAGTCTTTGCAAAGACGCCAAGTTAAATATTGTCAATCGACTTTATTGTAATAAAAACCATTAATGTGATTTGCTTGTTTAGCTATCCGAGAAAGCAGCATCCTAGGCACACGAGTGGGCAGGATACCACACTCGCACTCTTTTAGCACAAAACATCCTAAATCCTTTTACCCAGTCTCTCCTTGTAGTGAAGCTTTCATATTCAGCATCCCTCTCTCACTGCCACTCTCTGTAGGTCTCTGTCCCACTGCTTCCTTTTTCTTCCATTGACACTTTCTCCTGTCTGTCACCGTCACTGTTTCCATCCCTTTCTCTCGCTCTTCCTTGCTACTATCTCCTTCTCTAGCGCTTTCACTATCTTTCTGTCCCAAAGCCATTGTGTTTGTCCCATTCTTTTTCTCGCCCAATGTCGCTTACAATTTGCTGTCTTTCTCTTCAACCAACAATGTCTTCTCGTGGGGATGGTTTGCGCAGGTTTTGACCCCTTGACCGAGAATCTCTAACACGAAAAACTTTGACCACTTTCTCCCAACACCTATTCTCATTTGTTAAAGTTTCCCAGTCTGCAGGGCTTGGCGAAGGGGGAGGGATCCTAACTCCCCCAAAGCCTGTGCAGTCTCCACTCATCTCTCTCTTAATTTTTACTGTCTACTCTCTCTTCTGCTCCCACTGCTACAATCTCCATCCATCTCACTTTCCCTTTACTGTCACTATCTCTTACTTATCATCACTATTGAGATTCTGTTTGGCTTCCACTGCTATTGTCTTCACCCGGCTTTCTCCTTCACTGCCACATTCTCTATCCCACTATCATTCTCCCCTCTCAAATTCTCTCCCACTTTCACAATCTCTCCTGTCTTCCACCATCACTGTCTCTCTGCTAATGTATTTCAGCACAAAATAGCGCCAAAATGTTTGGTGAGGAAGGAGGCATGAGGGTTGAGACAACTGGTAGCCCAATTTTCTGTATTCACCTTTTTTGTGCTCGAAGGGGACCACTTTTAGCTGCTTCCTTTCTTTTCTCTGTTACAGCAGGTTGTGTGGCTTACATGAAACGGATTCTGTAATTCAGTAAAGTTTTGATAGTTTATTCACGTCCTTCGACACACTTAATACAACAAATAAGTACCCATAACATAAAGTTAGCACAGAATCGTCTACCCTCCTACGCAATTTCACTTTACACTGCATAAAAATGCACAACATTATTAGGTTACACCTCCAATATAAAAAATGCGGTGTCTGATTAGCAAGTACAAACAACTTTTTAAGACCAAATCATTTGTTGTGAGCTGCTTACGCTGCCAGGTTAAGACAGCCTGTATAAGCGTTAAGCGCGCAAATACAGATTGCGTCATAAAGTTTTATTAGATGAATAAAAATGGCTTCTAAGAACATAGTTCGGTGACTTCAGAACTCTTGTGAACATCCCAAAACCCTTGCCATGAGTTCAATACGTCAGTTAAAACTACATCTATTTCTCAAACCGAATATGGTGAGCAGATTTTACTGGATGTCGGTAACGGATAATGTTATCGAAGAAAGTTCCAAGGACTCCCGAGAACATTATCTTAACATCTTATGATAAAGACTTCGTAGATTTGCGATGAATAGAAAGTACAGAAGTGGTCATCCGCACAATTAGTACTTTTGTTAATCAAGGCTCATGATTTTTCCATGTTTTCTCAGGAACAGCCCGTTTTCGATGTTTTCTCAGGAAATGCCTGTGGCCAAATGATGTTTTTATAAGCCTCCTAAGGTGCACGTTGCACCATACCTAATACAAAATAACCAACAGATTTGTTCCATTTGCTTGCGTTGTAGGAAGTGAGTTATGTATAAATTTTGACCCTCTACTGTTGGATAGCTACAGTAGGTGTACAAATGGCCACTAGGCCAAGGGATATTAAAGACACTTGACTCCCCACCTCTGTGATGAAAAGTATCCGAGTTATGACCCCTCCAAAAGTAACATTTTCACGCTAAGCTTTTCGGAACATTTTGGAACCGTGCACTCACAAGCAGGACCAGAACCCACTGGAAACGACTATGTCTTGTTTAGTTCGAAACATAACAAGGAGAAAGTTATGACACAAGAGATACCAGTCGCCAAACGTGGGAGGGCAGTTACATAAAATGCCAGGGGCTCCTAAACGCACTGGGGAAAGAATACTGGCCAGAGGCGCCAGGGAAGCGACGGTCGAGTATAGCGGTAACACTGTAAGCTGTAAAAAATAGAGTGGTATAATGACAGACAACACGCAACGGCCAGAGAGAGATAAAGAGAGCGATTCTTTGTACGGGGTACCTATACACCACGAAGAGCTTATAGCAGGCGTATTTGATTTAACGACAGACGTCTCCCTCCCTCCACCCGGCCGCCGAACAATAGTGCACAATTAGGCACAATGAGATGGTGAGGGGCCCTTTGACAACACGCCGTGGTAGGGGGAAACTCAATAAAACTCAGAAGCAGAACGCTCAGAGAGGACTATCGCAGTCAGATTAGGAAGTTCGTAGTTGTATCAGCAGAGGCAGCCGAAGGAAGTGGCGAGGCAGGTCTAAGGAGAGTTATCTGCAGTAGCCGCAACGCAGCTGTTGGAATCCTAGTCGTTTAGCTGTTGAACTCTGCGTGTCGTGTTGTGAGCTCAGTTAGAACTGACAGCTGCATTTTGAGCAGACGGAACAGTGCTAGTTAGACACCCTCTCTGTGTAAAGACTTGGTCTCTTCGTGGGTATATTTCCTTTAGGGCAAGTGTATCATTGAATGATACTGTTTCGCCCCAAGCAACATTCATATTTGGGACGTGACACATGGACCGATTTTATGCCCATTATTAGTAAGTTGTGGTAAATAAGCTTCATCTGTTCTTGCACGATTGTTTTTTCCTCATAAACTCAGGTAACATTATCGTTATATTTCATAGGCATAAATTATATATATATATATATATATATATATATATATATATATATATATATATATGGTGTGCACGATTGTTTTTTCCTCATAAACTCAGGTAACATTATCGTTATATTTCATAGGCATAAGTTTTATATATATATATATATATATATATATATATATATATATATATGGTGTTATAAAAAGGTACGGCCAAACTTTCAGGAAACATTCCTCACACACAAAGAAAGAAAATATGTTATGTGGACATGTGTCCGGAAACGCTTACTTTCCATGTTAGAGCTCATTTTATTACTTCTCTTCAAAACACAATCATGGAATGGAAACACACAGCAACACAACGTACCAGCGTGACTTCAAACACTTTGTTACAGGAAATGTTCAAAATGTCCTCCGTTAGCGAGGATACATGTAGCGTATTGTATCACAGCCGTCCACAATACGAGCACGAAGAGTCTCTACATTTGGTACCGGCGTTGCGTAGACAAGAGCTTTCATATGCCCCCATAAATGAAAGTCAAGAGGGTTGAGGTCAGGAGAGCGTGGAGGCCATGGAGGTCATGGAATTGGTCCGCCTCTACCAATCCATCGGTCACCGAATCTGTAGTTGAGAAGCGTACGAACACTTCGACTGAAATGTTCAGGAGCTCCATCGTGCATGAACCACATGTTGTGTCGTACTTGTAAAGACACATGTTCTAGCAGCGAGGAAACAACTGGTTCTCCCGTAGCACTCTCCATACAGTGACGTGGTCAACGTTACCTTGTACAGCAGCAACTTCTCTGACGCTGACATTAGGGTTATCGTCAACTGCACGAAGAATTGCCTCGTCCATTGCAGGTGTCCTCGTCGTTCTAGGTCTTCCCCAGTCGCGAGTCATAGGCTGGAATGTTCTGTGCTCCCTAAGACGCCGATCAATTGCTTCGAACGTCTTCCTGTCGGGACACCTTTGTTCTGGAAATCTGTCTCGATACAAACGCACCGCACCACGGCTATTGCCCAGTGCTAATCCATACATCAAATGGGCATTTGCCAACTCCGCATTTGTAAACATTGCACTGACTGCAAAACCACGTTCGTGATGAACACCAACCTGTTGGTGCTACGTACTCATGTGCTTGATGCTAGTACTGTAGAGCAATGAGTCTCATGTCAACACAAGCACCGAAGTCAACATTACCTTCTTTCAATTGGGCCAACTGGCGGTGAATCGAGGAAGTACAGTACATACTGACGAAACTAAAATGAGCTCTAACATGGAAATTAAGCGTTTCCGGACACATGTCCACATAACATATTTTCTTTATTTGTGTGTGAGGAATGTTTCCTGAAAGTTTGGCCGTACCTTTTTGTAACACCCTGTATGTGTGTGTGTGTGTGTGTGTGTGTGTGTGTGTGTGTGTGTGTGTGTACGCCTTGTGTTTTGTGATGACAGGGACGCGCGACAAGAGGTGGGTGGCTTTCGCCTATTGACACGGATGGCGGCGAGGCGTCCGCAGTGCGACCAAGTGCAGCGAGCGGTCCTCCGCAGTGCGACTGCTGTGCTGCGCGGCCGCTGCCGTGGCGTGGCGTGGGCGGCGTGGGGGGGAGTAGGGAAGGAAAGGGGCGGGGCGGGGCGGGGGAGGAAAGGGCTGGCAAACACCTGCTGCCTCTGCTATCACGCTAGCTGCGCTGTCAGCTGCGTATACGTGTGCGCGCTCACACCAAAACGGTTCGCTAGGGGAGATTACTTCCCAGGTGCTATTGACCCTTTAAGTGGGCATCACGGATTATCCGTCCATGTCCTGCACGTCCTCAGAGGGTTCGATGGATATATCCATCGGCAGCAATCTGTAGCTTAAGATAAAAAGGAACTGCAACATCGGCTGCGAATGAGCATTGTTTTAAATGAATGGGGAAAGTTGAAAATTTATGTTGGTCTGGCATTCGAACCAGGGTCTCCTGTTTGCTAGGCAGATACTCTGATCACTACGCCATCCGAACGTAGAGGTGATCGCAACTGCACAGACTATCCTAGCACGCTTCCTGTCAGACCTAAATTCTCAACTTATCCACACACTTCCAATGTAGTGCTCCTTGCCCATTATACTCATTATTCGCGGCATTTCGCAGATTCCCGCAAGAGTTCGAGCGTAGTGTGCATCTGTACTGAATGTGGTGTCTGTTCTTACCATATACACATCGTGTCTCACCTAACTCTGCCACCTCATATATCTCTGGAACAACAATAGATATTCAAAAACGGTTTTCACTAGCATGAACGTACGACAGGGGCTTGGGAAACCAAATACTATGCGAAATTTTAAAACGTAAACAAATACTATTTTCAACACAAACTTTTGTATTTTTAAATGGAAACCCCCTGTTATTTCGTATGCAATCAATAGCGTGAAAAATCACAAAAATAATGGCATTGGTTGCATCGCAAAACGTCAATTACATCCCGACAAATTGCGAAGCGAAGTTGACCTTTCAAATAATGAAACGCTCAGTTAGCGCACGTGCTGAGACTTCAAGTGTGCACCTCACGCTGCCTGTGTCAGGACCTCACAATGAGAAGGTATGCACGGTCCACAAAAATAAACAAGTAACACGTCCAACGCAAAGTTACGTTTTTCAAATTGTAAATGTATGTTTATTCTAGCGAAATGACAACTAGAGCCACAATTAGACATAAGCCACTTGTATTCACCTTGATAAACACATCTACTAGTTCCCTGACGCCCATTGAAACTGAAGTGTTGTGCATTACATCCAGCATAGAAAGTACACCCACATCTTGACCAATGAAACTGTGTCACGTCAAATTCGAAGTACCCTCCGTTTGCATCAGTACATGTTTGCAGACAAGTAACGAGAGAGTGTTGCACACATTGCAAAGTTTCTGCAGATATTGCCGCAAGCGCCGCAGTAATACGATGTTGCATATCCTCTACCGTCGTTGGCGGTTCTTGATACACTCTTTGGGGGGCCGTGCTGGCCATCATACAGTACCTCCCCGCCCCATCCACCTACTTGGAAATGTCGCATCTAGAACGTCTCTGGCAACTTTGGCATTGTGTGCGGGACATCCATTATGTTGGAACTACATTCACAGACGAGTTTCCAATCCTAGATCCTCCAAGAGGAGCGCTATTGTGCGTTGAAGAAATGATGCATATCGCTGTCCATTCAATGTTCCACGTTAAAAATAGGGACTTACAGTACAGTTAGCAATGATACCACACCAAACATTGACACTCCACTGTCGTGATGAGCACTTGGCGAATCCAGTGGGAATTTTGCACTGATCAGTAGTGCATGTTCCGCAGATTCACATTACCATTATTTGTAAATGAAGCCTCGTCCGTGAACAACGTATTGCTTAGGAATACTGGATTACCTTGCAACTACTGAAGTGCAAAACGACAGAATGTAATGCGAGATTCAAAGTCATTCCGGTACAGTTCTTGGTGCAGTGAGGTATGGAAAGGATGAAACTGATACCGGTGCAAGATTCTGCAAACACTACTGTAGCTTATTCCTACACCTCGTGCAATTTCTCGTGCACCCACCTGAGGATAGTGCGCTACAGCAGCCAGAACAGCAATTTAGTTTCCAATGCCAGTCGCTGGGGTTGTACGTCGACGTTTTGTGGGAGCCCAGCTACCTGTTTCCTTGAGTGTCTTGCAGATGTTGCCAATGGTTCGACGTGACGGACACCGCCGATCTGTGTAGTGTTCAGCATACAGTTTCACAGCTGCGGTTGCATTTCTGTGACATTCGCCATAAATTAAAATAATACCTACTTTTCCTCCATTACTGAAGGCCGGCATATCGACGACATGACGGCAAATGTAACAAGCCACAAGAAAACAAGTTTTAATGTGACATCGTACGTGAATTAAGTTACAGTATGAGAGCAGTTCATCAGACCAGATTAGGAGACGGACACTGAAAGTAGAGCGTCCCGTGGTGATATCGGTATGTTTACGGCAGGATACAGGCGCCAATGCAGGCAGCCCCTGCTCTGAGCACAGTACTACCTGCGATGCATTACGTCAGAAATTGTGACGCCGTTGCTATACTTTACAAGCCACATATTTCAGAACTTATGAGGTTTAGAAACGTGAAATCAAGTGTGTTACCACTAATTGTACCGTTACTTGTCATTTCGCAAAAATAAACATTATGCGCAGGACATCCATCATTCTGATACCGCATTACTTGACACATTGTAAGAGGTGGACGGGTTCAAGTAAGGTACAGTTCAAGAAGGGGCTGAACTATCCCCCTTTGGGAGTGCCATCAATGAAATGTGGGCCAATGATGTGTTGTCATATAATACCACAACATACATTAAAGCTCCGCTGACGTAGTACGTCAATCACATCACTATTACGGGCAGAGTGAGGTGCACGCTTGAGTCTCAGGACGTGCGCTAACTGTGCGATTCATTTACACTCCTGGAAATGGAAAAAAGAACACATTAACACCGGTGTGTCAGACCCACCATACTTGCTCCGGACACTGCGAGAGGGCTGTACAAGCAATGATCACACGCACGGCACAGCGGACACACCAGGAACCGCTGTGTTGGCCGTCGAATGGCGCTAGCTGCGCAGCATTTGTGCACCGCCGCCGTCAGTGTCAGCCAGTTTGCCGTGGCATACGGAGCTCCATCGCAGTCTTTAACACTGGTAGCATGCCGCGACAGCGTGGACGTGAACCGTATGTGCAGTTGACGGACTTTGAGCGAGGGCGTATAGTGGGCATGCGGGAGGCCGGGTGGACGTACCGCCGAATTGCTCAACACGTGGGGCGTGAGGTCTCCACAGTACATCGATGTTGTCGCCAGTGGTCGGCGGAAGGTGGACGTGCCCGTCGACCTGGGACCGGACCGCAGCGACGCACGGATGCACGCCAAGACCGTAGGATCCTACGCAGTGCCGTAGGGGACCGCACCGCCACTTCCCAGCAAATTAGGGACACTGTTGCTCCTGGGGTATCGGCGAGGACCATTCGCAACCGTCTCCATGAAGCTGTGCTACGGTCCCGCACACCGTTAGGCCGTCTTCCGCTCACGCCCCAACATCGTGCAGCCCGCCTCCAGTGGTGTCGCGACAGGCGTGAATGGAGGGACGAATGGAGACGTGTCGTCTTCAGCGATGAGAGTCGCTTCTGCCTTGGTGCCAATGATGGTCGTATGCGTGTTTGGCGCCGTGCAGGTGAGCGCCACAATCAGGACTGCATACGACCGAGGCACACAGGGCCAACACCCGGCATCATGGTGTGGGGAGCGATCTCCTACACTGGCCGTACACCACTGGTGATCGTCGAGGGGACACTGAATAGTGCACGGTACATCCAAACCGTCATCGAACCCATCGTTCTACCATTCCTAGACCGGCAAGGGAACTTGCTGTTCCAACAGGACAATGCACGTCCGCATGTATCCCGTGCCACCCAACGTGCTCTAGAAGGTGTAAGTCAACTACCCTGGCCAGCAAGATCTCCGGATCTGTCCCCCATTGAGCATGTTTGGGACTGGATGAAGCGTCGTCTCACGCGGTCTGCACGTCCAGCACGAACGCTGGTCCAACTGAGGCGCCAGGTGGAAATGGCATGGCAAGCCGTTCCACAGGACTACATCCAGCATCTCTACGATCGTCTCCATGGGAGAATAGCAGCCTGCATTGCTCCGAAAGGTGGATATACACTGTACTAGTGCCGACATTATGCATGCTCTGTTGCCTGTGTCTATGTGCCTGTGGTTCTGTCAGTGTGATCATGTGATGTATCTGACCCCAGGAATGTGTCAATAAAGTTTCCCCTTCCTGGGACAATGAATTCACGGTGTTCTTATTTCAATTTCCAGGAGTGTATTTCAAGCGTCAGCTTCGCTTCGCAATTACTCGGGATGTAATTGACGTATTGCGATGCATTCAACGCCATTATTTTTGTGGTTTTTCATGCTATTGACTGTATACGAAATAGTAGTGGGTGTCCATTTAAAAATACACAAGTTTGTGTTGAAAATAGAATTTGTTGTGGTGGACTGAAACAACTCGCTGTTGCAGTGAACCACGAAAACTTTCTCCAACTTTATCTCTCAATACCAATGCCGGCTGTCTTGAAACAATGCACGATAGCGGGAGAAGGACCTTCCAACGTCACATGATGACCATATGGCATCTTTCTTGAAAGGAATATCACTGGCCAAACTGTTTTTAATTTCATCGATGTCTTCTTCCCCTTCCAAACCTTGGAATTTTAGAAGGATCATGAAATCCACCATTTTTCTGGAGCACACTTGTCAATTTTTATGTAATAGCTTCCACTTTTCGATCTTTGAGTGAACTAATTTTTTCTCAATTCCATGCCCTTCATTAACCGTCTCAGTTAACAAGCTGGTTTGGGTTTTTAATTTTTTGGTAGAGTGAAACATAACTCAAATTTTGCTAGTATGTAACACATTACAGTTTTTAATGTAGTGTCTTTTCAGTAAGTTCTGGAGAATTTCAACTGAAGAAGCGTGATCCGTAGATCAGTTCATCAATACGGGTTTTAAATTTTCAAAATTATTGGCATAATACACTGTGGAAATACAATATCTAGATTCTTGACTTTGAACAAATCAGTTCTTGTTGCCGCTTTCACAAACACCTGTTTGCCATCTAAGATCAGTTTCTCCGCTTTAGGATACAATACACGTAATAAACTATGTGTTCGCGTTCTCTGTGTAAAGGTATGTATATCATGTGTGGAAAGCTTACTTTTCTATCGCTAGAGACGTATGAACCGTCAACGCTTAGCCTTATTTTTTATTTTCTCTTTCTGTGTTGATCTTTCTTAGGATTTCTTCGTAATATGAACGCACGTACAATTTTCTTAATGTTGATTCCTCTGGTGTTTCAAAATTTGCGTATTTCGTAAGAACTTTTTAAGAACTGGACTTCTCTTTTTATATCAACGGAATATCTCAAGAAAGACAAGTGTTGCATATATCTACAAAGTATTCGCGACTTTTTTAAAGTTGGGTTTGTGAAGAGGAAGCTGGTTCGACTAAAAGAACTTGTCTGGAAGTTTTATTTGAAACGGTCATTCGAGTTTACTACCCGTTAAATGCAGTGATACTTGAGACCTCTGTCTGCACTTTCTGATTTACCACATTTTTGACAGCAAATATGTCACTGAATTCGGCAACATATTGTTGCAAACCAGAGCGAACATTTGAGTTTACTTTCAGCATTATATCACCAATCACTTCACTTAAGATACCATACTGCTTAAACGCTCTAATTTAAACAAGACAAGGGCAATACTGAAAACTTTTGTACAGTCTTAGACATAAATCCTGGCCGCTGGTCGGACACCGCAATGGACAAGTCCGAGTCTTTCACTTAAAGCGATCAAAAAACCAGCCGCTCCTCAGAATTCTAATATGGCCATTGACACTATTTGGCAGCTTTGTACATTCCGGTAGTGTGTGGAGGATGTATTGCCTCGTTATAGATCTGTTACAGTGCTGTATGGGCTCGTGGCCTAGCGGTATCGGCCTTGCACTGTGTAGCGGCGTGGGAGTGCTCGGCGCTCAGATCTGCGTTCCGCTAGCGAGTGTTCGCGTACCTGCTCGCGGCGTAGTATGGAAGTGTTATTTAGATCGACTCGAAGTTCGATTGCTCTTTCGTACCGAATGGTGACGATCAGGCTTACGTTCAACGCACAATACACTCGACTCAAAGCTCATCAAATCGAACGTTTTTTGCGTGTCTTGGTGCGCTTAGAACCACAACATCTACTAAGAATTCATCTGTCAATTATCTCCAGCACGGTTTAGCTCAGACTAGTGGACAAAACGGTTTGTGATACGCTGCTACGTAGATCGACAAATTGCTTCGGCTTTTGTCATTTTGGTGGGAACATGAGCGTGGTAGCGATTGATCACGATGTTCCAGGAGTTCGAGAGGTGCCCGCTTTCGAACTCCCCTTTGAAGTCTCTGCAGATCTGGTCATAGACGCTTTACGGCCGTACGAGGCAGTTCTTAGACATGTGGAGAAAAAAATGGAAAACTTTTGAGACGTGTCCCGTATTCAGCGGAGTGCGTCAAGTTCGTATTGAGGTCCGAAAACACGTAGCTTCGTATGTGTCCATCGCGTAGATGTCGCTACAACCGTCATTTATGACGGAAAAACGAGGACCTGTCCCGGTTGCGGACAAGGACGTGTTATCTCTGACTGCCTTCAGAGATGTCTCGAGCAGGTATCTCCTGCAGAACAGCCACTGACGCCGCAGATGACGTCCCTCCCTCTCCGATATGTGGAGGCATTGAGGAATGATGTGGGTGTCGACCACGACCGGCTCTCACCTCAGGTGACCCTCAGTTCTGCCCCCGATCGTATACTGCAGCAGTCGCATTTGATCCAGCAGCGTCTCCATCCCGTCCCTCCGCAAGTACATCAGGGTCAGGAACAAGTGACGGCACAGTCGACCCTTTCTTCCGACGTGGATGCAGGAGTTGAAGAGGATCAGACTAACCCTCGACCCACGTCCGATGTGGAGAAGTGGCAACGCAACCTGAAGTCCCTGAAACGGCGTGAGAGAAGGCGGCTGCCCCCAGAAGTAGTGATGCACGAGGGAGGAGCGTGGATGGAGGACAAGGTCGACTGCAACACATCACTGCCAGCAGGGGTAGATGCAGCCACTATCATCAAGCAGTTGTCGAAGATCAACCTGGAGCAACACACGCATGGCGACAAGATGGAAGCTACTATCCTGCAGGATAATTCCATGATATTGGGGATTAGTACACGTCATGGAACCCGTCCCCCAATACTCATTGGGATACTAGGCTAATGAAGTGGAACTGAACAATGTGATGGATGGTGGAGACAGATGATCAGCCGATGCCGCCTCCCTCATGAACTGTTAAGCTGATTGTGAGGTAATTCTCGCACTTGTCAGCCCTTTCCCTCTTCAGAATTGTGTGGATGATGCTTTTCCGAAAGTCAGATGGTATGTCGCCAGACTCATACATTCTACACACGAACATGAATAGTCTTTTTCTCGCCACTTCCCCCAATGATTTTTGAAATTCTGATGGAATGTTATCTATTCCTTCTGCCTTATTTGATCTTAAATTCTCCAAAGCGCTTTTAAATTCTGATTCTAATAATGGATCCCCTATCTCTTCTAAATCGACTCCTGTTTCTTCTTCTGTCACATCGGACAAATGCTCCTCCTCATAGACGCTATCTATGTATTCCACATATCTGCTCTCTCCTCTGCATTTAACAGTGGAATTCCCGATGCACTGTTAATGTTACCGCCCTTGCTTTTAATGTCACAGAAGCTTGTTTTGACTTTCCTGTATGCTGAGTCTGTCCTTCCGACAATCATTTCTTTTTCGATATCTTCACATTTTTCCTGCAGCCATTTCGTCTCAGCTTCCCTGCACTCCCCATTTATTTCATTCCTCAGCGACTTTTATTTGTCTATTCCAGAGTTTCCCGGAGCACATTTGTACTTCCTCCTTTCATCGATCAATTCATACCCACGGTTTCTTCGCAGTTACCTTCTTTGGACCTATGTTTTCCTTCCCAACTTCTGTGATGACTCTTTTTAGAAATGTTAATTCCTCTTCAACTCTACTGCCTGCTGAGCGATTCCTTATTGCTGTATCTTTAGCCTCAAAGAACTTCAACCGTATCTCGTCATTCCTTAGTACTTCCGTATCCCACTTCTTTGCGTATTGATTCTTCCTGACTAATGCCATAAATTTCAGCCTTCTCAAATCACTACTATATTGCGATCTGAGTCTGTGCCTGCTCCTGGGTACGCTTTACAATCCGGAATCTGATTTCAAAATCTCTGTCTGACCATGATGTACTTTAACTGAAATCTTCCCGTATCACACGGCCTTTTCCAAGTATACATCCTCCTCTTGTGATTCTTAAACAGAGTATTAGCTGTTACTAGCTGAAACTTGTTACAGAACTCAATTAGTCTTTATCCTCTCTTATTCCTTGTCCCAAGCCCATATTCTCCTGTAACCTTTTCTTTTACTCTTCCTCTATTACTGCATTCCGGTCTCTCATGACTATTGGCCGGCCGAAGTGGCCGTGCGGTTAAAGGCGCTGCAGTCTGGAACCGCAAGACCGCTACGGTCGCAGGTTCGAATCCTGCCTCGGGCATGGATGTTTGTGATGTCCTTAGGTTAGTTAGGTTTAACTAGTTCTAAGTTCTAGGGGACTAATGACCTCAGCAGTTGAGTCCCATAGTGCTCAGAGCCATTTGAACCCATTTTCTCATGACTATTAGATTTTCGTCTCCCTTAACGTACTGTATTACCTTTTCAATATCCTGATATTCTTTCTCTATCTATTCATCTTCAGGTTGCGATGTCGGCATGTATACTTGAATCAAGGATGTCGGTGTTGGTTTGCCGTCGATTCTGGTAAGAACAACCCTATCACTGAACTGTTCCCAGTAACATACTCTCTTCCCTACCTTCTTGTTCGTAACGAATCCTACTCCCGTTATACCATTTTCTGCTGCTGTTGATATTACCCTATACTTATCTGACCAGAAATTCTTGTCTTCTTTCCACTTCACTTCACTGACCCCTATTGTATCTAGATTGAGTCTTTGCATTTCACGTTTCAGATTTTGTAGTTTCCCTACCACGTCCAAGCATCTGACATTCCACGCTCCAACTCGCAGAACGTTATCCTTCCGTTGATTATTCAGTCTTTTTCTCATGGTAACCTCCCCCTTGGCAGTCCCCTCCCGGAGATCCGAATGGGTGGCTATTCCGGACTCTTTTGCCAATGGAGAGATCATCATGACACTTCTGCAGTTACAGCCCACATGTCCTGTCGGTACACGATAAGTGTCTTCAGTGCAGTAGTTTCCATTGCCTTCTGCATTCTGCATTCTGATGCCGAAGATTATTGCTGATTCCTCTGCCTTTAGGGACAGTTTCGCACTGCTAGGACAAGAGAGTATCCTGAACCTCTGTGCGCTCCTCCGCCCTCTTTGACAAGGCCGTTGGCAAAATGAGGCGTGGCTCCTTATGCCGGAAGTCTTCGAACACCATGCCGATTATATTAATCAAAATTTAAGCAGCGGCGGGATACGAACCCAGGACCTATGACGTTTTGATTACGAATCACAGACGCTACCATTTTTTGGTTGATCTCATTTTGTTCTGTATTGTTTGTTGAGTCTGTTTGGGGCGGGCGTCCCATTTAGGTCCTTCTTTGATCCATTCACTCAGTTTTTTTTTGTTACAGAGGGTAGCTAACCCTCTGACCGAGCACGCTGTTGCTCTCACACTGTCCGCAGGGCTGCTCCTAAAAGCCTTGGTGTTCACCTCTCCCTTATTATCCCAGTAGTGCCTAGGACGGTTGAACTGCAATGTAAAATCCGAAATTAGTTCCTATTTCGGTGTGGAATGACTTTCTTGGACTCAAAATCATACACTGATAACATTACGTAACACCTTACGTCACACACTAAGTGAAAATCACTCCTTATTCAATGGCAGTATAACGAAAAATCAAATGATTTGAGTAGAATAATTCTTTGCGAATCAGGAAGTAACTCGATGCTCACATATTTTCCTCGTTACCAATATTCAGTCATACTGCTAGCAGGAAGAATACCAGCCGATGAATTCCTTGAGTGGGGTGGGAGTGAGACTTAAAGTGTAATCACGACGTAGCTGTCTAGAGGCGGGATGCCGAAAGTATACGAGACTTACTCGAATTTTTCTAACTAGCAATAGGGATTTGGCGTTGTCACTAATGACACTCAGATATACCGACTGCAAAATAAACATCCTATGTCAATACCAGTCACAATTATTTGTGTTTTAAGCGAACTGAAAACTAAAAAGCTTTCGCCATACGAGATGCAGATTTTTGGAGCGTTCCTGTGGTTATACTGCAAACATTATGAATAGCTCACACTTCTTTTGCCTATTATAGACTTCGAAAATGTTCTCTACATCTACATCCATACTCTGCAAGCCACCTGACGGTGTATGGCGGAGGGTACCTTGAGTACCTCTATCGGTTCTCTCTTCTATTCCAGTCTCGTATTGTTCATGGAAAGAAGGAGGATTGTCGGTATGTCTCGGTGTGGGCTCTAATCTCTCTGATTTTATCCTCATGGTCTCTTCGCGAGATATACGTAGGAGGGAGCAATATACTGCTTGACTCCTCGGTGAAGGTATGTTCTCGAAGCTTCAACAAAAGCCCGTACCGAGCTACTGAGCGTCTCTCCTGCAGAGTCTTTCACTGGAGTTTATCATATCCGTAACGCTTTCGCGATTACTAAATGACCCTGTAACGAAGCGCGCTGCTCTCCGTTGGATCTTCTCTATCTTTTCTATCAACCCTATTTGGTACGGATCCCACACTGCTGAGCAGTATTCAAGCAGTGGGCGAACAAGCGTACTGTAACCTACTTCCTTTGTTTTCGGATTGCATTTCCTTATAATTCTTCCAATGAATCTCAGTCTGGCATCTGCTTTACCGACGATCAAATTTATATGATCATTCCATTTAAAATCATTCCTAATGTGTACTCCCAGATAATTTATGGAATTAACTGCTTCCAGTTGCTGACCTGCTGTATTGTAGCTAAATGATAAGGGATCTTTCTTTCTGTGTATTCGCAGCATATTACACTTGTCTACATTGAGATTCAATTGCCATTCCCTGCACCATGCGTCAATTCGCTGCAGATCCTCCTGCATTTCAGTACAATTTTCCATTGTTACAACCTCTCGATACACCACAGCATCATCTGCAAAAAGCCTCAGTGAACTTCCGATGTCATCCACCAGGTCATTTATGTATACTGTGAATAGAAACGGTCCTACGACACTCCCCTGCGGCACACCTGAAATCACTCTTACTTCGGAAGACTTCTCTCCATTGAGAATGACATGCTGCGTTCGGTTATCCAGGAACTCTTCAATCCAATCACACAATTGGTCTGATAGTCCGTATGTTCTTACTTTGTTCATAAAACGACTGTGGAGAAGTGTATCGAAAGCCTTGCGGAAGTGAAGAAACACGGCATCTACCCGGGAACCCGTGTCTATGGCCCTCTGAGTCTCGTGGACGAATAGCGCGAGCTGGGTTTCACACGATCGTCTTTTTCGAAACCCATGCTGATTCCTACAGAGTAGATTTCTAGTCTCCAGAAAAGTCATTATACTCTAACATAATAAGTGTTCCAAAATTCTACAACTGATCGACGTTAGAGATATAGGTCTATAGTTCTGCACATCTGTTCGATGTCCCTTCAAGAAAACGGGGATGACCTGTGCCTTCCAATCCTTTGGAACGCTACGCTCTTCTAGAGCTGTCATCGGTACTGTCCCTAGAACATAGGAACCCAAATGAATATATAAAAACACAGCACTGATTGCAAAGCCTGAACATCCAAAGGGAGATTTCGTAATCTACGAATAAAGAAGTTCCATATTAAGAATGTTTACTGAGTAGGAAACCATGCACCATGGCATATAAATAGGGGTCAAAAAGGAATGAAGCAAGTTAAACCAGATGAAATGAAAGAAGCAGTTGTCACCAGAACGTGGGGCAAGGAACACACAACGCTGTCAATATTTTGTACAAAGGTATTCTTAAGCAAAACTGAAAATACGATGAGAATCGTCTGCTCGTAATTATTAAAATATTACCACTTCTGATGTTTCGTCAATAAATTGAAAAGCGTCTGTACTGAACAAGTTTTCGACTTGCAGTACGCTTAAGACAGAGAACAAAGCTGAGCGTCGTGCTGATGTTCTCCGCAGCAGTCGGCGCACAGAGTAATTAATTTATTCCCTGATGGTTTCATAAGAACGACGCTTCAAGGCTACGCAATATTCGTATGGAAATTATTGAGGTGTAATGCAACGGCTATGATAGTAGGTAGTTCCTTCTCACGAACGGGCGAGAGCAAGATCATCTTAAGGAGTGGCGACGCTATCCTATATGAACACTTTTTCTTCTTTATTTGCTTATCCTGAGGGGGATACGCATTAAATACCTTATCTGTTCAAATCTATATTGATTTCTATACAACCGTCTTCTCTACTCACATGCGATTAACATGAGAAGACATTGTCCAAACCTTCTTTGAACAAAAATGTCAAACTTTAAAGCGACCGCACCGAAGGCAAATAGATCTGGAGGCTCGGAAACTCGTCGTGAAGTGTCAGTCTGCCACATGGATTCTGGAGGAAAAGAGATAAGGAGCAAAAAGTTGACTAATCATGTTATACCACGAAATAAACACAAAGAAAGCACTGACGTGAACAAAGCTTCCTATGCTGCCACGTATATGTTCGCACGATGAAACTTGCAGGACATCTCGGCTGCTCGGAACATTAAATGTAGAACATCAAATGCGACATGCTCGGAGTCAGTGAAACGAAGCTCAAAAGCGTTGCAACCACCGTCTCAGATCCCGGAAACTCCAATTGTAAATTAATTCAGATGTAAATTACATACTGGCAGCATAAAAAAATGGTTCTCTGAGCAATATGGGACACATCTGACATCATCCGCCCCATAGAACTCAGAACTACTTAAACCTAACTAGCCTAAGGACATCACACACATCCATGCCCGAGGCAGGATTTGAACCTGCGACCGTAGCAGTCGCTCGGTTCCGCACTGAAGCGCCTAGAACCGCTCGGCATAGTTCTGCTAATTCACAACAGGGGGAATAACGTATCACCAAGACCATATCCATTTCAGACAGCGTGATCTACGTGTCGCCTGAGGTAAATACTAAGATTAGCCTTCAAATCAGTTGTGCCTAGACACACAGAAGGCAGCTAGAGCAGTTCTATGAAGACATGACAACAGCAAAAATTCCAGAACCAACCACGTTTTCCTTAGCACTTGGCGATTTTAATACCAAAATAGGAATGAGGTCTGCAGAATACCATTCCTTCATTGGAACCGAAGAAGGCAAATGATGATGAATTTTCTTAAGAAAAGCCGCCCGCTGTGGTCGAGCGGTCCCATTTATATTTAAACTATGTCATCCTTGATATGGATTTCAGACATTCGTTTGAAAATGGTCTCACAGCAAAAATGTACGACAATGAAAACCGAATAAAGAGATGCTAAGCATCTCCGAAGTCTCCAACAGTACGGCAATGCTGACGTACCGCGATGTTTGAACATGTGTCATGGTCATTATCATCTGACGACGTCGAAAGATGACATTCGTCGAAACGGAGCGCTGCTTAACATGCCTCCTCGCTGGAAATCCGAGACTTTTTCATCAATAATATACGCCAAGATAATCTATATGTTGTGTCTAGGAGTCCTGCATACTCGGTTTACTAGATAAACAAATGACAATAAGACAAGATTCAGTTACTTAACTTTAATAGATGTGTCGCAAGCAAAGGGCGACATACAAAATAATCAGCCTTCTTATGAATAGAGAACCACAAGGCAGTGCTACTTAGAGATTCCTAACGAAGTGACTAAAGTTGACGCTGCTATCTAAGTGTGCTTGTCGGTGTGCGATTGGCTGACGTCTTCTCATAGCCTTCTCTTCCCTGTAGTTCCCGACTAGCGTACCGGCGTTGTCTTTACGCCTTAATACTATATCCACAAAAAAAATATTTTAATTTATTCTCTGTAAGGCAGTATGGCAGAAATGTGGCTGCCTGTTGCAACTGAAATGCGGGAGGTAAGATACCGCAGTCATGGCTCCAGAGTTCTCATGCTTGGTACGTGATTCCTATTTAGTCTTCAACTCGGGAATTCGTGAAGATACAGTAAATACAGTGTTTCCATACTCATCTTTAAATTTGTTGATTTACACCACAGGCCATTAAAATTCCTACACCACGAAGATGACGTGCTATAGACGAAATTTAACCGACAGGAAGAAGATGCTGTGATATGCAAATGATTAGCTTTTCAGAGCATTCACATAAGGTTGGCGCCGGTGACGACATCTACAACGTGCTGACATGAGGAAAGTTTCCAACCGATTTCTCATACACAAACAGCAGTTGACCGGCGTTGCCTGGTGAAACGTTGTTATGATGCCTCGTGTAAGGAGGAGAAATGCGTACCATCACGTTTCCGACTTTGATAAAGGTCGGATTGTAGGCTATCGCGCTTGCGGTTTATCGTATCGCGACATTGCTGCTCGCGTTGGTCGAGATCCAACTGAAACGTCCCCTTAGAAAAATTAATGAATTACTGTGCCGATTTGATTTTCAAATAGCTGAGGAATTGAACGTACTCAGACATTACTCTCTTTACTTATTCTGATCAACACTAAATTGACACTCAATATTTTTAGCGCAACGCAATCTGACTTTCAGTAATCCCTACAAAGAATGGCCCTGACTAACATTAACCTATACCTTTCATGAATCACTTACCTCACAAAAATTTTCGTTACTCGAACTACTGCAATACAGCGAGCGCCACAACTTCCAGCTAAATAAAAGATTCTAACTACTGAAGGCATTAACTACTGATAGGCATAGTTAGCAAATGAAAGATTTTGAGAGAGAACAAACAATGTATTTACCTTAATAGTGTTCAAAAGTCATAATATATATAGCAGCTCATGACATCCATTCTTACAAATGTACTGTTTCTGATGGACACACCTCCAGATTATCCATTCTCAAAAATCCGCCATCTCACTTCCCCACATCCACCACTGCTGGCGGCTCACCTCCAACTGCGCAACGCTGCGCGCTGTTAACATCCAGCTGCCCAACACTACAATGGCAGACAACAATGCAAACTAGCCACAGACTGCACACAGCACAGCCAGTGATTTTCATACAGAGCGCTACGTGGCGTTACCAATTAGAAAACCGAAACAGCCTACTTACACAATGACGGTTAGCAGAATATGGAATCGGTGGGTTCAGGAGGGTAATACGGAACGCCGTGCTGGATTCCAACGACCTCGTATCACTAGCAGTCTAGCTGACAGGCATCTTATCCGCATGGCTGTAACGGATCGTGCAGCCACGTCTCGATGCCTGAGTCAACAGATGGGGACGTTTGCAAGACAACAACCATCTGCACGAACAGTTCGACGACGTTTGCAGCAGCATGGATTATCAGCTCGGAGACCATGGCTGCGGTTACCCTTGACGCTGCATCACAGACAGGAGCGCCTGCGATGGTGTACTCAACGACGAACATGGGTTCACAAATGGCAAAACGTCATTTTTTCGGATGAATCCAGCTTCTGTTTACAGCGTCATGATGGTCGCATCCGTGTTCGGCGTCATCGCGGTGAACGCACAGCGGAAGCGTGTATTCGTCATCGCCTTACTGGCGTATCACCCGGCGTGATGGTATGGGGTGCCATTGGTTACACGTCTCGGTCGCACATTCTTCAGATCTCTCACCAATTGAAAACGTCTGGTCAATGGTGGCCGAGCAATTGGCTCGTCACAATACGCCAGTCACTACTCTTGACGAACTGTGGTATCGTGTTGAAGCTGCATGGGCAGCTGTACCTGTACACTCCATCCAAGCTTTCTTGACTCAATGCCCAGGCGTATCAAGGCCGTTATTACGGCCAGAGGTAGTTGTTCTGGGTACTGATTTCTCAGGATCCAAGCACCCAAATAGCGTGAAAATGTAATCAGATGTCAGTTCTAGTATAATATACTTGTCCAATGAATACCCGCTTATCATCTGCATTTCTTCTTGGTGTAGGAATTTTAATGGCCAGTAGTGTATGATTCTCCACCAAGATTTTTACATGCGTTCCTGAAACATCAAAAGCGCTGCTTAGTTTTCGCTTCTCTTACCGCCAGTAAGCTGAACCTTCTTGACTGTCTGCTATGCCTGCACACTCCTTTCTGGTGTGCGCTAACTGAGTGCACCGGCTTACTTGGTCGCTATGTGGGCACTGAAAGTATGGGAGGCGCACCACCACCCTCAAAAGCGGCTGCAGGCCGGGCTGCGCGACCAGCCTTCCCTCCCTACCGCCCTCGCGCGTAGCGTTGTAAGCCTCTCCAGATAATCCGTCCGTGTCGCGAGTAAACAAATCCTCTTTCCTCTTTGCCGGCGCCGAATCCGCACTCGTCGCTTCCCGTTTCCTGGGACCGTCAGCCGCTAAGCGCATCCCAGGTCAAGAGCAAAAGACGAAGCTGGTAGCGGGGGCTTTATGTGGCTCCCCTGTCCCTGACATCGTCTGCTCCGGAGGCTAAATTTCTGCATGCAAGCGCGTCCTGCGCCCCAGGACTAGCAGAACAACTCTGATGTTGGAGAGAGCTGAATTCAACAGCAGCACAGTTATTAACACTACCTGATTACATTAGGCATGTGGTGATGGAGCATCGCCGTCTGTCAGTTATTGAACAACTATTTGCTGCCATAATCGTGAAAATGATGCAACGTTTTTTACACGATGTCAACTGTCACATCATCTACAGATAGGCTGCTCTTATATTCATTTAACTAGTCTTTTCTCTGCAGCTTCGCTTGCATACGTGTTCGACATATATACTGCATACATCTCCTCCTACCCCTATTATGTCCACCACATCCTTCAATCTCTTCTTTTCACCTCCTGCTTCTCATTATCTCTGCATTCTGTTCTCTTTCCGCTCTATCCAACAATATCTTCCTGTCCCTCTCTGTCCGTCTCTTCCTCCCCCCTCTTTCTTTCCCACCTGCCCACTACCATCTACACCTTCCACCTGCCTCCTGCATCTTCCCCTCTTCCCCCTCTCTCTGACTTCATCCTCACTGCTCTTTCTGTTAATCTCTTTCCCCCTTTTTCCATTCATCTCATCCTCATCCTTCCCCCAGTATCCATTTCATCCTCCCTCTTTCACTGCTCAGCCGTGTCCATCCACATGTGCAGTTCCTTAATGGTATGGTATGCCGATGCTACCCACACAACACGGCTGTATTGCAGGAGCGTAATATGTAATAAACTGTCTACGCAACCTGCCACTGATGATGCCTTGCAGAAAATAAAGGCGAAACGCGTATGGCACTAAAATTGTGTTTTATTCAGTTGCTGTCAGACAGTCCATAAGTGAAAATCATCAACATACCGTAGTATTACGCGCAACTGAGGAGGACAGGACCAAAAAATTGAAGATGCAGGGATTGAATTTTTTTTTTGGTCAAATATCCATTGCTATGGGAGCTAGGAGGTTCTATCCGCAACAGAGCTGATTCTCATATAGCAAGCAGATGTGTACCAAATTTGGTTGAAGTCGAATCAGTGGTTTAGGAAGAGATGCTCACTATTACATACGTCCTATTTCGTATACATACACATTAATTTTGGGGGATACCTTATGAGGCTGACATAAGGAAGTGCGTCAGCAGTTTCTTAACACTATGCCGACTGGCGATGCCACAGTGGTGTCGTGCGCGAAATAGCGGTCAACGGCCGGCGACACCACAGTGGTGCTGCGTGCATAGTATCGCTCAGTGGCAGGCGACACCACTTATGTATCGTTTGCATTCTGTCAGTGTTTTGTTTAGGTAAGAATAAGATACACACGTCAACAAGTGTCTTGTTTTTTACTACTTGTGCCCTTTCATCATGGTGGACGAAAGAGACAATAGGATTATTTACGATGAAGGCGCGAACGTGTTGTCTGACGTTCCGGACGACTTGGCCGACTGAGAAGAAGACACTAGATATCAAAAAAATGAAAGTGAAGCAGAATCGTAGGAACATAGTGAAATACGTCCAAGAATAATTTGGCGAACACTACGGTTGCCAACTGATTCGGCTGAATCAGACGAAGAAGATAATGCACAGTTGTTCAAATGGTTCAAATGGCTCGGAGCACTATGGGACTTAACATCTGAGGTCATCAGTCCCCTAGAACTTAGAACTACTTAAACCTAACTAACCTAAGGACATCACACACAACCATGCCCGAGGCAGGATTCGAACCTGCGACCGTAGCAGTCGCGGGGTTCCGGACTGAAGCGCCCAGAACCGCACGGCCACCCGGGCCGGCTGCACAGTTGTCAGAATTTGATTTACCGAGGACCAGTAATAAATTTGAAGGATCCCCTGGTCCAAATATATTTCCCAAAGATACACAGAGCGTTAAGGATATCGTAGAATTATATATTGGGAACGATCTATTTGAATATATTAGCAACGAAACCAACTAGTACTACAGTCAAAATTGCAACAGAAGGAAACTGAATTAAAAAAAATGACAAATTTGGCGACGTTGCGGGACCCGAACTTAGAAAATGGTTTGGGCTTGCCATCCCTATGGGAACTATGAAAAAAAACGAGGATCGATGATTATTGGTCAACGAATCCGTTGACAGACACACCGATATTTCGCAAAACGATGTCCACAACCGATTCAGACAAATATTAACATTTTTACATTTTTCTGAAAGCAACAATAAACCAGATAATGCCGATCAGCTTGTCAAAGTCCGATTAGTAACTGATTATTTTTCCTAAAGTTTAAAGAAACGTTTAAGCCAAAACATCTCAATTGGTGAAGGAATGATACGGTGGCGTGGATGGTTACATTTTAAATGTTTACAATCCGTCGAAAATTACGAAATACGGCATACTCATTCGGATGCTGTGTGATTCGAATACGGGATACATTTCCTCATTCAAGATATATTCCGGCGCTGGACAGTCTTTGGCAAAACCAGTGATCGGACTATTGACGGCGGCCGTGGTGGCCGAGCGGTTCTAGGCGCTACAGTCTGGAACCGCGCGACCGCTACGGTCGCAGGTTCAAATCCTGCCTCGGGCATGGATGTGTGTGCCGTCCTTAGGTTAGTTAGGTTTAAGTAGTTCTAAGTTCTAGGGGACTGATGACCGCAGAAGTTAAGTCCCATAGTGCTCAGAGCCATTTGAACCATTTGACTTTTGACACCTCGTGATGGAAAGTGGCATCACCTCTACATGGATAATTATGATAACAGTGTAGAACTTGCAGAGAGGTTACTTGAAAAGAAAATTCGAGTTTGCGGAACGATAGATCAAAATAGACGATTTC
Source organism: Schistocerca piceifrons (assembly GCF_021461385.2). Classification (NCBI taxonomy): domain Eukaryota; kingdom Metazoa; phylum Arthropoda; class Insecta; order Orthoptera; family Acrididae; genus Schistocerca; species Schistocerca piceifrons. The sequence continues at coordinate 264,590,086 of NC_060145.1, read as the reverse complement.
CGGAAAATTAAAGCGCGCAAAAGTCAATGTTTATGAAGCTTGTCATCAACGGAAAGGTGGCAAGCGGCCGGCTACAAGCCAAGTAATCCGACTTAGCGCTTCCGGCGCCAAGCGAATAAAAGCAACAAGGCCTTCAATGAGGTGCGGAGTGTACGCGAGCTTGTTCCACAGGCAGTTAGAGCTATGTAAGTCAGGTCTTTTCTGTCAATTATGTTGGGCTAATAAATTCTCAAAATCTGTAGCGAAGTATTGCGATGCTTGTGCGCTAAGAAGCCGGTGAAGGAGAGAGACCGTATGGCAGCCGTCTAGCTCGCCTCGACGCAACCAAATTTATTAAGTCTATAAATCACTTACTTAGTCAAATAGGCAGATGTTGCAGACCTAACGCATATTGTGTTTCATGATCAGTTATAACCGTCTGAAGTTCACACTACTGCTGTTGTGTTGGCTTACGAGCTACAAAGAGCCATTATGGAGCATGCATTCTCAAGATGACAGTATTTTGCATTTCTAACCTATAAGGTTGATCAAAACGTTTCCGATCGAAGGCCACACTCACCCCTCCTACTATAAGGCAGTGCCTATACAGCCGCACCGGAGTCGCGCTGGGTTGCACATACGCACCGACAATCCTCTAAAACTGAAACTTTATGACTGCTCCCTTATAAATTAACTTGTTTTGTAACACTATCTGATGGTTTTGGGTCACATCTTTTGAATTTTTCACGGTTCTTGGTCTTCATATGTCATGGGTAAGTTCCTTACGCTTTGTTAAGATTACAGCTTTTGGATCACTACTTAAGTGAAGAAGACAAGACATGCAGACAAACGACAAAGAGCACAGGTGGCACAGCGTGGTGTTAGTGAGAGGAGGCCGCAGCACTGTGCAAGTTTTCAGAACACCTTTGGATAAACATTTCTTGTTTGATGAGAACATAATGAAAGCATGGGTAATGAAGTGTTTGACCATCAAGGAAAATAAGCTGTTGTGGCAGGGACAATCTAGACTGTAATCCAAGGCATTAGTTCCAAACATGTGCAAATTAGAGGCGTGACAGATTTGAGCAACGAGTCTGGGAGCTGCGAACCACATGCAAAGACAAGAACCACGTGTTAGTTTAACCAATAGACCCTCCGTCTCGAGCCACAGCCTTTTTGAATGGCTCGACTCAGATTTAACCATGGAAGGTTTTTCAAACATCTGCACATTTGCACATCAGACCAACTTTTGACAGGCATCTGATATTAACCTATACACTTTTCTAATCGGGCCCTCATCTGTATGACGTCTCCGTTAGCAATGCTAAATCACAAATTTTGCAATGCTGTCCTAAGACTGTTTTCGCTGCAGACATACATACGTAACAGCAACATAAAGCAATGTATGTGTGTAAAGGGCACACTGTAACAGTAATGGTCTGCAGAAAATCAATCAGATTTATAACCTGGGTAGCACAGAAATGCTGCGGAAAACATGTAGCGGTCTTGAGGAACAAATGGTGGATACGAACACGAGTCCAAACGTTATCCAACGACGCTGCAAAGTGTCGAGGTTGTAGGCGCCAACGCCTGCCACTAGACCACAACTTCGGCAGTAAACACGGCTTTGTACACAGGTGGACGGCTGATGGAACGTCTCGCAATATTAATTGTTGTACGGTGATAGCGACTAATTGAGGAGATCGGCAGTGGAGAAGATGGAAAAAGCATCTGAATAGAGAGGCGTTGTCTCCTATGAATGCAAAGACCTATTATGTCGGTGGATGATCGTTTGAGGCAAGGGTTTCCGTCCATAGTTAATTTTTCTTTTGGAACGCTGTAACATTGAGAGGTGGCGTGAGCCCCCTCTCATATTTCTATCTTACTCTGAGTAATTCGATTTTCCTCTCTAATTGCATGCAGTGAAAAGTCGGTATTCCTTCACACGCGGACTTCCCACACAGCGTCTCTCGTCACCCGGGTGGTCCGGTGACAGGCGGGTACTGCTGATCTTAAAGGGTTAAGCCGACAGGTGTGAGGGAGTCGAGTGGATGCTTTCCAGACGCCGACATTGTCATAAGAGCGGGGGCGACACATCCACAGGGGCCTGACGGAGAGGCTGGGTGAGAGATTCTGTTACTGCGCAGAAACTTAGTGAAAACACTTTCTGGCGGGCTACCAGCGAGGCGTGGGAATGACTCATGTTCCCAGGCAGTCTTGGCGGGAAAATTCCCGCGTTTTCTACAAAATCATAACTGTGATTGGCTTGCCCAGGGAATAGCTCTGTCACGTAGCAAAATAGGCACAGAAATTAGCGCCAAGTATCTCCATTGGTGGAACAGTAGTGCTCTGAATATAGAGTGGAATTGTCCACCGTTTTCGAGTTGCTGATTGGAACGTTTAACCACGGCCACTGTGGTGGGGGCGGGAATGTTCTGTGTTCGGCTTGTACCGGTGCTCTTGAGAGAGTCAGCTCTCGCCTTTCGGTCGGTGTAGGTTACAAGACTGAGCTCTCGCTGCTCTGGACAGCCTGCCTTCCGTTGGGTGTCTAATATACTTTTATTTAATTGTAACTGTTTGATGAAGTTGCTGAAGTTTCGACTTCAACGCAACTTTCCGAGTACAGTTGGCAATTGAGCGTTCTGTGTACAAGCGGCATATGTTGTCCGTCTTGGGCAGTTTTGGCTAAAGTTGACTGTACCGGAGTTACTGTGTGACTTCCTTGTTAAAATCACTCACTGTACTGTCAGTGATTGTGTAGCGAGCCTTCTTCGTTTCCCTCAGAGGCGTATTTGTGTTGCTAGGAAGTCTTTAGTCTGGAAAAACCAGACCAGGAGAATTTGTTTCGGGCTATACTCACATCATCATCACCACGACGGGACGTCGAAGCAACCAGCCATCGCCTCCGGTATGCCAGATCGTGTCCTTGCAGTTAAGAAGACCGCTTGGTAATGTACGTCCGCAGCACCGGCAAATCAGGGAATTTTGCTAGGTGATAATCAGAGCTCAGCAGAGCGCGCCTGTTCGTCTTTTCTAACTTTGTTCTGTCTTGGGTGTTCATTGTCTGAGTTATCACTACTGTAGCAGCAATTAATGTTGGGTTGGCTACACATACCACTTGGTCATAAATGTCACAATCTAGTTTAAGGACAACTTCACTTTCACAGCATTTATATGAGTATCCAATTTGATGTATTGTAAATGTTTCATGTGTTTTGTTTATTATTTTGAGTTTAGTCATAATAAATCAGATTGTTATTTTGGACAAAACTTTCATTCTGTTAATCGGTAGAGCAACCCTTTCATCTCTCACTACATTAATGAAACGTTCCTTTATCTAATTAATTTCTATCCAATCAAATTATTGCAGGTGCCAAACTCTTTTCTACTCCACTTGCAGGGTCGATTACAGTCAGTTCCCGTTTCTTCTTAATCCATGTGCAACAGCAAAAGTCGGAGTTAGAAAAGGGGGGGTCTTAGAGCATCATTTCCATATGAAGATTCGAGAAGAATTTAGTGTTATATTCACTGCTAGCCCCGGAACCTCGCAACATCACCAATGTCTTTCGGTATACAGGTGAAAAATAAACTGCAGATGGAAACCTGTCTCAGTATTCGTCATCCACTGGGACAACAGAGCTTCTCTTTCTTAGGAGACGAGGCCTTTCTACGCAGCAGCTACCACCATCTTCTTCACCGAGGATTGTGCCAACCAGTCGTCATCACTGAAAGAGAAACAACATTTCGAGACATTCTGCCTACGCCCATCAGCGCACAAAGCCACGATTGCTGCTGAAGGGGTGGTCTTACGCCAGGCGCTGGTACCTATAACTTCGACGCTCTGTAGCGTTATTGGATGACTTGTCAGGCAGGGGTTCCTATCATCGATTTGTTCCTCAAGACACCCTGTACGTCCTTTGAAGTTTATGGCAACATTTCTGGGAACCTCCCCTACCTCCCCCCCCCCTCCCCTCCCCACCCCTGTACATCATACTTCAAGTGCTCTGACCATATGATGCAAGCTAATGGACAATCTATTAAAATAAAAAATTTCGATAGAATATGCTATGTTGAGGCTCATAGCCATCCAGCATTACATCGCTGCACCGCATGTATTGCCTATGGCAAAAGTTGAAGGGGCTACAACGACAAACACCCCGATAGCAGTTAGGAGTGGACGGCTCATCGACAGGCAGCAGATGGGTCGCTACAAGAGGGCGGAGTTAGTGCGGACCTACTCACTTCCATAGGATCACGCATTCAAAAGAAAAAAAAAACAAACAAAAAAAAGCCGTCACTGTAAACTGGCACTTCAGCGGTATTAAGGCCAGCACATGGCTACAGCTAGGCAGTCTCCACAGGCAGGGTCTCTGGGCTTTACGCTGATCGCTTCCATGCGTCCCCAGTCAGAAGCTCTCCTAGACTCATCCCGCATCCTGTCTACCAGCAAGCGATCTTCGATCTGAGACTACGTTGCGTCGCCAGCAGTTGTTCTCGAGCTACGACTATAACTGGTCTCTATAGCGCGGACTTCTGGGAGTTCGGTATTTTGGTCCGACGCCATCTATTTGTAAGTAAAGACAGTCAGTTACTCGTGAACCAGCATTTTGACTCTACTAATTTGGATACTATTTTTCGTGGCTTAGAGTCCC